>NC_134805.1:5748831-5766331 GCF_046742065.1 Oratosquilla oratoria
CATACACACACACACACACACACACACACACACACACACACACACACACACACACACACACACACACACACACACACACACACACACACACACACACACACACACACACACACACACACACACACACACACACACACACACACACACACACACACACACTTACTTAGGTTACTTAGGTGATGGCTTCTAGGGGCTTTCAGCCGATGACGGCTCTCCAAGCCCCCCACGTAGAATATCTAAAGGCCAAAATCTGATTTCATCACTGCATTCTCCAAGTCATACGAAACAGTGAAGAAGTGTGTCTTCAGTCTCTTCTTGAAGATGGTCGCAGTTTCAGGAAGTCTATTATAGATACGGGGAGCACTATTAACAAACACTCTACGCCCAGATTCTCTATAAAACCTTGGCTCTAATAGTCTATTCACTTTAATACTGTGTCGCAAGGCTATATCACTATCTATTCGGAAGTCCACGAGCATATCACACATACAATTAGGCCTCCCAAACTTCAATGCCTGATACACCATAACACACTGTTTATACATGATACGTGCTTTGACTTGAAGCCAATGCAGCTTTATTAACACCGGAGTTATCCGTTCCCTTCTAGACTGACCCTCTATCAGTCTCGCAGCTCTATTCATGATTAATTGAAGCTTCTTCAATAAGTAGTTAGGAAGACCATAATATAAAGAGTTGCAGTAGTCCAATTTACCCAGCACATGGTTATAAATAAGCTTCCTCATAGAATTCTCATCAAGGTATTTCCTTACAAACGCTAAGTTTCTCAAATGATAACCAGCTACTTGCACCGTCTGATTTATCTGTTCTCTCATCATAAGTTCGCTGTCTAGCAGCACCCCAAGACTCTTCACACATTTGCTCACTGTGATGTCTGAATTGTTCACGTTCAAGACTCGAACACCCAGACGTTGGAAGTCAATTTCACGGCCGATAAACAAACACTCAGTTTTATCTTCGTTCAATTTCAGTTTTCTAGAGTCCATCCAATGTTTAATGTCAACCAGTATGGCACTAAGATGATCTTCGGCATCATATATATTTGTTATAGACATATAAAATTGAGTGTCGTCAGCAAACAGCTTAAACTTAACTCCATGCTTCTTAAGTACTGTAGATAAGTCAGCAGTGTATATACAAAAAAGTACCGGCCCCAGCACACTACCTTGAGGCACTCCCCTAGTCAAAGGTATCGAGTTAGAAAACTCATTACCTATTTGTACACAGTAGGTTCTACCTTCCAGGTAACTCTTAAGATACGAGAGAGCAGCACCTTCAATGCCAATGTGTTCACAAACTCGAAGCAATACATCGTGCACTACCGTATCAAAAGCAGCACTTAGGTCCAACAAAATCAATAGTCCACACTCTCCTCTATCCAGAATTCCTCGCATGTCACTCACTACAGAACACAAAGCAGTTCAGTAGAATACAGAAAACGATATGCCGACTGATTGTCATGAATCGCCCCAACCTCATTCAAGTGTTCATTTAGTTGTATTAACAGAACACTTTCCAGTACTTTGGATTAAAACGTCAAATTCGACACTGGACGGAACGAACTGAGTGATTGGGGATCAAGATTTCCTTTTAATATCGGTTTAACAATGGCCTGCTTTTCAGAATTCGGGAATACTCCCTCCAAAATACTAGATTTCACCATGTTCGTAATCACAGTCGTTAGTCTATCAAAATTCACACTACCATGAAGCAAGCTAATTGGCATGGGATCATTAGCAGAGTAAGTAAACTTTGCTTTCTTGATTACATCCTTGACCGTTGACTCGCTCACTGTTTGAAACGCAGTTAATTTTACTTCTGAAGTCTGTTCACTCTCCAACACAACCGAATTATTATTACTGATCGCCGAAATAATTTTCGTTATCTTGTCAAAAAAGTATAAAAATTAATTTGCCAATTCACTATCAGAATATCCCTCAGGCAACTTGTGTTTCTTTTTATTGCCCGTCAGATTGTCTAGCACCTTATAAAGTTTATGCATATTGGGCCCAGCCTGTTCAATTTTACCTTTATAAAAATCACGTTTACGCCTACTGATAAGTTTCATTTCATAATTGCGTGCCTGAGTATAAGCCACTCTACGCTGATCAGTCTGTTGCCTGCGCCACAATCTCTCCTTTTTCTTGTCATTTTTCGCCCTTCTAATTTCATCATTAAACCATGGAGAATCTTCTTTCACTACTATTTTCTTCGATGTCAAAGGACACATCTTTTCATATTCCAAACGAGATGGAGTAAAGCTCTGTTGAACCGAAAAAAAGGTGAGCTTGAATATCTATTTTGATATATATGGGAGGCTATTTTGAGGCTGAAAGGCAAGGGAGTTCATGAGTGCGTATGATCCTGGAGGAGGAATGAGAAGAGTTTTCGACTTACCGTAAGTGAATGTTTGGAGAGCTCTGGAGGGAATGTGCATTTAGTGATTTTGCGAGCCCCACGAGTAACTAGTAAAGAAACGAATCAATGGATGAAATAATAGGCAAGTACCGTGATGTGGCAGTAAGGAATAAAAACGAAAAGAAAATGTTGGAGATGTATATTGATTGAGAATTGATCATCGTGAATACAGTGTTTAGGAAGAAAACTGTACATAAGTATACGTGGGCAAGGGTACTTGAAGATAACCGAGAGTATGGATAGGTTATGTAGTGGCGTCCAAGAGGGTGACTGGAAGAGTTCTGGACGTGCCTGCGTTAAGGAGAGAGAGTGGTAGAATGTTTGATCTGGCGGGAGACTGAAATCGATTGTGTATTTTTGTATTTAAAATTTTATTCGGATCAGGAGACTTATTACTGCCTTTACACACTCGGACAGGACATTCCAAAGAGCCTTTCTGCCTGAACGTTACCTGATTAAGTGATTTGCTAACCACAGGGCTGACCCAATACTGTGTGTCGAAGATCTATAAAGTCGGAAGCTATCTATATGAGGTGACCATCGTAAAGTCTTCAATAGGATTCAGGTGTGCGTATGTCCACCACGTCAAGATGTCGCGGACCTTGTACATTAGACTTTGATGAGTCCCATTAACCCTTCTAATATGTAGTCTAATATGTTGGAAGTGAATTAGCCGAGTGACCAAGAGAAAGAGGACAAATACCAAACAGAATTAAGACAATGAATAAAATCGCCTTATGGCGGCAAAAACAAATGTACAAGTTAAGGGTTACCAGGCGGCTATTATTTGATATATGGGTACCTTTTGTTCAAAACAAATACAGGGGCTGTAATAATTATACATTTCGCGCCATTTATTTTAACAACAACAACAATAATGATACATACATACATACATACATATACCAAGGCTTTTTTCCCCTTACTAGGGAGGTAGCCAAAAAGGAAAAGGCATAAAATCATTCCCACCCATTCCATCCCTGAAAACACTCCACACCCCTCCACCCTCCCTCCCATCATAGCACCTCCTAGATGACGGGTCATCCCTGCACCCTGTCCACTGCCCTGGGTCAGAAGCAGTGTCACAAGACACAGCACATCCACAGCAAGGGCGCTTCATTAAATCGGCGACCCCCCCCCTCTCCGTCCCCCCATATAAAGGAGAGGACGGGGAGAAATCCCTTTGGGCTGCGTCAAAATTTTGCTCACACACACTACCTCACCCCCCATCCCCCCGTCCATTCCGCCTCATGCATCACAATATCTTCCATATACAACCATTCTCCATTCACCCCTGTCTTCTGTCCTCTCCCGTCCTTCCTTAACAGACATTCCCCTCTTCCCCAAAGCCCCCTTCACCCCATCCATCCATCTCATCCTAGGACGTCCCCTCAAGTTCACTCCCTCCACATCTGCCTTCCATACCTCTTTTACTAGGCTTTCTTCACTCATTCTTTCCATGTGTCCAAACCATCCTAATATTCTTTCATCAACCCTATCTCCCAACTCCCTTTCCACCCCTGTTCTCCTCCTCACCTCTTCATTTCTCACTCTATCTAGCCTAGTAACCCCCATCATACTTCTCAGACACTTCATCTAAAACACATTCAAGCTCCTTCTCTCTTCCTCTCTTACGTTCCATGTTTCTGCCCCATACAGTGCTGTTGGCACAATTACTCCTTCATACAGTCTCCTCTTAGCATCCATTCCCAAATGTCTATTCCTCATTACACTTTTTAATCCACCAAGGCATTTATTCGCTTCTCTCAATCTACATTCTACCCCCACCTTCACTCCACCTTTTCCTGCCACATTTGCACCCAAGTATGTAAAACTATTCACTTCCTCCAGTTGCTCTCCCTTAATGCTCACTTCCAGATTACTGCCACTTTCACCCTTTGTACATCTCATCACCTTACTTTTACCCACATTTATATCCATCTTTCTTCTATGACACACTCTCCCAAACTCTGTCACCAACTTCCTCAATCCCTCCTCCGAACCTGCCACAAGCGCAGTGTCGTCCGCAAACAACAGCTGGCTCACCTCCCACTTTTCTCCATTTTCTTTAACCATCTCCAATCCCTGACCCACTACCCTTGCATTTACCTCTCGCACTACCCCATCCATGTATAAGTTGAACAGCCAGGGTGACATAACGCATCCTTGACGAAGTCCCACCTTTACCTCGAACCACTCACTCTCTCTATTTCTAATCCTGACACAAGCTCTACTACTCTCATAAAAACTCTTGACAGCTCCTAGAAGCTTTCCTCCTATCCCGTATATCCGCATAACCTCCCACAGTGCCTTTCTGTCTACCCTGTCGTAAGCCTTTTCCAGATCCATAAAGGCCCAAAAAATATCCTTCCCCTTTCCTATAGCTTTCTCACATATCTGTCTTACCACAAAAATCTGATCTACACAACCTCTACCTGTCCTAAATCCACACTGCTCCTTACCAATTACTCCCTCTGTTCCTCTCCTAATCCTCTCAATCAAGATCCTCCCATAAGCCTTCCCAACTACATTTAACAAGCTAATCCCTCTGAAACTACTACATTCACACTTGTCCCCTTTTCCCTTGTAAAGTGGAACTATACAAGCACTCCTCCAGTCCTCCGGCACTCTACCCTCTCTCCAGCAAACATTAAATAACCTCACCAACCAGTCCACCATCACTGTACCTCCCTTTTTAAGACATTCTGCATGGCATCCATCCAGACCAGGTGCCTTACCTGCTTTCATCATCTTAACTGCTGCCTTCACTTCATCCTTCCTTATTTCTCCTCCATTTTCCTCACTCATCACTCTCATTTTCTTAGCATTTCCCACTGCAGCTATCTTTCCCTCCCTATCCTCCTTCACATTTAGCAACTCCTTAAAATATTCTGCCCATCTTCCCCTTACTGCCTTCTCCTCCATTATCAACTCTCCATCTGCACCTTTTACCTTTTCTTCTCTACTTGATTCGCCTCCTCTTCCTCTCTTAATTTCTTTCCAAAACATCTTTTTATTACTTTCAAAATTTTCTGTCATACTCTTACCCCATTTTACATCTGCTCTCCTCCTTACCTCCTTTACCTTTTGCTTTACTTCTCTTTTCTTTTCTTTGTACGTCGCATATGACTCCCTCGTCCTATTTTGTAACCAATCTGTGTAAGCTCGCTTCTTCTCTTCTACAACCTTCTTCATTTCCTCATCCCACCATTCACTACCCTTCCTTCTATTTCCTCCTGTCCTTCTTGTTCCACACACCATCTTTGCACACTTTGTGACTCCCTCCTTGAACCATCCCCATTCCTCCTCCACTCCTAGTTCTACTCTATCCTTTACTCCCTCCCACTCCTCCTTCAGCTTCTTCTTGTACTCCTTCTCCTTTTCCTCTTCATTTAAAGAGTTCACTCTAAGCACCTCCCTACCTTTTGTCCCTTTCCTCTTTCTCCATCTGTCCTCCACTCTCAACTTACCTTCCACCAGAAAATGATCTGATATTCCCCCACCCTCTCCCCTTAGCACATGTACATCCTTAACTCTTCCTATCATAATCCTATTTACCACTACATAGTCCATTAAAGCTCTATCTACCACCCTTCCATCCACCACCCTCTCCCATGTGTACTTATGCTTGACTTTCTTCCGAAACACTGTATTTGCTATCATCAACTCTCTTTCTAGACACATTTCCACCATCAACTCTCCACTACGATTCTTTCCTGGAACTCCACATTTCCCAACCACTCCATCAATTGGCTCCTTTCCTACCCTAGCATTAAGGTCTCCCAGTACTATTACATTTACACTTCTCCCTAAACCCCCTATGCACTCATTTAAATCTATCCAAAAGGCCTCCCTTTCTTCTACACTCTTCTCACTGCCAGGCCCATATGCACTTACAAAAACCCACATCTCCTTTCCCAGGAGGAATGGGGATGGTAATAATAGATATAATATTGGTAATACTAACAAACCAGGGAAAATAGGTAACGTAGAAGTAAAATAAATAAACAACGAAGACTTATAGATGATGCAATAGAAATAAATAAAAGAATAATGGAGGAAAACATTAGCATAAAATATTCGAAGACCTTCAAGACTAAAAATAAAAATAAACAAATGAAAATGCGAGCGAGCTTCGTGGAAATTAACATAAAGATTTGAATGTCAGAATGTAATTAAAATGATCGCAATAAAACTATATATAAAAAAAGGTTATTGCAAATTTCAGACAGTGACATAGACGACCTTTGGAAAAACATACCCTCATGCCTGCCTAGGGCGTGCACAATAAAAAATATAAATAAATAAATAAATTAATGAATAGATAGACATGAATAAATAAATGAATAAAAAACATGTCACCTTTGGTACTGAGGATGATACTACGGAAACAAAAAATAAATATATAAATGAATAGATAGATAAAAATGTTTTAAGGAATTCATTGCGTTAGGATATAACCCCGTTTCCATCAAAGGTGTGCCATGAAACTGAATAGAATAGCCTGGTAAATGGAGAGGGGTTATGTATAGATGATGCTGTGATGCACAAGGGGGAGTGGGTGGAGGATGGGGGGTGAGGAAGTATGTATGAGGAAAAATTTGACACAGGCCGAAGAGATTTCTCCCCGTCTTCTCCTTTTCTGCGTGAAGGGACGGAGAGGGGGGGGGTCGCCGAATTTATGAAGCGGCCTTGCTGTGGATGTGCTGTGTCTTGTGACACTGCTTCTGACCCAGGGCAGTGGACAGGATGCAGGGATAAGCGGGTTAGGGCGTCGTTACTCGTGGCGAAGGTCGAGTGGATGGCGGTTCGAATCCTGCCACCAGCGAAGTTGAACCAGGGGCATGGTTCATTAAATTCCACGCTACAAAGCCCTCTGTGAGGGGCACCGTCCTAGCCTTCCGATAGGGGGGGGAGTTTGTGACGTTAAACCATATCATCATATATATATATATATATATATATATATATATATATATATATATGTATATATATATCTTCTTATACTAAATAAAATATTTCTTTGTCGCGGCTCGTGCCGCTTAAATTCTTCTTATCGGCTTAAGAAACCTGCACAGCGAAGCTATAGCGATAATCCCATACCACACTCCTGGTCATATGGCCATTTCCCGAAGGTTGAGTGTGGTTTGAATTTTCCGCCAAAATCATCGGAAATTTAAAATTCCCGGCTCTGTGCAGGCATGCGCATTGTCGACCCCACCTCCCCCTCCCTATCCCCTCCCTTCTTACCCGGCTAGCTCGAGCCGGGCGTCGCGTCACTTCAATGAGAAATGAAGGCTTCGCCTGTGGGAGGAGGGAGGGACCCTAAATCTGTGCAGGTTTCTTAAGCCGATAAGAAGAATTTAAGCGGCACGAGCCGCGACAAAGAAATATTATCGGCTGAAAGAAACCTGCACAGCGAAGCTATGCATGAGACGAGGACAGGTGGGAGGAGAGGTGAAGCCTGAATCAAACCGTTATTACGTGTGTCTTTCCTATGGGAGACTTATTCATTTTATCACTCAGTAGAGGGGAGACAGAAACGTCAAGTACCCACGCCGAAGAATGTGACATGCACAACATTGCACTGTTCACACAATGCGTAAATTATACGAAATTTGTATCCTGTTCAACGGTTCCTGGCCCCTCCCCAATCCTCGGTCGCCCTTTGCCCCCTCCACTTTTTTGAGATGAGAGGGGTGGAGCCGTTTCCATGGCGACACATGGGACAGGGGCGACCGAGTGGTAGAGACACCGTGTCCCCAAGGGAGTCGTCGATGTCCAGTCCCTAGGTCCCGCACCCGCTCCACAGAGTGGGTGCGGAGAAACTCCAGCGATGCCACAAAGTCCCTGATGCTGTGGGCGTGCGGGGCATGGCCCGGGTCGGCTCTCTCCCAAAAAACGGAAGGGCAGGTGCGCCCGGGACCTCGGGGTTAGGGGAATCCTAAATTTCGAGTTGTAGAAGATATGATCCTCAGAAATCTCTTCCGTGTGGTCCACGTAGTCTTCGAACGCACGGACCGGGCGCAGTGGATGTGGGCGTCCTCCCTCCCGGAAGGATTGTATTCTGAGAGGGCCGATCATGTCGTCCGCTCGGCCGTTCCTGGTTAGGAATGTTGGTGATGGAGAGAGGGTTAGGGCCGAGCTGTCCTCCTCCAGTTTGGAGACGGACGGGTGGCGGGTGATTGCCGCCAGCTGTGAAGCCCTGTAGTCCGTAGTCAAGGCGAGCAGAAAGGCGACGTGTCGAGGGAAGTGTTCTTCCTCCATAATGGCCCTTTCGAACGCCAGGTACTGCAGAACACGATGCAAGGACCAGGCCAGGACCGGTTGATGTCTCGGCTCTCTCGAGGCGCTGATCCCCTTCATTAGGAGGGTTCACGCCCTCTGTGGCACTCGGATGTTCATGCCAAAGCGTAGCGGATCAGTGAGGGCTGTATAGTGAGGCATGATAGTCGCCGGTGCCCTGTTGGTGGAGGTAGCCAGCCAAGTCAGGAAGTCCGGGACCATGCTGGCGGAGTTGGTCACCATCGCGCGTCTCCGAAGGCAGTTCCGGAATCTCCGTCAGCAGGACCCACACTGCCGCACTGAGGACGGAAGGTGAGCTCTGAGCATCTTGTCTGCTGCCTCTGTAGAGAAGAGTTGGCTGAGAGCTCCCCGTAGAAACTCCAATTATCAAGTTGGAGTGACGCTTGGAGAGGCGCGGTAAGGCTGTTGGCTAGGCAGGCTGACCCCAGTAGAAGGGGAGAAGGGCCCCATCTCATTAGCTCCCCGAACCACGGCTGGGTTGGCCAGTAGGGAGCTATCAGGAGGACCTGACCCTTGAAGGATCTGAGGGTCTGCATCACCTTCAGGAGGACTAGTGTCGCTGGAGGAGGAAAATGAATACGTACCTCCAGCTGTTCCAGTCCTCCGTGAAGGCGTCTGGGCCTCCATTGCGTGTCCTTTGGATGCAGGTGAGGTAAAGGGGGAGCTGGGTCGTGTTTGGGGAGGCAAACAGGTCCACCTCTGGGGTGCCGTAGCGGAGGGAGAACGACTCGAACACTTGTGGGCGTAGTTGCTACACTACGTAGATATCTTGAAACCTGGATAGAGCGACCGGCGTAGGGCCCCCGACCGAAGCCAGGGACGCAACAACCTGTGGAGTGCTGAGGGTATCGGCCCGGGCAGGTCACGCGGGAGAAGCAGTATGCTCCTGTCGACCTCCCGTACCAGCCGTCGGCGCCCCAAGCGGCTCAGTGGAAGGGCCGAGGTCGCGAAGTTGAGGCACCCCCCCCCCGCCACCGAAGGAGGGAGGACGTGTGAGAGAAGCACGCTCTTTTGGCGCAGGGGAGCACCCGAAGGACGCTGACTGTGTCCCACTCAATCCCGAGCCAATAAAGTCTCTGTGTGGGAGCAAGGGCAGACCCGTCCCAGTCCACCCCGAACTCCACGTCCGCCAACACACTCAGAGCCACTGAGATGTCGGCCGATGCACCCTCCCCGGTGGGCAAATGCATCAACTAGCCGTCTAGGAACATGAGTGTGGAGACGCTTGCTTCCGTCCAACGTACGCCTACCACTCTCACTAGTTTCGTGAAGATCCTCGGGGTAAGCGAGAAACCGAAAGGGAGTATGCGAGGCCAAGTTCGTTTCCGAGCGACCTCGTCCGTGGGCGTTAGTCAAGAGGCTTCGTCCTGGGTGAAGACGTTCCCTGAGCGTCTCCCACGAAGACGGGCCTGGACCCTCGGTATGTATCCAACTCACCCCAAGTCTTCCCGCGGGAAGTTCTCGAAGCCCGTGGCGAGCGTCTTCATCCAATAGTGTGCTATGACAATTTGTGACGTCTCATCACCCACAAGCGGACTTCTATATGTTTAATACCTAGTGACATCATGTGATTATACTGTGACGTCACCGGATTGATCATGGCGCCATAGGATCGTCTCGTGACGTCACAGGGACACAAATTGACGTCATAGGACTACATGGTGACGTCAATTTATCACAATGACGTCATCTTATCATACCGTGACATCACTGAGTCACAGTGAGCGTTGAAATAAATTTTGACATGGTAAAATTCTGGACCATCATGACTGTAGATTAAATTAAGTTGAATAGGAAAAGTCATGTTCATTTAGACCTAAGTCACAGTGAGCGTCGAAATTAATTTTAACATGGTAAAATTCTCGACCATCATGACTGTAGATTAAATTAAGTTGAATAGGAAAAGTCATGTTCATGTTGACCTGAGTCACAGTGGGCGTTGAATTAGTTTAACATGGTAAAATTATTGACCATCATGACTACAGATTAGCTTAAGTTGAATAGGAAAAGTCATGGTCATTTCGACCTAAGTCACAGTGAGCGTCGAAATTTATTTTAACATGGTAAAATTCTCGACCATCATGACTGTAGATTAAATTAAGTTGAATAGGAAAAGTCATGTTCATGTCGACCTGAGTCACAGTGGGCGTTGAATTAGTTTAACATGGTAAAATTCTTTACCATCATGACTACAGATTAGCTTAAGTTGAATAGGAAAAGTCATGGTCATTTCGACCTAAGTCACAGTGAGCGTCGAAATCAATTTTAACATGGTAAAATTCTCGACCATCATGACTGTAGATTAGCTCAAGTTGGATAGGAAAAGTCATGTCCATTTCCACCTGAGTCACGGTGAGCGTCGAAATTAATTTTAACATGGTAAAATTCTCGACCATCATGACTGTAGATTAGCTCAAGTTGAATAGGAAAAGTCATGGTCATTTCGACCTGAGTCACAGTGAGCGTTGAAATTAATTTCAACATGGTAAAGTTCTTGACCATCATGACTATAGATTAGCTTAAGTTGAATAGGAGAAGTCATGTCCATCTCGACCTGTGTTTTTTTTTTCCCAAGGTCAAGGCATTTTATTTATGTAATACCTAGCACTTTGCGCCAACTTAAACTGTACTATTTAAAACTGATTTTCCTCTTCTCATTACACTAAATGATTGTAGTTTCTTTGAACTAATTTATACTCATTTTAACTAACACTAGACTCCCTAAGTCTAAAGTTCTTTTGTGTTTTACTTGGGGGTGGAACATCAGGTAAGTCATCTTTAAACTCAAGCCAAGTGAATTTGATAAGAGGTTGGCTGTGGCTCATGAGAAGGGCTGGGTGGCGATTTTTTTTTTTTTTTTTTTTTTTTTTTTTTTTTTTTTTTTTTTTTTTTTTTCTTAAGAAACCTGGAAGGAGGGTGGTGCCGTGAGGCGTTAGAAGACCATTGAAGCTCGGAGGTATGGGGCTGCCGAGGCCTGATGATCCTCGGGGAGCCACCCTCCGTATCATAAGACACGTCCCCTTGTCCTCCAAGAGGCCCGGGTTCTTACCACGGACGACTTGAGGACGTATGGGGAACGGATTACGAGTGGAAAAGGTCAAAGTCTACGCCTAGGGCCTGACAAAGAAAGTTATAAGGCGTTAAAGGACCATTATTGGTCGAAGGTATGGGGCTGCCGAGGCCTGATGACCCTCGGGGCGTCACCCTCCGTATCATAGGACACGTCCCCTTATCCTCCGAGAGGCCCGGATTCTTACCACGTACGACTCGAAGACGTATGGGGAACGGATTACGAGTGGAAAAGGTCAAAGTCTACGCCTAGGGCCTCACAAAGGGAGCCATTAAGGCGTTAGAGGACCATTATTGGTCGGATGTATGGGGCTGCCGAGAGGCCTGATGACCCTCGGGGGCACCCCCTCCGTACCATAGGACACGTCCCCCTCTCTTCCGAGAGTCCCGGGTTCTTACCGCGGACGACCCGAAGACGTATGGGGAACGGATTACGATCGTATAAGGTCAAAGTCTACGCCTAGGGCCTGACGAAGCAAGCTATGAGGCTGTTAGAGGACCATTGATGACCGGAGGTTTGGGGCTGCCGAGAGGCCTGATGACCCTGGGGGGCGCCACACTCCGTACCATAAGACACGTCCCCCTGTCTTCAAAGAGGCCCGGGTTCTTACCACGGACGGCCTGGAGACGGGGACGTATTGCGATCGTATATGGTCAAAGTCTACGCCTAGGGCCTGATACAAACCGTGAGGCAATAGAGGACCGATGATGGTCAGAGGTATGGCGCTGCCGAGAGGCCTGATGACCCTGGGGGGCGCCACACTCCGTACCATAAGACACGTCCCCCCCGTCTTCAAAGAGGCCCGGGTTCTTACCACGGACGGCCTGGAGACGGGGACGTATTGCGATCGTATATGGTCAAAGTCTACGCCTAGGGCCTGAAACAAACCGTGAGGCAATAGAGGACCGATGATGGTCGGAGGTATGGCGCTGCCGAGAGGCCTGATGACCCTGGGGGGCGCCACCCTCCGTACCATAAGACACGTCCCCCTGTCTTCCGAGAGGCCCGGGTTCTTACCACGGACGGCCTGAAGACGGGGACGGATTGCGATCGTATATGGTCAAAGTCTACGCCTAGGGCCTGATACAAACCGTGAGGCAATAGAGGACCGATGATGGTCAGAGGTATGGCGCTGCCGAGAGGCCTGATGACCCTGGGGGGCGCCACACTCCGTACCATAAGACACGTCCCCTGTCCTCCGAGAGGACCCGGGTTGTTTACCAGGGACGGCTCGAAGACGGGGACGGATTGTGCTCGTATAAAATCAAAGTCGAAGAATGAGACAAACCAGCAGCCAAGCGGAAAGCGATAAAACTAACAGACGATTAACCAGCAGGAAACGGGACCGCCTGCTCCCATGTGGGCAGCGAGTTAACCACTCGGTCCCGTTTCCGCGATCTAAGTGACGCGACGCCCGGCTCGAGCTAGCCGGGTAAGAAGGGAGGGGATAGGGAGGGGGAGGTGGGGTCGACAATGCGCATGCCTGCACAGAGCCGGGAATTTTAAATTTCCGATGATTTTGGCGGAAAATTCAAACCACACTCAACCTTCGGGAAATGGCCATATGACCAGGAGTGTGGTATGGGATTATCGCTATAGCTTCGCTGTGCAGGTTTCTTTCAGCCGATAAAAAGAATTCTCCGGTTTGCGAGTTTTCCTCGAGACCCGGCAAAACGGTCGCACCGGACCCTGGGTAGGTGCGACTGGAACTGATCTGATTCACGTTGTCAATTACAAACACTTTTCAAGATGCGTGAATCTTCAAAAACAAAATCACAAAGAAACCGCCATTTTTGGAAATGGGTTATCGAAAAGAAAAAAATAACAAAAAGTTCGTTGATGAAAAATAAAAAGCAAGCGGCAAATTTAAGGCGTGAGCATGCCGCAGGTTTTCCAAATTTATATGGGACCAGTAAGGCTTTCCCAATTAAGGAATCAATAAAGTTGTTTTATCGAAAAAATTTATTGTTCAACAAAAATTTAAGGGAGGACCGACATTTTCAGTATAGTGATGAATCTTTTGAGTCACTCGAGATATTTGACGGAGAAATTTCAACTGAAAAATTCCATGCGTTTGAAAAACATTATTTTGCAGGATATAAAAATTTCACAAAAAGTGGAGGTAAATCGGACCATAATGATTATCAAAAATACTACCTTGAAAGCACTTTTAAAGCTCAAAAGAGAATAAATAAAGTTAAAAAATATGTTGTTAAAAACATTAAAGATCGAGTACAAAAAAATAGTGACATTGTTATATGTGAAGTTCAAAAAGATAATGATAATACTATATGTGAAGTTCAAAAAGATAATGACAATAATATATGTGAAATTCAAAAAGAAATTGATAATAAAAGTCAAGTTCAAAAGGACTTTGAAATAGAAATAGAAGACAATATTAATATAGTTCAAGAGGCGGAAAAAATATTACTAAAGAAGCGCATTGAAAATGAACAAGAAAGATTAAAGAAAAGAGAAGCCAGAAGAGAACGGAAAGAGGAACGCGAAAAGGCAGCGAAAGAACAAAAAGTTTTACGGCTAGAAAAAAAAACTCTTAAAAATGGTGCAAACCGAGATAAAAAATTATAGAGGGGGTTTCATTAACCAAGAGCTGTCAAAAGAAGCAACTGACCATTTAAACGATTTACGAAAACAACGTAAGATTACACAGAACAACAAATTAAAAAAAAAAAAATTACTGGAGAGGTGTAAGGTGATTTAGACTAATTTGGGTACGCTGATTTCAAAAATCATAACCGTTTTGCTGTATCACGTCAGGATTTTCAGTGACAGAAATATTCCCATTGCCTAGAAGTCAGGATTTCAATGAAATTTGCATATGTCTTTAACATGTCTATTTCGTACAATTGTTGTTAACTTGTGTTATATTTCTTTCTTTCAGATAAAGATGAGTAGGCGTTCCTGTACCAATCATCCTGACAACTTCTGTTATGTCTGTGGTCGGTATACCAAAAAAGATCAACGGCGAAGTATATCTACAGCAGTGAAAATGAAGGCCGCCTACTTTCACTACTTCGGGTGTAAGGTGGGGGACCAAGAACAGAGCTGGGCACCACACATCTGCTGCACAAGCTGCCACACAGCCTTGACTCAGTGGTTGGTGGGCAAGCGCGCGAGCATGCCATTTGCGGTGCCCATGATATGGCGTGAGCCGCAGAATCATCATGATGATTGTTATTTCTGCTGCACAAGCATCGCCGGCTTCAAGTACGCTGACTGCGTCTATGCTCGTAAACCTGTGCCTCATGATGACGAGAACCCCGTTCCAACACCTCCAGCTGATCAGAACATAGCTGTAAGCAGTGGTGAAGAGGATGGTGATGATGAACCTTTTGAACCCGACACTCAAGAACCACACCTTCTGAACCAGGGAGACTTAAATGATCTTGTAAGAGATCTCTCGCTGTCAAAGGCGAAGGCAGAGCTGCTTGGATCAAGGCTGCAGCAGTGGAATCTACTTGAACCTAACACCAAGATATCCTTGTTCAGAGCACGTCACAGAGACATGGCTGAGTTCTTTGAGATGGAAGACACGATGACATTCTGCAGTGACATCAACGGTCTGTTGGAAGAACTTGGGTGTGATCACGATCCTGCAGACTGGCGCCTCTTCATCGACTCGGGGAAGAACAGCTTGAAGGCTGTTTTGCTCCACAATGGCAACGAGAAACCATCAGTCCCACTGGCTCACGCGTTCGGCATGACAGAGACCTATGAGACTATGCGGCAGCTGCTTGATTCCATCAAGTACAATGACTTCAACTGGCACATCTGCGGAGACTTGAAAGTGGTGGCGCTGTTGTTAGGGCTGCAGTCAGGCTATACGAAATACATGTGCTTCCTTTGTCTCTGGGATAGCAGAGACGACAAGAATCACTGGACGAAGAAAGATTGGGAAGAGCGAAAGGAGCATGTACCTGGTCGACACAACGTGAAGCATGTCGCCCTTGTCGACCCAGCCAAGATTTTCCTTCCACCACTCCACATAAAGCTCGGCTTGATGAAACGTTTTGTACGGGCAATGGATCTGAATGGGCGTGGGTTTTTATACCTCAAGGAGAAGTTTGGCAACACCTTGTCGGAGGCCAAGATCAAGGCTGGTGTCTTTGTTGGACCGCAAATCCGACAGATTATGAAGGACGAAACTTTTCCGACAACTCTAAACCCCAAAGAGCTGGCAGCGTGGAGGAGCTTCAAAGCTGTGACGGACAACTTCTTGGGGAACGAGCGCGCGGACAACTATGAAGAAATAGTGCAGCAGCTGCTGGAGTCCTTCAGGAAACTTGGCTCCAGGATGTCCCTGAAAATCCATTTCCTACACCAGCACCTGAACTTCTTCCCTGACAACTTGGGAGCTGTCTCGGACGAGCACGGCGAGCGATTCTACCAAGAGATTTCACTCATGGAGACGCGTTACCAAGGGCGGCACAACCCGAACATGATGGGCGACTTCTGCTGGTTCCTGCATCGTGAAACTGACACAGAGCAGCACAAACGCAAAGCCAAATGCCTAAAGCATTTTTAATTACATTCTAGTGGAGTTTTTTTGTAATTTCTATAATTTTGAAGCATTCATGATGAAATAAATGAATAAATGAATTTTTGTAAATTTCATTGAAATCCTGACTTCTAGGCAATGGGAATATTTCTGTCACTGAAAATCCTGACGTGATACAGCAAAACGGTTATGATTTTTGAAATCAGCGTACCCAAATTAGTCTAAATCACTTTACACATCTCCAGTAAAAAAAAATTTTGTTCTGTGTTATCAATAACAAAACAAAAAGATTCGTAGAGTCGTTGGATAGATTATCTATAACATATAAAGGATCTCTACGAGAAACTGACGTGCCACTCCATTCAGTTGGGAAAATTGGAGCATTCAGATGTAAACTTTGCCATTCGTTGTTATGGGAAAACGAACGCAAAACTATACGTAGGACAAACACCAAAGATTTTGTTGTCGAAATTGGAAAAGGATCTTGAAACTTTATATAATGGAACTTCTCCTTTATCCAAACGTTTCCTTGAAAATTTATGTGGGTTTAATACATTGTTTGGCTTTACATCATTTAATACCTCTAAGACGATTCAAAACAGTCAAGATAGTACACTTTGTTATCAAATTCAAGGAAAAATATACCATAAAATTGAATTATTGAAACCCGAATTAATAGCTGGAAAAGAAAAACCGTTTTGGAAGTCAAAAAGTTCATTTTTGGACCTGTATTTTTACCATGACAAGAGCCAACAAGTAAAATTACGTCTCCAATAGAGCGATCCCCTCTCCCCCCCCAAAAAAAAAAAATCGCACCCGCGGCGAGGTTCAACGTTTTTCATGCATTATCCATCATTTGGCAATCCCTGAATCCCATCACCATTGATGAAAGGATCAGAGCAAACACAACTTAACCGTGATCGATCATTGCATTATCAATCGATATCATAAACGCAACGCATCAATCAACTTTAATTTGTTGATGTTCGTACGTATGTGTACGCGGTATAGCTGCTAGAGTTCAATGGCTTACCTAGCCTAGCTTCGTATCAGCTGCATGCGCGCGTATACTAGTACATGTTGACTAGACTCTACACGCCTTTTCCGCCTTATAGTGTGTGTGTATGCATGTATGTATATACCGTATAATATGTATGTGTAATTTC
>NC_134805.1:5773831-5778831 GCF_046742065.1 Oratosquilla oratoria
TCGGGGTCAATTGGTTCAATTTATCATGGAACACTTCAAATGGGCCCCAACTGTTATCCCACGCCGAAAAGATATCGTCTACGTACCTGAGCCAAATCATTTCGGGCGGTTTGATGCTGGGCAAAAGGGTACACTCAAAATACTTCATGTATAAATTGGCCAAAACAGGAGACAAATTGGAACCCATACTGCAACCGAATTTTTGACGGAAGAATTGGTCTTGAAAGGAAAAAACATTTGAAGAAACACAAAGGCGAACTAAAGCAAGAATTTTGTTGACAGGGAGGGGGAAAATGTCTTGAAACTGTTGCAGTTTGGTTTCCAAAAAAGTAAGTACATCATCGACATTAATATTCGTAAATAACGAGGAAACATCAAGACTGAGGAGCCTTAAACCCTGTACTTTCTTATTTTTTATCTTTGAAATAAAATCACATGAATTTGTGATATAGGAGTTAGAAAAATTCCCAACGTACGGGGATAAAAGATCCGCCAGCCATTTAGCAAGTTTGCTAGTGCAGGAGCCGCGGTTGGATATGATGGGCCTGAGGGGAATGTCTGTTTTATGAACTTTAGGGAGACCATAAAAATATGGGAGCTTAGGGTTGGTAGATTTAAACTAAGACGAAAAGATATTATTTAGGTTTAATTTCCAAAGATAAGAGAGAGGACACAGTTGCCACTTCAGAGTCGCCTGATAATGTTGTTTTAGATCGCAAACGCAACTCAGAAGCAGGAATTTTTTCAAACACACCATATGCTGGCTTCTGGTCTACATTCCTATCACTGAAGTCAAAGGTAGCAGGGTTTTTGTTGTTGCTGTTGTTAAGCGCCTCCTTACGTGAGTTCTTGACCATAAACTACCGTTGTGGCGCGTTGGTTGTCAATCTCGCCTCTTTACGTGAGGATGGGGGTTGGTGGGTCGATCCCCGGGACCCAGGAGTCAACGACACTTGACTCAGGCTACTGTCAAACAATTTTATTCATCCCTTGAAATCTTCCTGTAGGCAAAAAGCTCAAGTCAGCTCCTGCCTTTACGCGTTAACCATAAAAAAACGTTCTTAAAGAAGGGTTATGTAGAGGTGTGGGGAGGGGACGAGAAGGAGTTACGGTCACATGACTCCTAGCTCACATTTTCAGGCAGCAACCGCTCCGACCTACGCTTCCTGTCACAACAAAAATGACACGCCTGCATCATCTAAAATTGCGTTTCTTTTATGATGATTTTTTACTCTGATTCGTGAACCCCTGATACGTATTTTTGTATAATACTTGCAAGATAAAGAGTCGTAAGCTCGCCCCTCTGCACGTCCTTGGAATTCTTTGAGAATGCCCCCCTCTAGTCGACTCCGCGCCCAGCTGAACGACATACACCGAGGTGACTTGAGGTTCGAACACAATCTTTTCTAATTGTCATTACTCATCACATTTTGCGCTTCTGGCGGTATCCCTCCTTGGTAATGAAAGGCACAACAGAAAACATCATTTGTCTTAATTTGATGTCGCAATGGGCCTCACGTCCTTTTGCACCAACCTGTCCCATAGAGGTTGGTGACAGAGAAAGGTTGTTGTACTTTCTCAGTCCAACCAGGCTATTGTATAGTATTTATTGTGTACTCTATATTGTAGAGTGCATACTATATATTGCATATTGGGTATCATACGTTATACATTGTATGTTGTATCCTGCATGTTATATGTTGAATATTGTGTGTTATATGCTGTATGCTGTATGGTATGTTACATATTGTATAATGTGTACTGTATGCTGTATATTTTATTTTACATATTGCATTATGTATATGTTGTATGTTGCATATTGTATGTTACATGTTGCGTATTGAATACTAGATATTGTATATTACATGTTGCACCTTGTACATTGTACTCTTAATATTGTAAGTTTTATATTTTGCATTGGGTATTGCGCATTATGTACATACTGCATAACGTATATAACATACTGAATAATTTATGTTCCATATTACATGCTGTATAGTGTACATTATAAGGTCATCCTTCTTAAGACGGAGAGAGCTTTTGGTAGATACATTTCCATGTGATGTATGTTGTATATCATACGTAGGTCTTTGAGTCCAGCACTCGCCAACCGCCACTTTTGCGGACGTTTGGGCCCAGGACATGATCCCTTTCCCCCACCTTTCACCACTGTTTCGTTACACGTGCTTAGTCACTCACAAATTTTAGTCGGTAGGCCCTGTTGCCTCCAATCATTCATTTAGTTAAGTTCAATTTAGTATAATCCTTTCCTGCATTTATAATCTTCCGTCTAGGGAGAATGAAAGTTAGAGAATTTTCTTCCTTTCCTCCGTTAATTCTTATACAGCGTGCTTCTCTGAGGCACACTCAAGGAATCCCCCGAGAACACGTAAGCGAGGTCCTAGGTGAGCTTTGCAGTGACGTAGTGATTTATTTGGTCCAGTGATCTTTAACTTTATATTAAAGATCCCCCCAAAGTGCTTGATCTTACAATCGTGAACCTATTGAATTTTCTCCTCCATCCTTTCCCCAAGCAGATCCGTTGTTACAAGTCTGTATGGCAATATTGCTTACTTAAGCAATCTCGAATCTCTTCATATATCACTTAGGTTACAAAATTTTAAAGTCAGCAGTGGGCCCCCGGTCATTGTTTATAAACACATGGCGGAGAACAAACTTATGCAACTCTTCGCCTGCTGACTGTGTTATCTATAAACACCTAAACTATAAAAATACAACACCCGTCTTCTACTCCTCTTTTTACCAGCTTTCCTATCAGTCTCTTTCAACCCCACTTGGAAAACTGGTGATGTTTTATGTCCTCGGCCAATTCACGAAGTTGGTTTATGTCCTGGGGTCAAACGACTGCACAAGTGGTGGTTGGCAAGTGTTGGATTAAGAAGCCTAAATGTATTATACATTGTATATCGTATATTACGCATCATATTTACTATATGTCGTATATTGTATATAGCTTACTCAAGGAATACTACAACAGAACATTTGCTGGAAACTGTACGACTTTAACGCCGATGACGAATATGCAAATGGTACACACACACACACACACACACACACACACACACACACACACACACACACACACACACACACACACACACACACACACACACACACACACACACACACACACACACACACACACACACACACACACACACACACACACACACACACACACACACACACACACACACACACACACACACACACACATATATATATATATATATATATATATACATATATATATATGTATGTATGTATGTATATTTATATATATGATATATTATTTTTATTTCGATTAGCAACTGCAAAATGTCTCTGTCCGGAGGCACCGTTTTGATGGACATTTGCGATCCACACGACTTCAGAAGAGGTTCATCCGGATCCAGAGGCAACGATGATCTCATCTTTGCCGTTTCCAAATCCAGTGATCTCCTCTGTGTTAACAAAGTTAGCCCACCAAAAGGTACGGAATTGAGGAATTTGTTGCTATCGGTGTGTGTGTGTGTGTGTGTGTGTGTGTGTGTGTGTGTGTGTGTGTGTGTGTGTGTGTGTGTGTGTGTGTGTGTGTGTGTGTGTGTGTGTGTGTGTGTGTGTGTGTGTGTGTGTGTGTGTGTGTACATTTTACTACCATAGGTATTGTAGGATGAAATATATTGCATAACATATCATTGGAGCTCAATTCGTGGCTAGAACAGCTCCTTCCTTGATGTTATGGCCAACCAAGGACACTTGAGCTTGTAGGTCTTAGTGAGTTACAAAAAAATCTCTACCTCTGATTAAGTTGCTCCAGACTTTCTGGAGTGTCGTAGTGTCTGGTAGCGCAGAATTATCGTATCATAAATCGTCACGTATAAATAAACGAAATATCATGTTTACCAAGAAGGAGGAGGACGACATTTTCAGATATGCGTGACTCAAAGCCCATTTTTCTTTCGAAAAATGTACAGGATTTTGGGGAGCTAGGCACACTCTAGCATTGATGGGGTTTTTCGGTTTTGCATCTGCTTATTCCATGAGGGTCAACTTGTCCGTGGCCATTTTGGCGATGGTCAAATCTGGAAACAACACGAAGAACGACTCTAGCAACATCTGTCCAGCGGCCGACGGAGACGACGAAGAAGCTTCTGACGAGGTAAGCAGGTCCCCTGCCTTTTGGAGCCCTTCTCACCCAATGAATCAAGTCATAACAAGAAGGGTCCTTGTCTCTGTGGAGGGACAAGGTGGTTTATGCGAAGGATACCCGGTTTACGTGGGTGTGATATATCATAAGTAATAGTGGTAAAAAACAGAGACCTGCAAACTAAGGCATGATCCTACACACCATCAAACTAACAAATAATTGTATACACGTGCTGATTGTAAGGCAATTTGACACAACTACGACAACACACTGCGTTCCACGAGTATAACAAAGGGACTCGCCCAGACATTGTGGTCAGATGGCGAGGCGTTAACAAGTGTCAAGTGCTGATGTATGCCAATACATAACTTAATTAATATACTTGATAGCAATATACAAAATATGAATTATTCATCTATGGCAAGTGAAGTTTCACAATACTGATGAATGACGCTACACCTCTGCCACGACTCCGACATTTCCCAAACTTCCTGAAATCCTTGACGTGAGTCAGGATAAAGACTAAACTGCATCACCGTTAGCAAGCGGGTTCAACCTCATTAGGTTATTTAGCAAATTTTACTTCCAACCAAATATATGACCTATGTTTCAGGATTCGCATACATCACAGATAATTGCTTACTTAAACGTGTGATATATAAAATGAAGAATTGATATCAAGGTATCTCTCACAGTCAACTTACAGACGATGAATGAATAACAATGAATATGAATGTCTTCCCATTTGTAGGCAATATCTCTCGTCTTCTAACTATAATTCTTCCATTATCTGGTGACCTATGGGATGTGGCCGGCAAAACCAGCAAAGTTGCTACGTCTAAACCATCTC
>NC_134805.1:5781331-5798831 GCF_046742065.1 Oratosquilla oratoria
TAAATTTTACTTCCAAATTTGTTGGACCTCCTCTTCGTATCTTTGCCTCATTCACTTCTTTCATCTGGCTCATCAGTTTCGCGTCATCCTCAAGGAAAAGATGTTCAAATTCTCATCGCAATAACGTTTTAGAAGTGATTTGATTTGCTCTCGACCTTATTAACCCTATACTGAATATATTTAAGTGAATTTCTTTCTTTCAAGGGCTTTAATCTAGCTAACTCCAGCTTCGGAGACTCCCTGAAGCATCTGTTTTCCACCTTTTCCACTCCGTTGCACCCCCCCCCGCCCTTTGTGAATTCTCGACATTCGTGTAGCTCCTCTTCATTTTGCTTCCAAATCCCACCCCTTTGCTTTATTACAATGCTGGCAATCAAATTTGTCTTATATTTGATAGATTTTTTTATATGATTAGCTTACATGGGGATTAGATTTTCATCCAAAAATCGAATTTTAGATATGGGCATATTTGAATAATATAAACATCCTAAAAGCAAAATATGAACGACTTTTTCCTCCCCAGCGTAATGGAGGGAGTTTAAAGGGCCCGGGAGGCGTGTCAATTTAAATGGCTCACGCAAGAATAGGCCCTAAATATCTATAAATATGTCTTGTTTTCGCTTGTCTAATTCCATGAAACAGCTATATTTTTGTACGTCTGGCATCAGCGTGACTTCCTCTTCCGTGTGGTGTGCACAGCACGCTTCAAGCCTAAGTTACCCATTAAACATCAGAGTAAATTAATGCATAAACACGTATTTGACTGTGGCGATATTGTGTTCCTGTGCCACTGTTTGCCTTATTTCCTGGACATTACTACACTTACTAGATGTCCAATCATCAACTGCATCACGATGAAGAGGAAAACCAAAGAAAAGATGAAAAAATTGAGCCAAAAGTGGAATGAAAGTTGTGCTAGAAGGAGGGCAAGGCGTGAGAGGCTTGGAGGAGGGACACCACCGCCTCGCGCGTCACCACCACCTCCACTGCCAACACCATCTCCACCACCAAATACCACCACACCTGACAACACAGCTGACAAAGTGCTTTCTTCCAGATGAAGAGAAGAAGATGAGGAAAATTCAGGAGGAGGAAGAGAAAATAGCTGGCGAAGGAGAAACATACGGGGCTGGGATCGCGCCTGTGTAGGATAATCAAACACATTTGGTGAGCTTTGTCATTGAGCATAGAGAAGGCGCTCATTGCTGGTAAAAATAAACCACTCTGCAATGATTTGACAAAGTGATGACACCCCAGCAGTGAGGTTTTAAACCGGTAAAAGCGCAAAATATCTAATTATGAAAAGGACCGCTTGGCGATTAACAAATACATTGTAATGTAATATATATAGTAGATATGAAGGTGGAAAAAGAAGTCACGGGTCTAGTTCCGTGTTCCTGAGTTTATTCCTGACCGGTTTCGCTCTATGCTTCTTCAGAGGAATGTGACTCTGGGGTGAAGCTGGCGGTATACATAGTTTGAGTAGGACCGCGTTCCCTCCTTGGAGGTGGGTTCTGTTTGGTTGTACAATGGTTTATAATTTTTAATACAATGAACAATAGTTTTAATACAGTGTACAATAATTTTTGTGATGTTATTAAAAATAGAGCTCCGGTGTGTGTGGAATGTTGACCGAGGGTGTAACAGTGTAAGTGAAGTGGGTGGTGTAAAAATGTGGGAATCGCAAAAAGTGTCATAAGATAACTTATAGTATAAAATAATATAAAGATGAATGCCCAGACAAATAGAATAAAACAAAAGAAAATGAAATAAAATGAAAATAATGTGCTAATTTATAGTGACATGACATCACATCGCATGTTGTTGTATGGCATAATGTTATATAAAAAAAAAAAAAAAAAAAAAAAAAAAAAAAATATATATATATATATATATATATATATATATATATATACTATATATGGTATAGTTTTACATATGGTACTGCAAATGATAAAATAATAAATAAATAAATGAATAATAGTATAAACAATATATTCGGATATATTCGGACAGAATAATAATAATAATAATAATAATTATAATAATAATAATAATAATAATAATAATAATAATAATAATAATAATAATAATAATAATAATAATAATAATAATAATAATAATAATAATAATAATAATAATAATGATAATAATAATAATAATAATAATAATAATAATAATAATAATAATTATTATAATAATATTAATAAGATAATAATAATACTAATCATGATATTAATAATTATTATAATAATTATAATAATAATAATAATAATAATAATAATAATAATAGTAATAGTAATAGTAATAATAATAATAATAATAATAATAATAATAATAATAATAATAATAATAATAATAATAATAATAATAATAATAATAATAATAATAATAATAATAACAATAATAATAATAATAATAATAATAATAATAATAATAATAATAATAATAATAATAATAATGATGATGATGATGATGATGATGATGATGATGATGATGATGATGATAATGATGATGATGATGATGATGATGATGATGCTGATGATGATGATGATGATGATGATGATGATGATGATGATGATGATGATGATGATGATGATGATGATGATGATGATGATGATGATGATGATGATGATGATGATGATGATGATGATGATGATGATGATGATGATGATGATGATGATGATGGTGAATATGGTGATGATGATGATGGTGATGATGATAATAATAATAATAATAATAATAATAATAATAATAATAATAATAATAATAATAATAATAATAATAATAATAATAATAATAATAATATAATAATAATAATAATAATAATAATAATATAATAATAATAATAATAATAATAATAATAATAATAATGTAATAGTTTAGAATGGGCAACGTTCTATTTGACACATCATTTTATTATTTGCAGTACCATATGTAAAACTATACCATATATATTGTATATATATATCTTTTATAACATTATGTCATACAACAACATTTTTACACCACCCACTTCACTTACACTGTTACACCCTCGGTCAACATTCCACACACACCGGAGCTCTATTTTTAATAAAATCACAAAAATTATTGTACACTGTATTAAAACTATTGTTCATTGTATTAAAAATTATAAACCATTGTACAACCAAACAGAACCCACCTCCAAGGAGGGAACGCGGTCCTACTCAAACTATGTATACCGCCAGCTTCACCCCAGAGTCACATTCCTCTGAAGAAGCATAGAGCGAAACCGGTCAGGAATAAACTCAGGAACACGGAACTAGACCCGTGACTTCTTTTTCCACCTTCATCAACTTGTCACAATGTACCAGCATAGTAGATATGTACGTATATCAAAATATTTACTGTCAACCTATTCAATATACATTACATTATATAATAATGTGTGTGAATATAATAAAAATCGCAGAATAAATAACAGTGATATACAATGCTGAAAACTTTAAACGCTCGTATCTCAAAACCACAAATATTTGCAATTAAAAATTTGCCAAATTTTTTCAATCAATTGTAGCAGCCTGAAAATACTTCTGATAGTGTATAATAGATATATCTTTATTTCCACGCCTGTTTTTTTTTTATCTTGGAAAAACAGAGCGACGGGCTCCATCTAAGTGGAAAAAACGCGGACATGTGACCATATTTACGACACCTATATCTCACGTCGTATAGCGAATTAAAAAAAAAAAAAAAAAAAGCAGGCGTGAAAGTGTTTATAGGATCTATAAGTATTACCATGAAAAAGCAGAAGTCTGTAGTACAAAAAATACGACGTACGTATTCGATTACGTAAAAAAAAAAGTTATGACGTCATAACTTTATGACGTCAAGACGAAGCAAGTTCTTGGGCTCATAATATATTTCCACTTGTATTTTAAACAAAACCTGAAAGTTTCAAGTTGAAAGACCATAATTTTATATGATTTTTTAAGGTGTTCTGTGCCCCTTACATCAGTAGACTGCAATTCGTAAAGAGCATGCCATGGGCCCCCTAAGTTCTTGTCATCGCTCCCTTGGTGGCCCCCAGGCTGCTGAGAGGCTAAAAGCACCAGGCGAACGATCTAAAAAGCGATCATAAGACATTCTGATGTCTTAGTTGCCTTATGTATTTAGTTATGGCGGCCAAGCGATTATATATTTATTGTAAGCATTTCCCCACTCTCTGAGGTTCGAATCTGATTTGTGTTCTTGTAAGGATGAAGGGGTGGCTGATTTATGCCCTCGCAGGGGTAGACGGTCTGACTAACCTTTAGCCTCGCGAGGGGGTGTCTAACTGACTTGTACCCTCGCAGGGGGTCACATTCCCGGCCATGCACATCCTCCTGGCCACGTGGATCCCGACACTGGAGAGGACCAAGTTCTCCGCCTTTATGTCAGTCGGTATAGTATTCACAGGCATCTGGAATTCCGTGCATGGGCTCCGAAAGAAGTTGTATTGTGTTTCCTAGTGCTCCAGATGCTTAGAGACTTTCTGTGTACTCGAAACCTGCAGGCGTTGACTTTGGGACCGTGGTCACATTGGCAGTGAGCGGATGGCTCTGTCACTCCGGGTTTCTTGGAGGATGGCCCTCCGTCTTCTACATCTTCGGAGGACTTGCGATCATTTGGGGCTTCTTCTGGGTCTTCCTGTGCTTCGACCGGCCCGAGGACCATCCCAGGATCTCGAGGGAGGAGCTGTTATTCATCAAGTCACAGACTACCGAAGGTGGCAAGAGTACAGAGGTGCGTGTGTATATTTACCTAGTTGTATTTACCTAATTGTATTTTACGGGAAGGGGAGCTATGCTCGTGGTGTCCCGTCTTCATATCTCATTTCATCTAAATTCATGTATTGTTTTTGCACACACCACTTTCTCATCTAGCTTGTTCCAAATGTCTATTACTCTGTGGGGAAAGCTGTTCTTTTTCAGATCTCTTCTATAACTGTCCTTCTTGATTTTCTTTCCATGTCCTCTTGTATTTCTATCATCCCATTTTATTAGGTCCTCTCTATCAATAGTTTCTAAGCCTTTCATGATTCTATAAATAGTTATCAAATCTCCTCTCTCTCTTCTTTGCTCTAATGTCTGTAGCTCAAGTTTTGCTAGTCTCTCTTCATATGATAGTTTTGAGAGTGTTGGTGCCAATTTTGTAATTGCTCTTTGTATTCTTTCAAGTTTTGTTATACATTTTTTTGTACTTGGTGACCACATTGTCGCTGCATATTCCAATCTTGGTCTTATCAAAGTGATTAGTATTTTCTTCACCATTTCTTCATCCAGGTACGTAAATGCCACTTTGATTGTTCTTATTAAATTATAAGTTTCTCCAAAAATCTTGTTTATATGTTTTTCAGGTGACATATGATTCATGATAATGACTCCTAGGTCCTTCTCAATGTCTACTTTTTTTTATTCCTTCTTCTCCCAATTTATATGATTCCACTATTCTTTTTTTGCTTCTTCCAAATTCCATTATACTACACTTCTTAATATGGAATGCTATCTCCCACTTCCTACTCCATTCCCATACTTTATTGGGATCACTCTGTAGCGACTCACAATCTTCTTCAGTGTTCAATTTTTTCAACAGTTTTGCATCATCCGCAAAGAAGCTCATATAACTTTCAATTCCTTTATCCATGTCATTAATATATATATATATAGCAAACATTATTGGGGCCAGAACTGTTCCTTGTGGAACACCACTTATTGCTTCATCCCAATTAGAGTGTTTGTCTCTTATCACTACTCTCATTTTTCTTTCTTGCAAAAAGTCTTCCATCCATTTAAGCAGTTTGCCCTGTATTCCTCCTGCAGTTTCTAATTTCTTAAGCAACTTCTTATGTGGTACTTTGTCAAAAGCATTTTTTAGGTCTACAAATGCACAATCAGCCCATTCATCTCTTGTATTACATCTATTAGACTTGAATAGAAACACATTAAGTTTGTGACGCATGATCGTCCTTGTCTGAATCCAAATTGCCTTGGATTTAGCAAGTTCTTTTTTTTTTAAATACCTTACCCATCTACTTATGATAATTCTTTCAAAAATTTTTGCTATTGTATTTGTTAGAGAAATTGGTCTATAGTTAGTAGGGTCTTCTTTATTTCCCCCTTTATATATATGTACTATATTTGCTTTTTTCCAATCCAAGGAACTGTTTACTATGCTATGTATTTTGTCTGTTAGTTCATCCCTGCATTCTCTCAAAATCCATTTTGCATTTTCATCTGGACCATGCGATTTTCTAACATCAAGATTACTCAAGCGATTATTTTTTTCCTTGTTACTTCTATTTCTTTCATAATGAGGACTTTCTCCTCCCATTCGATCTCTTTAGGTTGTATGTTCTCCCTTGTAAACACCGATTTAAAATGCTTGTTCATAATTTCTGCCATTTCTATTTCCTCTGTGTATTCAGCTCCTCCTTGTCGTAGTTTCTCTAATTCTTGTTTGTTTTTCAGTTTGTTGTTTACAAATTTGTAAAATAGTTTTGGTTGATCTTTACATTTTTCTGTGACATCTTTTTCATATTTTCTCTTTTCTTCTCTGCTCACTTGTACATATTCATTTCTATAACTAGTATATATTTTCCATTTTTCAGTTTTTTTGTCTTTTTTCCACTTTGTCCAAGCTTTATCTCTTTTGTCTTTTAATTCCCTACAACTTTTGTTGTACCACCACTTTACATATTCTTTTTCTTGCTTTTGTCTTGGGACATACTTTTCCACTCCTTTTTTTTTTTTTTTTATATATATAAATTTTTGTCAAAATATTCCATTTCACTTCCACTGTTGTTTCCTCTTTATATATTCTTTCCCGATCTTCTTTTTGAAAGAATTCACTTATTTTATCAAAATTTGTTTTTTATACATCAATTTTCCTTTTCTATATTGTTTATTTCTTTTCATGTATTTTTCCTCATTTGGTTCCAGTTCAATCAATATGTGGTCACTTTTACTTGTTGGTGTCTTATATTCAATCTTTTCCACTATTTCAGATTCTGATGTAATTATTAGGTCCAGTCTCGATGGTTCTTCTTCATTTTTTATACCTAGTGTTCTCTTGAATCCACTGCGTCATTGTATGGTCAATAATCATCTCAAGTAGAACATTTCCCCATAAGTCGTCTCCACCCTTTACTGTCATCTCTTCCCAGCAGATTTCTTTGCATTTAAAGTCGCCCATTATAACTATTCTTCCTCCATCTTCCAATATCTTATCTAATGTTATCCTTGTGTCTTCTAACATACTTTTATGCTCTCTCTCTTCCCACGAGGCCGTTTTTGGAGGCACATAATTTATTACAAACTTTCTGCTCTTCCTATCTCTGTCTTCCACTTCCATCATAATCATCTCTACACTATTTTTTCCATATGTGACATTCCTCACGTTTATATCCTTCTTAGTCAGGAACATAACTCCACCCTCTTGTTTTGTCTCTCTGTTTCTAATCCAATAATTGAGTGCATCATCTCCTACACTGTTGGGTGGTAGTGGACCTTTTAATTTTGTCTCTACAATTCCCATTATGTCCAGTTCTTTATCCTTCAGATAATCATTCAGTTCGTTCAAGCCTGTTATCAATCCATTTATATTTGTGTAAGACACTCTTAATTTTCTGCTACTTCCATTGTATTTTCTGTTTCCCTTTTGTTTTTCTCTGTTATGGTCCATTTCCTCACTTTCATATTCACTACTCTCCAATAGAATTCTTCTTTTTCTGACTGTTCTTTTCTCGTTTTTTTCTTTAGCTTCTTGTCTTTTCGTTTTTTCCTACTCTCTTTCCTCTTTATTCATTTCTCTTTTTATATTGTTCACTGTCTGTTAGTTTCCCTGCTTTTGCTAAGGTATTCTCTGCTGTCGTTTGTGACCTGAATTTAATCTTAATTGGTCTGATCTTATCTGTACTATATTTCCTGAGACTATACATTTCTTCAATTTGTTTCCCTATTTCAGGTTCATCTTCCTGAACTATTTGTAATATATTGTTTACTTTTTCTTTTTCCTCGTTAATTCTCGTAGTCTAGTTTAATATAATATAATTATACATTTCTTTTTATCTGCTAAGTCTCTTACTATATTCTCCTTCTCCCTCATTACTTTAATAGCTGTATTTTCAGTTTTTTCTCTCATCTTCTGTGTCACTATGTCGTTAAATACAATTTTATTGTTCTCCTGGATTTCTTCCAACGCTGTGCTTCTTTTGCTATGGATTCTTTATTCTCTCTATTATTCCTCTTTAATTCCTCATTTTCATCTTTTACTTCCTTTAACTGTTTTTTCAATTCTTCTACTTCTTTAGTTAGGTTTTGGTTTTCCTTCTTTAATTGTTCCAATTTATCAACTCGCTGTGCAACATGTGTGAGTTGACCTAGCCTACTTTCCCAGTGTTGAGCCATTTTCCCAGTCTTTCCTCTAGCCTTGCTAATCGGGGGAGGTTGGCATCCCCCCCCCTTCATTAAATCCATTTAAATTATTATCTTCACTTTCCATTTTGTTGTTCTAATTTATATTTCTAAACTTAATGATTTTACTGAAACTATTCACTTCTCCCGCGTCAGCTGAGAATCTTTTGTTAACTTTTTTTTTCCTGTCAGGTGAAGCCCGTCCGCCTCCTTCCTCATTTCCTTTCATTTCCCTCAGAAATCCCTCCCCCTTCTCCTTTTTCATCACCTTCCCACTACACCACGAGCTTTCCCCTTCCCTATAAATACAAAAAAGTACTTCCTCGTTGTTGAGATCCACGAAAATTTCCCTTCTTCTTCGGAGCTCCAATCTTCGCTGTGAATCGGTCTACGTGTGTGTGTGTGTGTGTGTGTGTGTGTGTGTGTGTGTGTGTGTGTGTGTGTGTACCTTCTCGTTTATGCACATACGTGTTCATGGTGTTCATGTGTATATACGTATTTGTACTCTAATCACTGCATCCAGGTAAGTGTTTACATCCTTATGAATACTCTTACTTACATGACCAAGTTCACTGACTGTATTAATTTTACTGTATGATCTTAAATACATCCTCTTCTCTATCACGAAGACACTGCCAGTCCCTTGGAGAGCCATCTTCACTTCGATGCCCTTCTACGCGATCCTTGTCCTTCACTTCGGGAACAACTGGGGCTTCTACACTCTCCTGACGGAGATTCCGACGTACCTGAACCACATCCAACACTTCGACCTGAAGAGTGTAAGTTCAGTGGCGACCTCGTGAGCCAGTTGTGGCCCAGGGACAGTTTTAGTGGTCGGAGCAGGGTACGGGAGCGGATTCCAAGACAGCGAGAGAAACGGAGTTATGATAGCCATAAAACGATAAAGTCACCCCTTCCATTGCAATCACAATAAATAGAAACATAAGAACACAAGAATAAAGGGCATTGCATGAGACCATAAAGCCTACACTAAGCAGTTCCATGTCCATTATCAAATATCATCCCCATCCATAAAGTTATCTAACCTCTTTTAAAACAACCAATAGTTTCAGCATGACATAGTTATTAGGTCTATTCCATTCGTTAACCACACATTAATCACTCTTTTGGTTAGCTAGTTTTTGCCTATTTTCTTCTTAAATCTAAAATTATCCAATCTAAATCCATTACTTGCGTCCTGCCCTACTGTCGTAATATGATGACCTTGCCTGCATCACCCTGTTAAAACCCTTGACCCATTGGAATACCTCTATTAGATCACTCATAAGGTAAATTTCTGAGCCCATGTATCATTTTTGTCATTCTCCTCTGTACTGATCCTAGTGAATTGATATCCATTCAATAGGACGGAGACAAAAAATGTACCGTATAGTCAAGGATGGGTCTAACTAACGCCAGATAGGGTTTGATAACTGCATCTCCATTTTTGTTTGCAAACGTCCCTGTTAGCTCTGCTGCATCAAACTACTCGCTAACTCATTCATACGACTCAAAAACCGACACGAAACATTTTCTCAAAGTTTCTGAAACTGATATTCTAAAAACGAAAGGTATTTCTCTCCCGACCTCCTGAGTAATATAGACATCAAAATGTTAATTACTGTTAGCACTCACATTCATCTACGTTTTCAGCGTGGAATAATTTTATTCTGCATATCATGAACGTAACCATACACTTTTTAACTTTTTTTTTTCTTCAGTTTCACTTGTGACCTTGAGATGTCAGCTACTTTATCCATTGAATACTAAATAATACTCAACAAATTACAATTCGTAGCTTCTATGGTTATATAACAATGCAACTTCATCTATGTCAAATTGTTTATGTATATATATATATATATATATATATATATATATATATATATATATATATATATATATATATATACATACATACATATAATATATATATATATATATATATATATATATATGTAAATGTTCAGTTTTGCACATGGGTGCAATATAGCAATAGAAAATTAATTTTGGAAATTACAATGTATCTATATAATATGCAATTTTGTAGGCGGAAATACAAATAAAGTTGCTAAAACAGATTTCGTAAGTAACGAAGTCGCGCCAGACAAATGGTACGCCATGTTTGTTATGATAGATGCCGACGTCGAAGAAATGAAAGGATGATAAATTTAAATTCGTCTAACCTAAACTAACCTAACCTAACCTAACCTAACCTAACCTAACCTAACCTGTGTTTGTTAAATCAGTACCTGCAATTTATATGTCATCCAGATCGTCCTCGTCGTCGTCGTCGTGAGAGACGTTGGCGGGCTTTTCAACCACTCTCTCAGATTATGGAGTATACAAGGTTCTTGCAGCTTGAAGGAATGCATGGATTTCAGCTCCATAGCATTCCTTCAAGAAAATGTACCTCGCGAGGTACTGTCGGAAGTACCGAGGCCGTGATGTCCATCTTGTAACTGACGTTTCAAGTAGACCGGGCAAACGACAAACACTTGACAGACAAGATGGCGTCCCGATCCTATTAACCTAGTTGTATTTACCTAGTTGTATTTTGCGGGAAAGGGAGCTATGCTCGTGGTGTCCCGCATTTGTATCTCGCAGTGTCTAGTTTACTTTTAAACTAATGAATGGTTTTTGCGCATACTATTTCATTGTCCAGTTTGTTCCAAGTGTCCACTACTCTATGTGGAAAACTGTTTTTCTTCAGTTCTCTTCTATAGCTATGTTTTTTTTTTCTTTCCATGTCCTCTTGTGTTTCTCTTGTCCCAGTTTAGTAAGTCCTCTCTATCAAGTATCTCTGTGCCTTTCATGATTCTGTAGATGGTCAGTAGGTCACCTCTCTCTCTTCTTTGCTCCAGCGTCGGTAATGCCAGTTTAGCCAATCTCTCCTCATATGATAGGTTTGCAAGTGCAGGTGCCATTATTGTTGCTGCTCTCTGGATTCTTTCTATTTTCTTTATATTCTTTTTGGTACTGGGTGACCACAATGTCGCCGCATACTGTAGTCGAGGCCTTATCAATTTAACCAATATTTTTTTTATCATGTCTTCGTCCAAAAATGCAAATGCCACTTTTATTGATCTTAGCAAGTTGTAAGCCTCCCCGAATTTTTTTTTAATCTGTTTATCATAGGACAAGTCGTTTGTGATATTTGGCCCAATTTTGTTTTGAATCCTACCTTCTTTACCTCCTTGGTTCCAATTGTATATTTTCCTGATATTCTGTTTTTGCTTTTTCCAAACTCCATTATGCTACACTTCTTAGTATTAAAGTCCACTTCCCATTTCTGACTCCAGTTCCATACCTTATTCAGGTCTTCCTGCAGTGCTTCACAGTCCTTATCAGTTTCTACTTTCCATAACAGCTTGGCGTCGTCTGCAAAGAATCTCATGTAATATTTCACATCCTCGTCCATGTCATTCACATAAATAGCAAACATTATTGGTACCAATACAGATCCTTGCAGTACTCCACTGATCACCTCTTTCCAATCTGAATATTTTTCAGGAAGTCCTCCATCCTATGTGTTCCATTTTTTTTTATAGTAATTTCCTGTGTGGTACTTTGTCAAAAGCTTTTTGCAAGTGTAGGAAGGCACAATCAGCTCATCCATTTCTTTCTTGCACTATGTCTATTAGTCTTGAGTAGAAGCATATTAAGTTTGTGGTGCATGATCTTCCTTGTCTGAACCCAAATTGTCTTTGGTTTATTATGTTATTGTCTTCCAGATGTTTTACCTATCTATTCATGATTGTTTTCTCACAAATTTTGGCTATGGTACTTGTTAGTGATACTGGCCTTTAGTTGGTGGGTTCTTCCTTGTTCCCTCCTTTATATATTGGTACAATGTTAGCATTTTTCCAGTCTTTAGGTATCTTTCCTTCTTTGAGTGAGCTATTTATTATGTTGTGTATTTTGTCCGTTAGTTCTTCTTTGCATTCCTTTAGAATCCAATTTGCAATTCCATCCGGGCCATGTGATTTTCTGACGTCAAGGTTTGATAGGTGTTCTGATATTTCTTTTTGTGTTGTTGTAAACTCACTCATGTGGGGAGATTGCTCGTTATTATCTTCGTCCCAATTTTGCATTTTCTCTCTGGTGAAGACAGATTTAAAGTGATTGTTCATGACTTCGGCCATTTCTAATTCTTCTGTGTATTCTATATTCCCTTGGCGTAGTTTCCCCATTTCCTGTTTGTTTTTAAGTTTACCATTCACATATCGATAGAATAGTTTGGGTCGATCTTTGCATTTATCTATAATATCCTTTTCATGGTTCCTTTTCTCCTCTCTTCTCACATTAACATACTCATTTCTATAGTTTATATAAATTTGCCATTTACGTTGTTTTTTATCTTTTCTCCACCTTTTCCAAGCTTTGTTCCTTCTGTCTTTTGCCTCACTGCATCTTTTGTTGAACCAACATTTAATGTACTCTCTCGCTTTTGTCTTGGCACATGCCTGTTTACCCCTTCATTGTAATTTTCCATCAAGATATTCCATTTCTCATCCACTTTTGTCTCTTCCATGTAGAATTTTCCCAGTTTGCATTCCGGAAGAATAGCTTTAGTTTTGCAAAGTCCGTTTTGTTGTACATCAATCTTCCTTTCCTATGCTTTTCATTTCTCTCCATGTCTATTTCTTCCTTTAGTACAGTTTCGATGAGTATATGGTCACTCTTTCCAATTGGTGTCTTGTAATGGACTCTGTCCACGATTTCAGGTTCTTTTGTAAATATTAAATCTAGTTTCGACGGCTCTTCATTGCTTCTGTATCTGGTGTTTCCACTGACCCATTGGGTCATTGTGTATTCCATGGCCATGTCCAGCAGTACATTACCCCACAAGTCGTCTCCTCCTCGCACTGTCATGTTATCCCAACAAATTTCTTTGCAATTGAAGTCCCCCATAATTACCAGATTACCCTTACCCATTAGTATCTCATTTAGTGATTTCCTTGTATCTTCTAGCATTTTTGTATGTTCGTTCTCTTTCCAAGCGTTCGTTTTTGGGGGCACATAGGTTACCACAAACTTTCTACTTTTCATATTCTTGTCTTCGACTTTTATCATGATCAGTTCAACATTACCTTTGCCCTCCGCAATTTTTGTCACATTTAAGCCTTTCTTGGCCAAGAACATGATTCCTCCTCCCTGTTTCTTGTCCCTGTTTTTCATCCAGTAATTATATAGTCCTTGTCCAATATCGATGGATGGTATTTCACCTCTTAGTTTAGTCTCTACAATTCCCATTATGTCTGGTTTTTCTTCTAGCAGGTAATCATTGAGTTCGTTCAGACCTGAAATTATTCCGCCAATGTTAGTATAGGCCACTTTTAATTTTCTTCTTCCTCCATTATATTTTCTGTCTTTGGTTTTTTCGTTTTGATGTGCCATTTCCTCAGTCTCACGTCGATTACTCTCCAATGGAATTCCTTGCTTTCTGTCTCCGTTCTCATTGAGTTTTTTTCCTCTTAGTGACTTTTCTTTTTCTAATTCCTCAGTATTCATTTCTCTTTTTATCCATATCTTATTGTACTTTTCACTGCCAAGTTGCCTACTTTTTCAAATATTTCTATGCTACTGACTTCGTTCGTTAGCAGATTTCCTTGTAGCAAGGACATTTTTTTTCATTTCCGCTCAGAAAATTGCATATTACGTTCATGTATTATTATTTACAAAATATATATCTATTTTTCTAACGCTATATCGCGACCATATGCAAAACTGAACAAATAGCATATATGTATATATATGTATATATATATATGTATATATATGTATGTATATATATATATTTGTATATATATGTATGTATATATATATGTATATACAGGGTGACCCAAAATGAATGCAACCCATAAAAGTACCCACAACTTATACAAATGTAAATGGATTGAGTTCATTTTTTATACACATCAACGTAAGATGATAACAATTAAGTTCTGAAAATTTGAGTTATTTCGGTTGGGTGGTCCACATGTCAGCGACGTTCAAATGTATGCTCCAAATGTCTACCGCGTTGACGGAGGCACTCCTGAATGCGCCGTGCAAAATTATTCACCACGCGGACAAATTGCCCCTGGAATCTCTCTGATCCTTGTTGTTATTGCAGCTTTCAAGTCCACGATTGTCTGGGGGTTGTTCTCATAGACGTGGTCTTTCAAATAACCCCACAGATAGAAATCTGGGGGGTTAAGGTCAGGTGAGTGCGGGGCCCACTCGGGGTCACATCTTCTGCTGATCAGTCGCTCTTGAAAGCGTTGTCGCAGCCAGGTCAGCGTTTGGTTTGATGTGTGTGGGGTGGCCCCGTCCTGCTGGAACCACTGCTCTGCACGGATGAGTCGAGCACGTCTCCCGAGTGTTGTCCAGAACTTCCTCAGGATCTTGATGTAACGGTCTGTGTTGACCGTGACGGACCTTTCCTCTTCGTCCTCAAACCAAAAAGGACCAATGATGCCATGCTTTGACATGGCCACCCTGGCAGTACATTTAACTGAGTGTAATGGACGCTCAAGAACATCCTCTGGTGGTGCTGTGCCCCAGAAAATACAGTTTTTACTGTTCACGTGGCCAGACAGAAGAAAATGTGCCTCATCTGAGAACCACACATCATCAAGAAAGTCGGGATCCACATCAATTTTGTCACAAAACCATTGACACATAACGACTCTTTTGTCCTTATCTGCCTGCGTCAACTTCTGTTTGATCTGAATTCTGTATGCATACAGGTGAAGGTCCTTTTTCAGTATCCGTCTAACTGATTCCCGTGCAATGCCTAGCTCTTGGCTCCGACGTCGGATAGACTTCTTCGGGCTGCGACCAACAGAGTCCCTAACAGCAGCAACATTTTCAGCGGCCCTTGCACTCAAATGCCGTCCAGTTCTCACCTCTCCAGCTTTAGAGCTCAGTTTTTGCACACTTCCTGATCTCCTGAACTTATTCATCCATCGGTAAATCTGACTTTTATCTGGATAATCGTTAAAGTTAAACTCCCTTCGGAATCTTGTTTGAACTGATTTGAACGATTTCGTCTCAAAATAGGTCTCAACGCAAAATGTTTTTTGTTCAGTTGTCCAAGGCATTTTTAGTACTGGCTGTTCTTTTCTTTTGTTGTTATCCTCTCCTCTAGTAGAATCGGCAACATAAAACGAATTGGATTACTTTTCACGATTTTATTTGCTATGATATGGGTTGCACTCATTTTGGGTCACCCGGTATGTATATATATAATTTACAAGATGGATATCTATTTTTCTAACGCTATATCGCGACCATATGCAAAACTGAACAAATAGCACACACACACACACACACACACACACACACACACACACACACACACACACACACACACACACACACACACACACACACACACACACACACACACACACACACACACACACACACACACACACACACACACACACACACACACACACACATATATATATATATATATATATACACACATATATATATATATATATACATATATATGTATATACATATATATATGTATATACATATATATATATATATATATATATATATACACATATATATACATATATATATATATATATATATATGTAAAGACAGACAAATATGGAGATGAGGTGGCAAAATGAAACGTTAAGGCTAGAGTATGGAGCTTTATTCAGAACCAGACGTTTCGACCTCTTGGGCCTTCCTCAGTGGACTGAATACAGAATAAAAATCAAAGTCCGTCAACAGCTTACATGGTGATCTGATGACCCTGCGTGACCTCACCCCGGTCACGTTGTCCTCCCACACTCGCCGACCGCCAGTTGTGCGGACGTTTGAGCCCAGGACATAAACCCCTTACGAGAATTTGTGGTTTTCACGGTAGCAATGTGAAAACCACAAATTCTCGTAAAGGGTATATGTCCTGGGCTCAAACGTCCGCACAACTGGCGGTCGGCGAGTGTGGGTGGACAACGTGACCTGGGCGAGGTAACGCAGGGTCATCAGATCACTATGTAAGCTGTTGACGGACTTTGATTTTTATTCTGTATTCAGTCCACTGAGGAAGGCCCAAGAGGTCGAAACGTCTGGTTCTGAATAAAGCTCCATACTCTAGCCTTAACGTTTCATTTTGCCACCTCATCTCCATATTTGTCTGTCTTTACATATATATATATATATATATGTATAAACATATATATATGTATATATATATATATATATATAAGGTCAGGAGGAAATAGAAGGAAGGGTAGTGAATGGTGGGATGAGGAAATGAAGAAGGTTGTAGAAGAGAAGAAGCGAGCTTACACAGATTGGTTACAAAATAGGACGAGGGAGTCATATGAGACGTACAAAGAAAAGAAAAGAGAAGTAAAGCAAAAGGTAAAGGAGGCAAAGAGGGGAGCAGGTGTGAAATGGGGTAAGAGCATGACAGAAAATTTTGAAAGTAATAAAAAGATGTTTTGGAAAGAAATTAAGAGAGGAAGAGGAGGCGAATCAAGTAGAGAAGAAAAGGTAAAAGGTGCAGATGGAGAGATGATAATGGAGGAGAAGGCAGTGAGGGGAAGATGGGCAGAATATTTTAGGGAGTTGCTTAATGTGAAGGAGGATAGGGAGGGAAAGATAGCTGCAGTGGGAAATGCTAAGAAAATGAGAGTGATGAGTGAGGAAAATGGAGGAGAAATAAGGAAGTATGATGTGAAGGCAGCAGTTAAGATGATGAAAGCAGGTAAGGTACCTGGTATGGATGGATGCCATGCAGAATGTCTTAAAAAAGGAGGTATAGTGATGGTGGGCTGGTTGGTGAGGTTATTTAATGTTTGCTGGAGAGAAGGTAGAATGCCAAAGGACTGGAGGAGTGCTTGTATAGTTCCACTTTACAAGGGAAAGGGGGACAAGTGTGAATGTAGTAGTTTCAGAGGGATTAGCTTGTTAAGTGTAGTTGGGAAGGCTTATGGGAGGATCTTGATTGAGAGGATTAGGAGAGGAACAGAGGGAGTAATTGGTGAGGAACAGTGTGGGTTTAGGACAGGTAGAGGTTGTGTAGATCAGATTTTTGTGGTAAGACAGATATGTGAGAAAGCTAT
>NC_134805.1:5803831-5823831 GCF_046742065.1 Oratosquilla oratoria
TTCCTTGTATCCCTCCTGTGGTTGCCAGTTTTCTTAATAATTTTTGTGTGGTACTTTATTAAAAGTCTAGGAAACCACAGTCAGCCCATCCGTCCACTTTTTGTACAGTATTATATCTATTAGTCTTGAGTAAAAATAGATCAAATTTGTGGCACATGACCTTCCCTGTCTAAATCCGAATTGTCTCGGATTTAGTATATTGTTCTCCAGATGTTTAGTCCATCTATTTTTGATAACTTTTTCACAAATTTTGGCTACCGTGCTTGTAAGGGAGACCGGTCTGTAATTTGTTGGGTCTTCCTTGTTTCCCCCTTTATATATTGGTACGATATTTGCATTTTTCCAGTCTTCCGGTATTTTTCCTTCTTTGAGTGAGCAGCTTATTACATTATATATTTTGTCTATTAGTTCGTCTTTACATTCTTTTAGTATCCAGTTTGCAATCCCATCCGGGCCGTGCGATTTCCTGACATCAAGGTTCATTATTTGGTCCATTATTTCTTTTCGTGTTACTATTATTTCCCTCATGGGGGAGGGGGGTCTCACTTCACTCCCTTCATCCCAATGCTGTATATTTTCTCTAGTGAACACCGACTTGAAGTGTTTGCTCATGACTTCAGCCATTTCTATATCTTCTGTGTATTCTGTATTCCCTTGGCGCAGTTTTACTATTTCCTGATTGTTTTTTAGTTTACTGTTCACATATCTATAGAATAGATTTGGATGATCCTTAGATTTTTTCTATTATATCTTTTTCACATTTTCTTTTTGCCTCCCTGCGTACTCTTATATATTCATTTCTTTGATTGATTTATATTTACCACTTTCCTGTTTTGTTTTGTTTTTATATTTTTCCATCTTTTCCAAGCTTTATCTCATCTATCTTTCGCCTCACTGCACCTTCTGTTCAACCAGCACTTAATATACACCTTTTCCTGTTTTTGTCTTGGTACATATTTATCCACTGCTTCATCATAGATTTCCATAAAAACCATCCATTTTCTTTCTTTCACTTGTGTCTCTTCATTATAGAATTTTTCCCAACTCACTTAAAAAAAAAAAAAATAATAATAATAATAATGATAATAATAAAAAAAAAAAAAAAAAAAAAATCCTAAGTTTCCCAAAGTCCGTTTTGTTATATACCAGTCTTCCTTTTCTGTATTTCTCATTTCTTTCTGTATATATTTCCTTCTTTAGTTCAAAATCAAGTAGTATGTGATCACTCTTCGCAATTGGAGTCTTGTATTCAATTTCCTCCACTATTTCAGGTTTCGATGTAAATATTAAATCTAGTACCGACAGTTCTTAATTACTTCTATATCTAGATTTTTTTTACCCATTGTATCATTGTATGTTCTATATTCATGTCAAGTAATACATTTCCCCATGGATCCTCTCCATCTTTCACTGTCATCTCTTTCCAACATATTTCTGTGTGTGTGTGTGTGTGTGTGTGTGTGTGTGTGTGCTTACACATTTCATCCTCCCACCACCCAGCCACTTCCCATGTCATGACCCATGTCGCCACGACCCGTGCAGCAAACCCTGAACGCCTAGAGAACCGTCTTCGGTTTGTCAGCTGGCATCTATTTCGTCACAGTCACCTTCTACATTATTTTCATCACCACCGAGACACAGCCATGGAATGAGGGGCGAACCAAGAAGACAAAAGGTACGTCGGTATTCAGAAGACTTGTTCATTTGTACATGTAAATGTGCAGTCCTTATGAACCATTCTAGGTTTTGTTTTCAGTGGGTCATGTCTACGGTCACTAATAAGCAGTTCAGTCATACCACTGTATGGTTGTATAGAGATGGCAATATGTGTTAGTTTGGTGCACTTCATTTCCTGTATTATTTTCGTCAAACATAGCTTGTGTATATGAATGAATGACTCATTTCCCTCTTACCAGTGGGTGGCCAAATCAAAGCAGGGATTCACACCAAAAGACCCACATATAGCACTTACCCTGAGACACAGAGAGCCAAGAAAAAATTCACTTGGGTTTTAGAAATCAAGAATGAAAGGAAATGCTCACTGAATGTACGCAAGCTTATCAGCAGAATGCTAAAGTATAATGAAATAAAAACAAATGGATGAACAGTTAGATACACAAATAAATAAATAAATAAATAGATACATGAATACAATAATGGGCCGTATTCATAAAGAAAAGGATATGCTTATACTTGCAAAATATAAAGGAAATCCTTCTACTTGTATTCATAAAAAATTCAAGCAAAACCTTTTACTTGTCGAGCAAAAGCATAACCTTATAATCGCATAAAAGTAAATGGTTATACATAAACAAGACCTTTTACTTCAAGCAAAGAGCATATGCTTCAATAAGGCTGAGTCTGGTCAGTAGCAGACTACAGTTAGAAGTGAAAGGTTGTTTTGTCCAACTCTCAGCACGATGGCAGAGTTTGTGGATGTGAGGCATGTTAAACATTACATGCCCCGTTTACCTACACCTGATCGTGATTTTAAAATGTTATTCCGGTTTGAAGAACAAAATGTACAGTGGCTTCCGGACAGATTTTTAGGCACCAATGAAGAAACTCGGGGAGGCGCCTTGTCATCTGTCCATAGAATGAAGCTACGGTATCACGGACTGTGAATGCAGTAGTTGATAGCATAATTGCTCATGCGAATGAATGGATAAAGTTTTTTTTTTCTTATTTATATTGTATTTAGTAATTTTGCCATGCTTATAATGTTACCTGAAATAATGTAGGAGAGCAATCACCACACACCTCCACTCAGCAACCACCAACGCAATAGTAAACTCGTGTACGGGAAACATGGACATCACGTCAGAAATCTTACGAGTCATGTAACTATGTAACCCGGCGCTCCCGAAACACGAGTCATTCTTTTACTTCTGCTTGGAGGATATCCTCCCAAGTATAAGGTAATCATTATGAATATGGAAAGAAGGATATGCTTATACTTCTACCTTTTGCTTGAGAGCATTACCTTATACTTCTACCTTATACTTGCAAGGATATCCTTCATTTTTATGAATACGGCTCAATAAATAACTCTTCACTCACTAAAGATAACAGTTTACTAAGTAACCTACCTACCATTTGCTCCTCTAACCTCTGACTGATTTCGTTCCTCTTCAGAGCAAAAGAGGAATTAAAACCGAAAAAGGCGATGGGCCAAAAATTCTCCTAATTCGAAAGAACCTGGGCTCACTCCTCAAGGACCACTGATGATCGTCACCTGCTCAGGCTATCACCATGGTCACAGGATCTCCTCATAAGTGGAAACTAGTCCTCTCCGTTCTCTTTTGTTCTTCGACTTCGTGGGCGCCACTTTGAGGTTCTCCTCGACTACTACCAAGTCACGATTTCGTTCAGTCACGCACCAACTCATAATTTCTGTTGGCTTGCGGACGCTGGATGTACACTAGACATGTGTATATATATTTTGTTATGGACATATGTGTATTACTAAATTTCCTTTTCATGCATAGATGTGTTCATTGCCTTCATATATATATATATATATATATATATATATATATATATATATATATATATATATATATACACACATATATATATATATATATATTGTAACGTAATATTAGATATTACGTCATATGTGTAATTATGTTATAGAATTGTGTTCCTTTGTATTACATAACTATGTTCATATTTCTTGTCTATGTATGTATTGTAACAATGTTAAGCAGTAACGCCCGTCCACTATATGTAATCTTGCCTACGTGCGGAGAGAGGTGCGCACTCTTGTAGAACAAACAGACAAGCGAAATCCTGAATAGTTCGGAGCGCACAGATTTGACAGTTACTAAATAAATAGATTGTTCAAGCGAGTCGAGGGTCCTAAAACTACCCATGTTGACGTGTGTTAACTTACCCTCCTCCTCCCCCTTTCACTCACTCGCACACTCACCCGGAAGTATTCCGCTTCCGGTCCAATGGTATATAAGCGGTTGAAATCGCTCACTCGTCGTCATTTCTCGCATATCTTATCTCTTGATAAAAACTGGAAGTTTAGACTCATGAGACGATTGGTGTGAAGTGATCACCCTTTTTGCCTACATTACGTGTCTGATATACATTGCATTACTTATACTTATATTTGTACTTATTACTTATTCTGATGCATGTTCCTGATCTCTTTGTACTTAGATAGTACCATATTGTATACTTATCTTGTGTTTCTTATTTGAACGATAATTTCCATATTCTTATAATCATGTAACGGTCCCATTGACCCTACTGCCCATTCTCTTTTGTGTTGATTGCCTGTAAATATTTTCCATTGATAATTTCGTTTACTAGTTTTATCGCTAGTTTAATATTCCTTTCCTGGAATCTTCTTTGTTACCTTTACTTCTAGTCTTACGAATTATCTAGGCCCTGACCAGATAGTTCAGTCCTACAGTGGCTTCTAGAAGTGAGCTGGTTCTTAAGCACTTAGACGTTATACGTAACGTCTCTTCACATACCAGCCGCCCGTAACAAAGTGGCGACCCTTGCCAAGGATATTGGATCAGGTATTTAACACATTCTTATAGAGATGGATGATATAGTTCAAGAATTCATTCAAAATCCCAAGGTAAGTTTCTTAAAGAAACAAACTAAAGACACTTTGATAGAAATAGGCAAGCACTTTGGAGTAGACATTAATACAAGTTTGCGAAAGAAAAAAATACTTCAGGAACTCGTTGAAAATCTGATCGAAGATGAGATCTTATCTCCAGAAGAGATTACAGCTATACAAATTCCTTCAAATAGGTTAGAAATAGAGGCACGACTAACCGAACTTAAGATTAAGGAGATTGAATTAAAGGTCAGGAGAGTAGAAATTGAGGAGGAAGCTAAACTGAAACAAATGCAAATTGAGGCAGAATTTAAAGCTAAAGAGGAGGAAACTAAACTGAAACAAATGCAAATTGAGGCAGAATTTAGAGCTAGAGAAGAGGAAGCTAAGGTGAAACAAGTAGCTAAAGAGGAGGAAACTAAACTGAAACAAATGCAAATTGAGGCAGAATTTAGAGCTAGAGAAGAGGAAGCTAAAGTGAAACAAATAGAAAGAGAGGACGAAACTAAAATCAAATTGGCAGAATTTAAAGCTAGAGAAGAGGAAGCTAAAGTGAAACAAGTAGAGTTAGAATTAAAGAAGACAGAAGTAGAAGCTAGGATTGTTGATAGACAACCCGTAGTTCAGGAAGGTCATATAGATATTTCCAAGTATGTAAAACTTTTACCCAAATTTTCAGAGGGAGAGCCAGAAATTTTCTTTCTTCAGTGGGAAAAATTGGCGCAACAGTTACAAATCCCTAAAGAAAATTGGCCATTGATCATTCAAACACAATTTAAGGGTAAGGCTCAGCAAATTTATACTTCTCTTTCAGAAGCAGAAAGCGAGTATGATAATATGAAAGCTTGTATTTTAAAAGCTTATGAACTAATACCAGAGGCCTATAGACAGAAATTCCGTAATTATAGGAAGACACCTCAGTTAACATACGTAGAATATGCGGCTCAACAAGAGAGGTTATTCAATAGGTGGTGTTTGGCTAGTGAAACGGACACCTTAGATAGACTTAAACAGTTTATTTTATTGGAGCAGTTTAAGAATACCTTAGAGACAGATCTTAGGATTTTTATAGATGATCATGTTCCCGAAACTTTAACTAAAGCTGCTGTATTGGCTGATGAGTTCACACTAAATCATAAACCTAAGTCAAGACAAATGGAATCCCAAAAGTCAAAGTCACATATTCCAGATTCAACAAAATACTCTGATCCTTGGCCCCAAAAGAAACACTTTGAAAATCAGTCTAGCCCATCACATTTCAGTTACAGGTCTGATTTCAATCAATATCCTCCAAACCAACCTTGGCAAAGAATGGAAAGGTTTAAGACTAATTCCCCTGTAACTTGTTCATATTGTAAACAGGTTGGCCATCACATTTCTAATTGCAGAAAGAGACTGACACCCTCATTCTCCAATAAGACACCAACTCTTGTAAGTAATATAAAATCAGATGATTCAAAATCCTCTATTCAGGATAAACTACCAAAGAAGCCGGTATTGTCAAGTAATGTAGAACCCCCCTCATCAGATCATGATCCTTGTTTCAAACCATTTGTATCTTCAGGAACTATATCTCATAGTAGTAGTTCACAACAATATCCTATTTCCATACTCCGAGACACAGGAGCAAAGCAAAGTCTGATTTTAAATTCTTTCTTGCAGAATCTGGGTGAGTCATATACAGGTTATGATATATTGATAGAAGGAGTTGGAGGAATTGTAAAATGTCCATTACATAATGTTTTCTTGCGGTCTGATTTAACAACCGGAATGGTTAAAGTAGCAGTAGTAGACTCTCTTCCCATGGTAGGAATATCCTTATTGTTGGCCAATGACATCGCTGGAAGCAAAGTCATTTCTCCCTTAATAACAAATAACCCTAAGACCTCAGTAGAACCTTCAGATAACTTACAGTTGTTTCCCGCTTGTGCTGTAACCAGATCTCAGTACAAGAAATCTGAAGAGGAGACCTATAATTTAGAATCCCTATTCTCCCAAACTGACCCATCTTCTTCTTCACCAGTTTCTCTATCTAGAGCAGAATTAATCAAAGAACAGAAGTCAGATCATTCTCTTAAAAATTTGTACGAGATTGTTTCATCTCCAGAAGAAGTTGAAAATATGTCACGAGGTTTCTATATAGAAAACGGAGTCCTAATGCGAAAATGGAGAGCATCCACCGCAACCGCTGACCAGCCATGGCAAGTAAGGAATCAAATAGTCCTCCCTCTTGGTTTCAGGAATAATGTTCTAAGATTGGCTCATGATACTCCCTTAGCAGGTCACTTAGGGGTAAGAAAGACTTTGTTCAACATAACCCAACATTTCCATTGGCCCACGGTTGTCAAAGATGTTGCCCAATATTGTAAAACATGTCATACATGTCAACTTGTAGGTAAGCCCAACCAGAAAATTGTAGAAGCTCCACTCCATCCCATTCCTGTAATGGAAGAGTCATTTAAAAAAGTTCTTATTGACTGTGTAGGACCTTTACCTCCTTCAAGTAAAGGAAATCAGTACATTCTCACAATCATGTGTATGAGCACTCGTTTTCCAGAAGCAATTCCTTTGAAAAACATTAAAGCTCAAAACATAATCAGAGAAATGTTGAAATATTTCACTATGGTAGGATTTCCCAAGAACATTCAAAGTGATCAAGGAAGTAATTTTCTTTCCAACAAGTTTAGAGAAACTCTTGTAACACTAGGTATAAATCATGTAACTTCCTCCGCCTATCATCCTCAATCACGAGGTGCTCTAGAGCGCTTTCACCAAACGCTCAAGACAATGTTAAGAATCTTCTGTGCTGAGAACACTCGAAATTGGGAAGACGGACTCCCCTTTTTGTTGTTCGCCACCCGAACAACAATTCAAGAAAGCCTTGGATTCAGCCCGTCAGAATTAGTCTTCGGTCATGAAGTCCGTGGTCCCCTAAAGATACTTCATGAACAATGGATGAAAGAAGAACCACCAGTTCCTTCTTTGAAATACGTGTCCCAGGTCACCGAGAAGTTGTTAGAAGCTTGGAAGTTGGCAAGAGAGAACTTGACGAATGCTCAACGAGTAATGAAAGGTCGGTATGATAAAAATTCTAAACTTAGAACTTTCTCTCCAGGAGATCAAGTGTTACTTTATCTTCCCATACCAGGAGATCCATTGCAGGCTAAATACAAAGGACCCTATGAAGTCTTGTCCAGAGCTAGTGACTTTAACTATTCAATCAAAACTCCAGACAGAAGAAAGAGTTCCCGTCTCTGTCACATAAATACCTTAAAACCTTATCATTCCAGAGATCCAATTCCAATTTACAGCTCTACCACAATAGAATCGGAAGAGCCTCCTGATAACCTGCCTAATCCTCCTGAGATTCCCTTGGAAAGCTCCCAGATACTACAGAATCTTCTATTGAATGTAGGACACTTATCAGAAAAACAAGGTAGAGACATTCTTTCTCTCTTAAGAAGTTTTCCAAAATTATTTCTAGATTCCCCAAGATTCACTTCTTTGATAGAACACGAAATTATTCTAGACTCGCCAAGGGCTATCAAACAAGTCCCTTATAGAGTCAATCCAAAAAAGAAGGAGTTCATAAAAGCAGAAATAAACACTCTGCTTCAACAGGGAATAATTGAACCCTCCAGTAGTCCTTGGGCATCTCCTTGCATTCTTGTCCCTAAATCTGACAATTCTTATCGCCTGTGCATTGACTACAGGAAAATCAATGCCCATACTAAGGCCGATGCTTTTCCTATCCCTAGGATAGATGATATCATAGACAGTCTAGGAACTGCCAAGTATGTATCCAAGTTGGATATGTTAAGGGGATACTATCAAATCCCTGTACACCCTCGCTCAAGAGAAGTTACCGCTTTCATTACGGAAGAGGGATTGTTCCAATTCAGAGCAATGCCATTTGGGCTTGGGGGGGGGGCGGCCACTTACCAAAGAATGATAAGTAATCTTGTTGCAGGATTGCCAGGAGTAAAAACTTATCTAGATGATGTGATAATATTTAGTCAGTCTTGGACAGAACACATTGAACACCTAAATAATTTCTTTTATAGAGCAGACCAAGCAAACCTTACCATCAATTTGTCCAAATGTGATTTCGGACATACACAGGTCCCCTATTTGGGATTTAAAGTTGGAAATTCCCAAGTGTTTCCAATAGACGCCAAGATAAAAGCCATCAATGATGTACCAACACCCACTAATCGTAGAGAGGTACGTCGATTCCTTGGAATGAGTGGCTATTATCGCCGTTTTTGTCCAAATTTTTCAGATGTAGCAGAACCATTGACTGACCTGTTGAGAAAAGACCACGACTTCGTGTGGACACCTACCTGTGAGACGGCCTTCAAAAACCTGAAGTCCCTTCTCACTAACGCACCAGTTCTAAGGGCACCCGATTTCCAACGACCCTTTCTTCTGCAAGTCGACGCCAGCGACACCGGTATCGGTGCCGCCCTCTTGCAAGAACACAATGAAGTTCTTCACGCTATCGCCTACTACAGCAAGAAGCTGTCCCCTGCGCAGAAGAACTACTCAACAATTCCTCAACTACCATTCAAGTATATTCGGATCACAACCCCTTAAAGTTCCTACAGACTATGAAAAACAAGAATCCGAGACTTACACGTTGGAGTTTATTTCTCCAACCCTTTAATCTAACAATTCATCATATAAAAGGCGTCTTTAATGTTTTAGCCGACGTCCTTTCTAGAACATAGCTTTTCAACAGAAAGTGAAAAGCTTTCCCAAACGGTGGAGGTGTAACGTAATATTAGATATTACGTCATATGTGTAATTATGTTATAGAATTGTGTTCCTTTGTATTACATAACTATGTTCATATTTCTTGTCTATGTATGTATTGTAACAATGTTAAGCAGTAACGCCCGTCCACTATATGTAATCTTGCCTACGTGCGGAGAGAGGTGCGCACTCTTGTAGAACAAACAGACAAGCGAAATCCTGAATAGTTCGGAGCGCACAGATTTGACAGTTACTAAATAAATAGATTGTTCAAGCGAGTCGAGGGTCCTAAAACTACCCATGTTGACGTGTGTTAACCTACCCTCCTCCCCCCCCTTTCACTCACTCGCACACTCACCCGGAAGTATTCCGCTTCCGGTCCAATGGTATATAAGCGGTTGAAATCGCTCACTCGTCGTCATTTCTCGCATATCTTATCTCTTGATAAAAACTGGAAGTTTAGACTCATGAGACGATTGGTGTGAAGTGATCACCCTTTTTGCCTACATTACGTGTCTGATATACATTGCATTACTTATACTTATATTTGTACTTATTACTTATTCTGATGCATGTTCCTGATCTCTTTGTACTTAGATAGTACCATATTGTATACTTATCTTGTGTTTCTTATTTGAACGATAATTTCCATATTCTTATAATCATGTAACGGTCCCATTGACCCTACTGCCCATTCTCTTTTGTGTTGATTGCCTGTACATATTTTCCATTAATAATTTCGTTTACTAGTTTTATCGCTAGTTTAATATTCCTTTCCTGGAATCTTCTTTGTTACCTTTACTTCTAGTCTTACGAATTATCTAGGCCCTGACCAGATAGTTCAGTCCTACAGTGGCTTCTAGAAGTGAGCTGGTTCTTAAGCACTTAGACGTTATACGTAACGTCTCTTCACATACCAGCCGCCCGTAACAACGTACACACACACGCACATGCATAGATGTGTTCATTGCCTTCATATATATATATATATATATATATATATATATATATATGTATATATATATATACATATATATATACATATATATATACATATACATATATATATATATATACATATATAAATATATATATGGTAAATAATAAGCATATAAGTATACATCAAAAGTGACAAAATTTTCACACTACATGAGAATCATCAGACAAGAGGCAATGGTCTCAAACTGCAAGGAAATAGATTTAATTTGGAAGTGGATAGAAAAAACTTCGCCAACCGTGTAGTTAATGAATGGAGTAAACTTATTGCTGAGGCAGTGCAATGTAGTTCAGTTCGAAGCTTTAAGGTTCATTTAGATAAACACCTAAGCAAGATGCTGTAATGCATGCCATTTATTTTATATTACCTGTCTGGGGTATTGGCTGTATGTTATTGTGGCAAAGTAGCATGCGGTTAATACTTTAGGGTCTATATGGGGCGCCCCTACGGACCAGAGCCACACATCATCATGGAATACGATAAACACCGGCTTTATCGTATTCCGTGTTCAGGATGTGATAAAGTTTACATCGGAGAAACGTCACGCGACCTGAATACACGAATACGTGAACACCGTTACGACGTCAGGCATGATGTCACCACCAATGCATGTGTGACACATAGAAACAAGGAAAATCGTCTTATGGACTGGAAGAATGCAGAGCTGCTGATACGAGAACCAGACAAAATACGCAGGAAGTGTTTAGAAGCAGCAATCATTCAAGGAACGAACACTATTGAACAAAACAGGGGCATGTTTAACATCTCGCCCCACATAATTCCCCTAATACCCATGGCCAGCAGAATTCTAAATATTTAAACCACCCTTTGTGAACATTTCGCCCACGGACGTTTGGGCCAGCATTCTCAACCTTTCCCAGTGTTCCACCCCTCCCCTTCTCCTCCTCCTCTCCTCCTCCTCCTCCTCCTCCTCTTCCTTCCCCCCCTTCTTCTTTTCTCTCCCCGTTCCCTCCTTTCCCCTTATTTAATCTCAAGCATATGTATCTCAACTTGTACTTGAAAAAGCTGTAATAAGCGAAACGTCGTACAAATAAAGGCACCGTCCTCATATGGTGTTTAACTCGTCAAAAGAATGTTACCACCAAGTCTTCCCACTTGAGTCGTAAAAGGCGACCAAAAAAAAAAAAAAAAAAAAAAAAAAAAAAAAAAAAAAAAAAAGAAAGCTTTCCAGCCAGTACTCTAAGGTTTGGGTCTTTTAATGTGCGTGGATGTGTTACAGATCTGTACTGGTTAGGGAACTTCCAGATTTTTTTTTTAAATGTCCCCTGTGAGGACATATGTAAATGCATATCATACTAATATATACATACATATATATATACATATATATATATATATATATATATATATATATATATATATATAAATGGATATCATACAATTGAAAACAATTCCCCAAATCTTCTTCACCTTTGGCTGAATAAAATGGCCCAATATATAAGCCCCTTCCCGTATCTTCTTGGTATATAAGCCCCTTCCCGTATCTTCTTGGATGTACAGATACGATCTTCTGGTTTTCTTCACTTTATTGGTTAATCTTAAGAAGAGTTCACTGTAGATTTACACACATCTTTGCACAAAGTTTCCAGTATTTATATTTTTACACACAGTTCGCAGTACACTACTTACACAGAGCACGTCTATCAGACCGACCGCTCCGGGGCTAGAGCATCGACTTTTTGTTCGTCGGAAGTGCCAACACAGCAAAATAGGAGGTGCTGGTAGATGTTTTAACAAGATTTTTTAATAGGAATGTTTGGTTTCCCGCAAATAAACTATCATGTTCTTAATTACTAGCTATATGTTATTTACAGTATATAATATTTCCAGGGGGGAAGGGTTCATTATTATTTGGTTGTCGTGTGTTTTGTGAGTTAGAGGTTGACTGCACTTATGAGTATGTTCGTGTGTGTGTGTGTGTTGGTTGCTTCTTGGTAGTGCTGGTCCCACGGGCACGAAGTGCTGAGTCGGCAACCGCCCAGTCAGCAAGACTGGGAGGATGCCTTGGTGCCGGACAGTCGGGTGGACCAGTGAGTGAGTGAGTGAGTGAGTGGGGTGAGTGAGTGAGTGAGTGAGTGGGGTGAGTGAGTGAGTGAGTGATATTACTCATCATGTATATGGTGGCGTATACATATCGCCCTCCCCCTGGGGTTAGGTGGCTCCCGGCACCTAATGTTACATGGTTAAGAAAATATCTATACATATATATGGTTATATAGTTATAAAGTCAGAGACACAAAATCTTGGGTGGATATATGTGGAGATGGGGTGTGTGATGTTGAAGTGATTGTGGGGTCCCAAGAGGGCATTTTGAGCTAGAAGGATGGGTATGCGATGTTGTGTCTCTGAAAAAAAGAATATGGTTGTGTCTCACCAACATTACATATATTCAACTTTTATCTAAGAGTTTTTGTGACACTTTCTTATTATTTCTGACAAACTCTTATCTGTGAGTTTGTATGTCAGTATCTGTCTTTTCTGAAACTCTTATCTATGAGTTTGTTTGGCACAATCTGTCTTTTCTGAGGAACTCTTATCTATGAGTATGTATGTCACTATAGTAAGGTAAGATATTGGTGAGATACAAAGTTCAACTTAATCTAGGTTTACAATAATTTGGGAAAGGGGGGTTGAAACTGTTTGATGGTCTTATTTCGTGCAAAGGAATTTGGTTAGTACCACTAATATAAAAAGGATGATTAAGATTGAGAGGGCAGTGGATGCATAAGGTAATATTTTATAATGTAGGTCTAAGGAGTCCATATCAAGAGTAGTTGATTTATTTAGGAGGTGTACCATGTCTATCTTACTTGGGAGGATGGTATCGGGGATCTTGGGGAGGGGTGGGAGTGTTAGTTGGGTTATGGGACCTAAATCGTGGGTCGTGTTGAGAGTACCTTGGTAGTGTAGTTTGTTAGGTAGGAGCATTGAGTCCATCATGTAGATGTGGCAGGTGTCTGGTAGAGTAATAGGGCCGTTGATCCTATGATGGGAGGGTGGTTTGTGTAGGCATATCACTGATACTAGTGTGGGGTCGGGAAGAAATATGAAGTGTTTATGACCTACGTGGGTGTGGTGTATTTGAGTGTTGTCTGAGAAGCGAAAGTCACACGTCTCGGAAAAATTGACTTTGGGTGTTGTGAGTTCTGAGAGGCAAGGTTGGGACTTGGTTAATTGGAAATGGAAGGGGTAAGCTGGACAGATATGGAAGTTGGGACGTGCTATCTTGCAAGTTGCCATGGTTTCTGGTGAGGTCAGTGAAATCCACTGCCCATCAGTTGATTTTAGGATGGTGGAGGCTGGTAGGTTGAGGGTCATGGTGCGGTTTTGGTAAGGGTAGGGGAAGGGGTAAATTTCCCAAAGGGAGAATCTCTTGATCGGGTCCATCGGAATGTTTATTAGAATGGATTCTTGAAAGATAGTTGATGTTAAGATGGGGTAATAATGATGTATTTCATTTCGGGAGAAGAAGGGGGTAAATTTCAATGTATTGTGGGCTTGTCGTAGTGTTTGATCAAGCTGGGTTGGAGTGATCATTTGAAAGTTGACGATTGCTCCTGGTATCAAAATGGGGGTAGAGAGGGAGAGGTGGACGAGGTGAAGTAGTAGTAGTATTGTAGTCACCCTGTGGATGAAGGTTATGTCTCAGTGAATGAGGATATGTCTATCTGACTCTCGCTAAGGTTATAGTGGTCGGAAGGAAGTGGAGAAGTTTCACTAGATATACGGAAGGGAGTTCTTATTGGAAATGGGCCATTTTAACCTCCACTGAGAGATGCATGACGTCCTGCATCTTCAGGGGCGAGAGCTAGAGTGCATGTTTAGTTGCGTCGACGCAGAGTCATGGGATGGGACTTGCGTTTGGGTGAATTATGTGTGAGTGCGGTAGGTGGGTTGTAGGTGGGGGGTGGGGTTGGGTCGAGGTAACTTTTCTCAATTTCTCTCCATGTATGGTTACGGTTGTGTGATCGGAAGGATCTGTTAGTAGGAAAACATTGTTAGGGAGTGAGCTTGTGACTGTGAAGGGGCCTAGGAACTTGGGTTTGAGTTTGTTAGTCCTGTGTCTCCAAGTGTTATGTCAAGTGGAGATGAACGTCTGTGTTGTTGTTGTTTTTTTTCTTTCTTGGGCTACTTTGAGGTTTTCTCTGACTTGCTTATAAATGGTTTGCATTCCTCTTTTTAGGCATTGGGTGAGATTATCTAGATTGTATAAGGGGGGCGGTGGTTGGTTGAAGATTTGGTAGGGAAGGCGCATTCTTTGGCCAAAAATGATCTCATGGGGGGACATCTTTGTTGCGGAGTTGACTGTGCTGTTGATACTGGCTTGTACCTGTAGTAGCCAATCTTCCCAACTGTCCATGAGATCGTTGACCAAAGGTCTGAGGACTTCAATCACTTTGCGATTGGTGCGCTCAGTTAGTCCATTCCCTTGTGGGTGGTAGGCAGTGGCGAAAGTTTGATCTACATTGTAAAGATGTGCTATTTCGCGCATTACCTCATTTTTGAACTCTGACCCGTTGTCAGATAACATTCGTGTGGGAATGTTGTATCTGCAGAATATATTGTTAACTAAGGCTTTGGCTACAGTCTCTGCTGTTTTGTCTTGTAATGGGACTAGGATGGTGTATTTGGACAGATAATCGACTGCCGTGAGTACATAATTGGAACCTTGATGGTTCATTGGCATTTTCAGTAAGTCAATGCCAAGTGTTTCCCATGGCTCAGCAGGGAGCGGGATGTCTTTGATATTGAGTATTTTGGGGTCAGGTTGCAAGTTGGTTGCAAGTTACACATGAGTCTATGTGTGTGGTTATATCTTTTTTCATGTTGACCCAGTAGAAGGAGTGCCTAGCAGTGTTCAGTGTCTTATCTCTGCCTGAGTGGCCTCCCATTGCACTGTCGTGCAATATGTGTAGGACCTTGGGAACTTGGACTCTGGGAACGACAGTTACTTCCCTGTCATTAGTGGTTCTCCTTATGATTCCGTCGACCAGTTTGAGTTCGTCTATAGGGACAGGTGGTCGGGAGTGTAAGGGAGTTCTTGAAAGGAGATGCTGTTTTATTTGAGACCATGTCGGGTCATTGTCTGTTTCATCTCTAAGTTCTTGCATCGGAATGCATGTTGTTTGTGTTAGTGATGAGACGTGAGTTTGTCTGCTTAAAGAGTCAGCTACTATGTTAGCTTTTCCCGCTAGATATGTTATCTTTGGATCGAAGTCCAATAGGGTGGTTTTCCACCTGGCAATTCTGCCATGTAAGTCTTTAGTGTTAAAGAGGTAGACTAGGGGTTGATGGTCTGTGAAGATTGTGATCTTATACCCTAGTATAAGATATTTAAAATGTTTCAAGCCCCATATCAATGCAAGTCCTTCTTTGTGGGTAGTTGAATAGTTACTTTCAGGCTTATTCAGTACTCTACTTGCGTAGGCTATGGGGTGCTCTTTCCCGTTTTCATCTTTCTGCTGTAAGACTGCGCCTATTCCTTTAGAGGAGGCGTCGGTGTAAAGAAGGAATTCTTTCTTCATGTCAGGAAAGGCAAGGACAGGGGCTGTGGTAAGAGCATGTTTAAGGGTGTCGAAACTTGTCTGTTCCTCTTCAGACCACTTGAAAGGTTCGCCTTTTCTTGTGAATTTGGTGAGAGGGGATGCAATTTCTGCAAATTTGTGTATGAAATGTCTATAGTATGATGCTAGTCCTACGAAACTTCTAGTTTCATCTGCGTTTCTGGGGGTTGGGAAATTGTTTATGGTATCTATCTTATCTGTGGTGGTATGGATGCCTTGGCTATCTACCTTATGGCCTAGGAAGGTGAGTTCCGTCTGTAGGAATTTACACTTTCCTAGTTGGATTTTCAATCCTGTGTTTTTGAGTCTTTTTAGGACAATCTCTAGTGTGTGAAGGTGGTCAGTTTGTGTGGGACTATAGATGATGAGGTCGTCTAAGTAGACGAATAATGAGATTCCTATCATGTCGCTGAAAATGCGGGTCATCAACCTTTGTTGGGTTGAGGGGGCATTCTTAAGGCCAAAGGGCATACGCTCGAAATGGAAATGTCCCTTGTCAGTGGAGAATGCAGTTACGGGTTTAGATTCATCGGTGAGCTCGACCTGCCAGAAGGCTGACTTAAGGTCAATTGTGGAAAAAAATGAATTTCCATTACCGATGGATTGTAAGACATCGTGCGTGGCGGGGAGGGGGTATGGGTCAGATTGAGTTAGGTGGCTAACTTTCCTAAAGTCAACAACAGGGCGTAAAGTTCCGTCTTTCTTTGGGACTAGGAAGAGGGGACTGTTCCACGGACTTTGGGAGTGAGAAATTACGCCTTGGTGTAACATCTCGTGCACACTGTTGTTGACTTGTGTTTTCCTACTGTGGGGTATGCGGTAAGCGGGGGTGTATGAGGGGGGGGGGGGTGTTGGGGGGGATTTGGATGTGATGTTTGATTATATCACATTTGCCTAAGGGTTCGCCTTCTAAGGCGATAGCTGATCTATTCCTTTGTAGGAGGGTCAGTAGCTTGTCATTCATCTCTCCGTTTGCTGATGTTGTGATTTGGTTGGGGTGGATAGGGGTGAGAGTTTGTGGTGGTCTTACAGTGTTGATGTGTTGTGGGAGTGGTTCCTGGATTGGGGAATTACAGTATGGAGATGGACTGAACAAATGTTTGTGTTCTTCCTGATTTTGCGGTGTTGATCGGAGAGATTTGTTAACATAGCTAGGGTGTGTTTATTTTCTGATACTATATCCCAGGAGGACTCCAAGGTTATGTTATTTATTCTTGACGTATCTGGGTCAATTATGACATCCTGATGTTCTATTGCTCCGGGTATGTATAGTGGAACTGTTATTGAATGTCTAGGGGGTATGATGACTGTGTTAGACATCAGTGCTTTTGAGGTGACATAAGGTGGTGGACGGAATGAGTAGCTCTTAGTTGGAGAGGGTTTATTTAAGCTAGATAGATATGAAAGAGGTTGTGTGTCTGGGTCGGGTGTTTCAGGAAGTGTTGACTCATTACTTTCATCTCGGAAGGAGATTTTGTTGGTATCTAAGTTGATGATGGACTTCCAGTCTCGTAGGGACTTTAAACCTATTATACCTTGTTGGTCGAGACTCCATTCATCAGCTAAGTGGAAGGATGTGAAACCTACTTGGGAATTGTTTACCTCTATGTTTAAATCAATCATATCGTGAAGTGATATGGTAGATCCTTCTATCAATAGACCTTCCGTATTTGAATACTGGATTTGGGGTGGGTCATTTAGTGCTTCGTATAGAGAGCTCTGGGGATGAGGTTCAGGTTTGTTCCTGTGTCAACCATCATGTCAACAGTAATTTGATCTAATTTCACCTTTAGGGTGATATAGTTGTGTGGTGTGTCGGACGTTCCTATGGTGGTCTGGTGCGTGAGGCTGGTGCACGTTCCCCCAATCGGTGTTGAGTTGTATGTGTTGTGTGGGAGGAAGGTGTTTGTCGAAGTGTGGTGACTTGTTTGTTTGTTCTCTGATGTGGTTGTGGTTGTGATTTTTGTTGAGAACACTCTTCGTTGGAGTGAGTTGTGGTTTTGTGTAGGTTGCAGTATTTGCCTGGTTGTGTTGGTTTTGACATGGTGGGGGGTCTAGGAGTGGGTGGGAGTTGTTTGGTTTGCTGTTGAGCTCTACATTGGGAATCAGTGTGGGAGGTAGTACCATGAATTGAGCAAGGGGTAACGCGGTGTTGTACCTGTGGGTGTTGGTATTGTTGCGCTTTACACTGAGAATCCGTGTGGGAAGTAGTTCCATGAACTGAGCAAGGGGTAGCGCGGTGTTGTGCTTGCATTTGTTGTTTCTGTATGCAGTCTCTGGTGTTGTGACTTGTTGAAAGATGGTAGGAACACCAGTTAGATGGTTGCGCTAGATTGGGGCTAGGGGGCTTTTGTGACTGAAGGCTATTTAGTCTAGTAAAATGGTGCTGGTCAGAGAGGGAGATGTTACAAGCGTTGGTGATGTCTAAGATGTAAATATAAGCTAATGGGTTACTAGTGTTTAAATCCCTTTTTGCGGCTTCTCTTTGGCACTTTGGAGGGAGTTGGGAAAGATAGAGACCTATCTCTAGTAATGAGCATAGGTTTTCCAAGGTCATTACCTTTTTACCTGTGGTGGTGTCTGTGTAAGTCCATGGGCTATTGTTGTACATATTTTCCCTAATTTCTTTAATTGTGTTTGCAACATTATCTTTAATGTTGGTTGGTTTTTGAACTCTAGTATTATTTAGAAATGTGAGGATAAAGCTAATGTTGTTTGTTTGTTTGCTTTGAAAGACATTTAACAGATGTTGCTTATAATTGCTATATGTGATCCCTGTGGCTATCAAACTATCTAGCATCCGAGCCGTGGACCTATGTTCGTCCGATGCTTCTATTTTCTGGCGGCATAGATTTATTTTGTCTAAGTCAGAGTAATTTGCATTCTTAGAAAAGAAAAGGTCACATGCCGTCAGGAAGTCAGTAATGGAGAGGCCGCTAGCTTGAGAGAAGGTGGGAATTTCGGTTAGAGGGGTAATGGTTTGGTAGTTATTAATTATTGTAGGTTGAAGTTGTGGGTTAGGATGTTGTGATGGGTTTGGGGCAAGGTTAGGTGGTGGTTGGGGGAGTGGTGTGGAGGTGGGTTGACCAGATGAGAAGTTGGGAGAAGGGAAGGCAAAGTTCTCGTATGCATGGGTTGTGGGGTTTAGGGATTGTTGCAGGGGAATCAGGGTGGTTGGGATGTGGGGGGTGGTTGTTGAGGGTTTAGGTGGTGAGTGTCGACATGAGAGGGAATTTGGGGTTGCGGAGAGGTGTGGGGGGTTGTTGTTGAGGGTCTAGGTGAGGGGGAATTTGGGGTTGTGATGGAGTGTGGGAGGGTTGTTGTTGAGGATCTAGTTGAGGGGTAACTTGAAGTTTTGGTGTGGAGTGAGGGAGGGGGTTGGGCAAGTGTTGTAGTTGGAAGGGGTTAAAAGGGTCTTCCCGTGAGTGGTCATGGTGAAGGGGTATGTGGTCATAGTATTCCTCAGGAAGTATTTGAGAATCTGCCTTAGTCGTGTCATGGTCTTGGTCTTGAGAGGGTTTATCTTCTTTAGATGAGGAAAGAAATCCTTGAAGTAAATTTCTGACCTTGGCTCTCGTACCTGTAGCCATGTTAGTGTCTAACTAGAGATGCATGTATGACTTAACAGGTATAGAAAGTAGTTAGGTGAGATAGGAGGTCTAAGTTGAAATAGTTAAATTAGAAATATTTGGTATACATTATCTAAGGGGTAGTATGTTATGGTTAGATAAGAGGGGGGTATAGGGTTTCAATGGGTATACAATGGTATAATTGTAAAATGGGTTTACTGGTGGTAATATTGTAACAAAAAATGTAATTACATATAGTAAAAAAATATATATAAGTTATTGTAAAAGGTAAAAAGATATACAATATAAATGGGCATATAATGGGAATATATGATATTGGCAAGAAAAAAGTAATATATGATATTGGCAAGAAAAAGTAATATATGATATTGGCAAGAAAAAAAAGTAATGTGATTATACAGGTTATTGTAAAAGTTGAAAATATATTATTCTAAATAATAAATTGGGAAGGTACAAGATAGAAGTATGCAATTTTTTTTTAACTTAAT
>NC_134805.1:5828831-5833831 GCF_046742065.1 Oratosquilla oratoria
GCTAGCCTCTGCCGTCTGCGCTCTCTTTTCTCATCCCACTGGTCCTCTCTCCTCTTCTCGCTTGTTTGAATGCCTGCCTTGACAACGTGTCTCCAACTGCTGCGGTCAGCGGCCACTGCCTCCCAGCTTGCTGGGTTAATGTCCCCTGCCTTCATATCACGTTTGAGAACGTCCTTGTAGCGGAGGATGGGCCTTCCTGCAGGTCTGGAGCCAGTGGCAAGCTCCCCATACAGCACGCTCTTCGGTATTCGGCCATCGTCCATTCGTCTAACATGACCGAGCCATCTCAATCGCCTCTGGCTGAGCAAGGCGAAATATGCTGGGCATTCCCGCCTGTGTCAGAACATTCTTATTGGAGACATGATCTTGCCAACTAATGCCCAGGATTCTTCTGAGGCAGCGCATGTGGAAGATGTTGAGTCGGCGTTCTTGACGGGAATACAGGGTCCAGGCTTCGCTACCGTACAAGAGCGTGCTGAGTACACAAGCCTGGTATACTACGATCTTGGTGTTGGTGGTCAGCATGGCGTTGTTCCATACACGCTTTCCAAGACGAGCCAATCTTGTTGCTGCGCTTATTCAGCTCTGCATCCAGGGACAGGTTGCTTGAGATGGTGGAACCCAGGTAGGTGAACTCCCCCACCACCTCGAGGATGTGGCCATCAGTGGAGATGCTAGGAATGCTGCTGACATCCTGGCCCATGACGTTGGTCTTCTTGATGCTGAGGGCGAACTCTGCATGCATGAGCGAAGCAGTTGATGAGTCACTGTAGGGTGTGCAGTCACTATGTGTGTGCAGTCAAGGCGGCGTTATCAGCAAACAGCATATCTCTGATCAGGATCTTACGTATCTTGGTTTTTGCTCGGAGACGTGCAAGGTTGAAGAGACTTCCGTCACTTCTGGTGTGGAGATAAACTCCGTCTTCTGACTGGTTGAAGGCACAGGACAGCAGCAGGGAGAAGAAGATGCCGAAAAGCGTCGGAGCAAGCACGCATCCCTGTTTCACGCCGCTTCTGATTGGGAAGGGGTCCGAGGATGAGCCGTCGTACTGGACGGTGCCGTGCATGTCTTCATGAAAGGATGAAATCATCCTCAGGAGCTTAGGGGGACATCCAATCCTCTGTAGCAGGGTGAAAAGGCCTTGCCTGCTAACCAAGTCGAAAGCCTTCGTCAGGTCGATGAAGGCAATGTAAAGTGGACGCCTCTGTTCTCGGCACTTCTCTTGCAGTTGCCTCAGTGAGAAGACCATGTCAATGGTTGATCGTTCTGCTCTGAAGCCGCACTGTGCCTCAGGGTAGATTCGTTCTGCAAGTTTCTGCAACCGGTTGAGTACTACTCGGGCGAAGGCCTTCCCAACGGTACTGAGAAGGGATATTCCGTGGTAGTTGTTGCAGTCGTTGCAGTCTACTTTGTTTTTATAGAGCGTGATGACGTTGGTGTCACGCATGTCCTGAGAAACGGTTCCTTCCTCCCAGCACTGGAGTAAAAGCTCGTGCAGGTGGTGATGTAGAACGGTACTCTTGCCTGCTTTGATGACATCCGGGGGGATGCCGTCGTTGCCAGGAGCTTTCCCACTGGCCAGGGAGTCGATGGCTTTTCCGAGTTCGTCAATAGAGGGTGGAACATCTAGTTCCTCCATGAGTGGTAGGGCTTTGCATTTCTCAACTGTTGCGGTGCTGACAACGTTCTCTCTTGAGTAAAGTTCTTGATAGTGTTCGGCCCATCTCTCCATCTGCTTTCCTCTGTCTGTTATAGTGTCACCAGAGGCTGTCTTCAGAGGTGCGATCTTGGTAATGCTTGGGCCAAAGGCTTTCTTCATGTTGTCGTACATGGCACGAATGTTGCCACAGTCAGCAGAGAGCTGGATACTCTGGCATAGGCTTAGCCAGTAGTCGTTGGCGCTGCGCCGTGCCAATCGTTGGGCGTCATTTCTAGCCTTCCGGAGTGCAGCAAGTGTCTTCTCTGAAGGCTCTCTTTTGTAGTTAAGCAGCGCTTTTCTTTTATCTGCGATTGCTGGTTCGAGTTTTGTAATTCCAGCTTCGAACCAGTCTGGATTCTGCCTCTCTCTCTTGCCGAAGGTGTCCATGGCGGAGTTGTAGATAGCTCCACGAATGTGATTCCACCTCTCTTCAGCACTGTTTGTGGGGCAGTCCCGAAGGGCCTCTTCTGTAGAATCAGCAAAGCGCTTACACAGGTCTGGCATTTTTGTCCTGGCTGTGTTGATACGTGGATGACCTTTCTGCTTAGAGCGATGGATCTGTTTGGGCTGAAGACGCACCTTGCAACCAACCAACGAATGGTCGGTGTCGCAGTCAGCGCTGTGGTAGCTACGGGTTGTGATGACGCAATTTAGCGAGGGTCTTCTGGTGATAACGAGGTCCAGCTGGTGCCAGTGACGTGATCTAGGGTGACACCAGGATACTCTGTGTTGAGGCTTGGTGGCAAAGAATGTGTTGGTTACACAGAGGTCGTGGTAGGAACACATCTCTAAAAGCCTCTGACCATTCTCGTTGAGTTTTCAGACACCGAAGTGGCCAATGCTGCGGGGCCAGGATTCTTGGTCAGCTCCCACACGAGCGTTGAAATCCCCAAGCAGGTATAGTTGTTCTGTGGCTGGGATCTCTCTGATGGTAGTCTCAAGCTCCTCATAAAACTCATCCTTGGTCTCGGCCGGAGAGCTGAGTATGGGAGCGTAGATGCTAAGGACGTTGACTGGGCCAGAAGAAGTTGAGAGTCGAAGAGAGAGGATTCGGGGTGTACCCTTTGATGGCGGTTCCACTGAAGGCAGTAGAGAGTTTCTCACTGCAAATCCTACGCCATGAATGTGTAGTTCCTCTGGTTCATTTCCCTGCCAGAAGAATGTGTAATCCTGTTCTCTAAGGCTGCCGCTCGACAGGAGTCTGGTCTCCTGTAATGCAGCAATTTCAAGGTTGAGCCTCTCCAGTTCGCGGTTGATGATGGCTGTTTTCCTGGAGTCATCAACCTGTTGTAGATCGTAGGTTAGGCCGGGACACATTGTCCTGACATTCCAGCTTGCCAGACGCAAGATAGATGATTTCTTTTTAACAATACTATGTCTGTTGGGTACTAGGTATCCGTCCGCTTTTCATGTTTTGACAAACACTAAGCTCCAGGCACCCACTGGAGCGACAGACGTTGGCGGACCGACACCTTATTGGCCGGGGGCTGCCCAGCTTGAGGCGGGCGGTAGTCGGACGATAGGACTTCAATGGTCCCTCCCACCGTCAAAGTTGTCCCGTGGCGTCCTTCCTGTACGCCAATTTGGAAGGGCTTATAACCCGTAAACTGACAACTTCCGGTTTGTGTCCTCACTTTACAGTGGGGCTGGAGTATCCCTCTCCATTTTTTTTTTTTGGCACGCGAAGCCTGGGCCTGAATATGGAGATCCTGGGTGTCCCAAACGTCAGGATCCCCCTCTCGGCCTTGCCGACGAAATCCAAAGGAATGCGAAGCATGACGTTTGGCGTCAGTTTGGCTGCAGGAGATGCCGGAACGGTGATAATTGTAGCACTGAACCGCCTACGGGTCTCCACTCCGGATTTCAAGGTTTACTCCTTTTCCCTCACGTGGTTTGGCCCGTCAGCTGAGACGGTTTACCGGGGTGTGGCGCTTGGAGCCAGCACGTGAGAGCTGTGGGAGATGGATGAGAACCGGTGTTGTCCGTCCACCCTACGATAGAGGGTGCAGCTGCGGGCAGACAAGGGTACTATCTCTATCCAGAGCCCCCTACACCCCATATATACTTTATATATGTATATATGTATATATATGTATGTATATATATATATGTATATATATTTACATGTATATATTTATATATATATATATACATATACATACATATACATATAATATATACATACTGTGAGTGCCGATTGCACTATGTATAAGAATATCTTGATGTATGATATTATACAGGTAAATTATGATATGTACCGAGGTTAATTACGAATCACGGCTTGTGACATTTGATCTGTGTTAAGTACCAATTGTATAATGTTCAAGTGCATTGACAAATTGTATGTACTTAGTTTAATTACGAATCACGGCTTGTGACATTTGATCTGTGTTAAGTACCAATTGTATAATGTTCAAGTGCATTGACAAATTGTATGTACTAAGTTCAATTACGAATCACGGCTTGTGATATTTGATGTACGTTGAGTACAGATTGCACAATGTCTGAGTGTATTATGGTAATAGCTAAAGAGATATCGATGTCATGTTCGAGAAATGATTGAAGTTAGTGGCAACCACAAGCCCGGGTTGTTACGTAGATAGTTACAATGTATGTAAAATAAAGTGGAAAATGTTATTGTCGAAATTGATGTATTGTAGTGATCCATTATATATATATATATATATATATATATATATATATATATATATATATATATATATATATATATATATATATATATAATAAAATGAGATTAAAGGAACACTAGAGAAACACAGAATGTTAAGTAGAACATGACTCATTAATTTACGATCCTTAATATGTATTCATGCGCGGCAAAAAAGTAGTGCTTGTCTCCGTCGGTAGGAGCGGTACAATCAGCGTCCTTTCTGTGTAGAGACATTGAGCTGTTAACATCTCCGTGAGTGCCATGGAAGTCACATTTGGTAAGCATTGGAAGAGTGAATTATTATCTTATGTAATTTATCTTATGTAATTATTTGAAAGTGTAGTTAAGAGTTAGTGTGGAAGTCATGTTAATTAGTAATGTGTTTGGTTTATTAAAATAGGAAAGGATCACGAAGATATGGAATGATGGATATAGAAAAGGCGGAAGAAACAAATCATGGTATGAATTTTGAAGTTGAGTCTAATGATTATTATTATTGAATATTGTGTTATTCAGTGCATTAGTTTGATAGATTAATTATGAATGTAAATCACAATGTAGAACCAATTTGCAGAAACCACACCGTCTGTTGTAAGATCAAGGACTAAGGGTCAAATAAAGAAGATTCA
>NC_134805.1:5843831-5868831 GCF_046742065.1 Oratosquilla oratoria
AAGTCTCTTTGCGCTCAAGCTCTTCGCAAGGCCTGCTTCCTCAGCGGCCAACACCAGGCCAACCTCACACGTAAGCTCCACAGACTTTGTAATAACAGTGTTTGGTCCATGTTTTCTACGATATTGTCTACTATATTCCACTTTATCTTATCTCACATATGTTGTCATTAAATGCATATTATGTATACAACTTTATTTCTAGTATTTGCTTCAAGCTCGATTGCTATAACCCTGTTTCTAGAGATTTGTACTTGTCTACGATATTCCATTTCAGTCGAACAGCGTGTCACGTGTGTCACGAATATCATTAACAAAAATACTTCTTATTCTATCAGAATTTCTGCACACCAAGCGACATAAATAAAGAAACAAAAAGAAAGTCTGCCTGCAACTTTATAACCATAATCTTGTAAGTGGTGAAGTTTACAGTTTATAATAAAAAGGATTACGAAGGCGGTCCATATCTAGGCCGCATGCGAAAAAAAAAATCATAAAAATTATCAATAAATAAATGAATAAATAAAAACTATAATAATGTAAATAATAAATAAAATACATAAATGAATACATAGGTATAGTTAAATAATAAACAAACATGTAAATAGTAAATAATAATGAATTGACATGTAAATAATAATAAGTGAGAATCAAGCAAACAATAATAAACAAATAGACAAATGATTACAAAACAAATAAACAAATAATATAAGATAAATGATAATCATTACAGCATCTTGCTTAGGTGCTTATCTAAACGATTCTTAAAGCTTCGAACTGAACTACATTGCACTGCCTATGCAAAGTTGTTTCTACCGACTTCCAAATTAGATCTATTTCCAGACAGTTTGAGACCATTGTTTCTTGTCTAATTCTCATTCAGTGTAAATATTTTGTCACTTTTGATGTTGTCAATTCCCTTTAGAATCTTAAAGACCTGTATCAAGTCACCTCGGAGTCTACGCTTTTTTAAGGAAAACAGATTCATATGTTTTAGTCGATTTGGAATAGTTTTTGTGGCTCGCCGTTGTACTTATGACACACATGAACTGATACTGGTTCCAGCCAATAAGAACATGGCTTATCATGGGACGACAGCCAATGACAACACTTCTGGTAGCCGCTGAATGTAAATACAGAAGTGTCGCGTACTAGACAACGAAGGACCTCGCGGAAAAGGAAAAAATATATATAAACATACTGATGACGAGGTTATGGGGATAATTCAAGGTTGGTAGCAAATACAGATCGTAAGAATCACTTCCACTCTATAATACTAATAATGGTTACCCTCTCACAGACGCTGGAAGCTTATCGTAATTTGAATATCAAAATGACAAAACAAAAGCAAAGCGGAGAGTCAGCGGAAGACACTATTTAGGTTTTATTTCCAAAGATAAGAAAGAGGACACAGTTGCCACTTCAGAGTCGCCTGATAACGTTGTTTTAGATCGCAAACGCAACTCAGAAGCAGGAATTTTTTTCACCATATGCTGGCTTGTACTCTACATTCCTATCACTGAAGTCAAAGGTAGCAGGGTTTTTGTTGTTGCTGTTGTTAAGCGCCTCCTTACGTGAGTTCTTGACCATAAACTACCGTTGTGGCGCGTTGGTTGTCAATCTCGCCTCTCTACGTAAGGATGGGGGTTGGTGGGTCGATCCCCGGGACCCAGGAGTCATCGACACTTGATTCAGGCTACCGTCAAACAATTTTATTCATCCCTTGAAATCCTCCTGTAGGCAAAAAAATCAAGTCAGTTCCTGCCTTTACGCATTAACCATAAAAAACGTTCTTAAAGAAGGGTTATGTAGAGGTGTGGGGAGGGGACGAGAAGGAGTTACGGTCACGTGACTCCTAGCTCACATTTTCAGGCAGCAACCGCTCCGACCGCTTCCTGTCACAACAAAAATGACACGCCTGCATCATTTAGAATTGCGTTTCTTTTATGATGATTTTTTGCCCTGATTCTTGAACCCCTGATACGTATTTTTGTATAATACTTGCAAGATAAAGAGTCGTAAGGTCGCCCCTCTGCACGTCCTCGGAATTCTTTGAGAATGCCCCCCTCTAGTCGACTCCGCGCTCAGCTGAACGACATACACCGAGGTGACTTGAGGTTCGAACACAATCTTTTCTAATTGTCATTACTCATCACATTTTGCGCTTCTGGCGGTATCCCTCCTTGGTAATGAAAGGCACAACAGAAAACATCATTGGTCTTAATTTGCTGTCGCAATGGGCCTCACGTCCTTTTGCACCAACCTGTCCCATAGAGGTTGGTGACAGAGAGAGGTTGTTGTCCTTTCTCAGTCCAACCAGGCTATTGTATAGTATATATTGTGTACTCTATATTGTAGAGTGCATACTATATATTGCATATTGGGTATCATACGTTATACATTATATGTTGTATCCTGTATGTTGTATGTTGAATATTGTGTGTTATATGTTGTATGCTGTATGGTATGTTGCATATTGTATACTGTGTACAGTATGTTGTATATTTTATTTTACATATTGCATTATGTATATGTTGTATATTGCATATTGTATGTTACATGTTGCGTATTGAATACTAGATATTGTATATTACATGATGCACCTTGCACATTGTACTCTTAACATTGTAAGTTTTATATTTTGCATTGGGTATTGCAAATATATTTCACATTGCAAATTGCATATTCCATACATACTGCATAACGTATATAACATACTGAATAGTTTATGTTCCATATTACATGCTGTATAGTGTACATTATAAGGTCATCCTTCTTAAGACGGAGAGGGCTTTTGGTAGATACATTTCCATGTGATGTATATTGTATATCATACGTAGGTCTTTTAATCCAGAACTCGCCAACCGCCACTTTTGCGGACGTTTGGGCCCAGGATATGAACCCTTTCCCCCACCTTTCACCACTGTTTCGTTACATGTGCTTAGTCACTCACAAATTTTAGTCGGTAGGCCCTGTTGCCTCCAATCATTCATTTACTTAAGTTCAATTTAGTATAATCTTTTCCTGCACTTATAATCTTCCGTCTAGGGAGAATGAAAGTTAGAGAATTTTCTTCCTTTCCTCCGTTAATTCTTATACAGCGTGCTTCTCTGAGGTGCACTCAAGGAATCCCCCGAGAACACGTAAGCGAGGTCCTAGGTGAGCTTTGCAGTGACGTAGTGATTTATTTGGTCCAGTGATCTTTAACTTTATATTAAAGATCCCCCAAAGTGCTTGATCTTACAATCGTGAACCAATTGAATGTTCTCCTCCATCCTTTCCCCAAGCAGATCCGTTGTTACAAGTCTGTATGGCAATATTGCTTACTTAAGCAATCTCGAATCTCTTCATATATCATTTAGGTTACAAAATTTTAAAGTCAGCAGTGGGCCCCCGGTCATTGTTTATAAACACATGGCGGAGAATAACCTTATGCAACTCTTCGCCTGCTGACTGTGTTATCTATAAACACCTAAACTATAAAAATACAATACCCGTCTTCTACTCCTCTTTTTACCAGCTTTCCTATCAGTCTCTTTCAACCCCACTTGGAAAACTGGTGATGTTTTATGTCCTCGGCCATTTCACGAGGTTGGTTTATGTCCTGGGGTCAAACGACTGCACAAGTGGTGGTTGGCAAGTGTTGGATTAAGAAGCCTAAATGTATTATACATTGTATATCGTATATTACGCATCATATTTACTATATGTCGTATATTGTATATAGCTTACTCAAGGAATACTACAACAGAACATTTGCTGGAAACTGTACGACTTTAACGCCGATGACGAATATGCGAATGATACACACACACACACACACACACACACACACACACACACACACACACACACACACACACACACACACACACACACACACACACACACACACACACACACACACACACACACACACATATATATATATATATATATATATATATATATATATGTATGTATGCATGTATATTTATATATATGATATATTATTTTCATTTCGATTAGCAACTGCAAAATGTCTCTGTCCGGAGGCACCGTTTTGATGGACATTTGCGATCCACACGACTTCAGAAGAGGTTCATCCGGATCCAGTGATCTCCTCTGTGTTAACAAATTTAGCCCACCAAAAGGTACGGAATTGAGGAATTTGTTGCTATCGGTGTGTGTGTGTGTGTGTGTGTGTGTGTGTGTACATTTTACTACCATAGGTATTGTAGGATGAAATATAGTTGCATAACATATCATTGGAGCTCAATTCGTGGCTAGAACAGCTCCTTCCTTGATTTTATGGCCAACCAAAGACACTTGAGCTTGTAGGTCTTAGTGAGTTACAAAAAAATCTCTATCTCTGATTTCATTCACAACACTTAGGCGAGTTGTGCACATTTGAGATTAAGTTGCTCCAGACTTTCTGGATTGTCGTAGTGTCTGGTAACGCAGAATTATCGTATCATAACTCGTCATGAATAAATAAACGAAATATCATGTTTACCAAGAAGGAGGAGGACGACATTTTCAGATATGCGTGACTCAAAACCTATTTTTCTTTTGAAAAATGTACAGAATTTTGGGGAGCGAGGCACACTCTAGCATTGATGGGGTTTTTCGGTTTTGCATCTGTTTACTCCATGAGGGTCAACTTGTCCGTGGCCATTGTGGCGATGGTCAAAGCTGGAAACAACACGAAGAACGAGTCTAGCAACGTCTGTCCAGCGCCTGAGGGAGACGACGAAGAAGCTTCTGACGAGGTAAGCAGGTCCTCTTGTAGCCAGCCTTTCTCATCCAATGAATCGAGTCACAACAAGAAAGGTCCTTGTCTCTGTGGAGGGACAAGTTGGTTTATGCGAAGGATACACGGTTTACGTGGGTATGATATACCATAAGTAGTAGTGGTAGTAAAAACAGAGACCTGCAAACTAAGGCATGATCCTACACAACATCAAACTAACAAATAATTGTATACACGTGTTGATTGTAAGGCAATTTGACACAACTACAACAACACACTGCGTTCCATGAGTATAACAAAGGGACTCGCCCAGACATTGTGGTCAGATGGTGAGGCGTTAACAAGTGTCAAGTGCTGATGTATGCCAATACATAACTTAATTAATATACTAGATAGCAATATACAAAATATGAATTATTCATCTATGGCAAGTGAAGTTTCACAATACTGATGAATGACGCTACACCTCTGCCACGACTCCGACATTTCCCAAACTTCCTGAAATCCTTGACGTGAGTCAGGATAAAGACTAAACTGCATCACCGTTAGCAAGCGGGTTCAACCTCATTAGGTTATTTAGCAAATTTTACTTCCAACCAAATATATGACCTATGTTTCAGGATTCGCATACATCACAGATAATTGCTTACTTAAACGTGTGATATATAAAATGAAGAATTGATATCAAGGTATCTCTCACAGTCAACTTACAGACGATGAATGAATAACAATGAATATGAATGTCTTCCCAATTGTAGGCAATATCTCTCGTCTTCTAACTATAATTCTTCCATTATCTGGTGACCCATAGGATGTGGCCGGCAAAACCAGCAGCGTTGCTACGTCTAAACCCTGTCCAAAGAAAACGGGGGAGACACCGTTTTCTTTATATTTGCATGTATGACCAGTATGATTAAAGATACTACAAGCGGCTCGAAGACCCCCACTCAGCTTCTTTATGTAATTACTAGAATACAAGGCTTGGACAAGAAAAGGGAAAGTTACTGCCGGGGCAACGTCGCCTGACCTGAGATGCCACATCGTTTAACAAGTCTCCTCTTTTATTCACATGTATAACAATTACTCATCGATCACCTACCATTTAATAAAAAATCAATATGCATTTAGAATACTCCATGTTAACATACTCGTGGTAGTGGACAGCTTCCGGTATATGCTGAGTGTTTTGATTCAGTACGTGACAGCACGACAGACAACACCTTGTGGGTCACGAGATAATGGAAATAGTATAATCACTATATTCGAATCGCGCGTACACACACACACACACACACACACACACACACACACACACACACACACACACACACACACACACACACACACACACACACACACACACACACACACACACACACACACACACACACACACACACACACACACACACTTAAGATATGGACATGTGAGCTTATATGAGGTTTTTGAGACAGACAGTGGTTCCCGTCCTATATATATATATATATATATATATATATAGATATATATATATATATATATATCTATATATATATATATTTTTATATATATTTATTTTTTTTTTTTTTCACAGAGACCCCGCACTTATGGCATACTGTTTATTGTAAACTTACTGGTTATCGGTTTGGTGAACTTCTTGGAATACTATGTCGGAGACCCATAAGGACTCTCATGACCTCGAGTTGGGACAAACTGGCTCAAAAAGATATTTTTTCACATCCCTCCGACACGCGAAAGATTTTCTCCGGAAATCTAATAGGTTTTGTTTACTGTGTCCTCACCCCGTTCTTCCTCCCCTTCCCAGATAGAAGGTGAGTTCGAGTGGGACGAAAAAGTGCAGGGCCTCATGCTCGGCGCCTTCTTCTACGGCTACGTCCTCACCAACGTCCTCGGGGGTCGAGCGGCCGAGTACTTCGGGGGGAAGAAGGTCTTTGGCCTGGGCATCGTTCTTACGGGTCTCTTCACCGTCGTCTCGCCCGTCTGTGCCTGGGTGGGCCCCGAATTGTTCTTCGTGTCCAGATTCGCCCAGGGACTCACTGAGGTTAGCAACAAATCGTTCTCAAATATTAGCACACCCTGTCATCTTTCTCCTGGGCTTTCCCGTTGCACTCGCTTGGCACCATTCCGTCTGAACTCGTTTCTATTCTCCTTCATAAACCTTACCTCTTTCCTCCTCCACTCCTGCCCTATCTCTCATAGTCATCTATTCATCGAGTTCTTCACCTTCACCTTCACCTTTTCATCGCATTCACAGACACACGCTCTCTCTTCATTCCACGAGTCGTTCTTGTTTCCTTTTCATCCGACCTTCTTGTAGCACAGTCCTCGGCCACATTTTCTAGGGCGCTCTTCATTTCCTCACAACTCCACGTTCTTCTATTTATCTTCTTTATTATTTCCCTCCAGCTCTTTCTGAAATTTAACTTCCAAACTTGTTGCACCTCCTCTTCGTATCTTTGCCTCTTTCACCTCTTTCATCTAGCTCATCAGTTCCGTGTTATCCTCAAAGAAAGGGCGATCAAATTCGCATGGCAATGACGTCTTGGAATTGATATGATTTGCTCTTGACCTTATTAACCCTTTACTGCATATACAAAGGCGAATTTGATTCCTTTAAGGACTTTATCTTAGCTAAGTCCAGCTTTGGACACTCCCTGAAGCAGTGGTTCTCCACCTTTTCCACTCCGTTGCACCCGCATTTTGGGAATTCTCAATATTAGTGTGGTTCCTCTTCGTTTTTCTTCCAAATCCCACCCCCTTTGCTTTATTACAATGCAGGCAATCAAAATTATCTTATATTTGATAGCTTTTGTGATATTATTAACTGACATGGGGATGAAATTTTCATCAAAAAATCGAATTTTAGATATGGGCATATTTGAATAATATTGTGGTGCCGTCGATTGATTTAGTGTTGTTTAACCAAGAGCACCTCCAATGGGAGTGATCAGAGATACCCACATAATAACGATTTGGGAAATAAAAAAATCAAGGTATACGCTGCCACCACCCAATCGTCTATATGGATATATCTGACCATAAATGGAAACTGCTCCTTGTTATTCACGTCTGACTCCGTCCCCTTTCCTCAGGTCGTTCGGGGTTGGTTCTGGGTAGCGAAAAGGCCTATGCCCAAGTGGGGGTAGTAAAAGAAAATAAGCGAAGGTCTGCTATGTGTTAATTATTACACTGAAGCAAAAATATAGTAAGGAAATACAAAAGTATATTGTGGTTTTCTCCAACTAATCTATTGATCCTTACAATATGAAAAATATATGGGTATGCGAGACATTTAATAACACAGTTTTTTCTTTCTTATGGGCATCATAAGTAAGGTCACAGGCACGTGGAAAAACGTAGTTATTTACGCTCCAACCTTCCGGTCACTGTATAAGTCTACTTATACTATTGTGTCTACCTTCAAGCACTGTGTCTACCTTCAACCCCGTATTCTTATTAGAGAACGATCACAGACAGAATCGTACTCTAAGGATTACACCCTCATAGCTAATGTATATACGCAAAGTGTTTGTGAAGTACACTCCCTTAAACCCCTTTTTCCATATCTGTTATCGGAATCATTTTTGGCATCAGATTCAAAACTTAATAATAATGATAACTATCTACCTACTATATCTGCACTATATCATTTAACTCACATATTGGCATTTGTTTTCATTAATCTTACAGAACGTGTCCATACCTGTTATCGGAATCATTTTTGGCATCAGATTAAAATTTTAGCTGCGCACAAAAAGAACGAGACGGCTATGTGTTCGTATCTATGGGTAAACTACTAACCTCCCTGTTGTATTATTTCGTAAAACTTCATTTCGCTTCTCAACAGAGCCCCTAGCTGCTACAATCTCTCCCTAAACTATTTCTCTAGTGGAATCCTGAACTGAAAGTTGGGAATTTTTCCTATTACTCTTAAAATTAATGGCCTTAGCTTACGCCTCTGTCCGAACGTTTAGTGACGTCACGGGTGGGCGGAGCTACGGTGCGCCCGCTACGTTCGAGAACATTCTAATGTCGCGTCGAAACTCAGTTGAACCAAAATCAGCTGAAATATATTTGTAGCTATCTCCTATTGTATGTTCTTCTTCAATGATTATAGTAAGGCTCTTTGCCAACACATCTTGATAGGCAGACATAGAATAGAATAAATTCATGGTCTATTAAGGCTCTATTTTCTACTTTGCTTCTTGGTTGAGTAAAACCGTCACGACGTCCATAATACCCAGTCTCTCAAATAAATAAATAGATAAATAAAACGAAATTCCAAAAATAATATCCCTTCAAAATTCCTGTCCTTACAATGTAAACACCCTAAAAGCAAAATATGAACTACTTTTCCCTCCCTAGCGTAATGGAGGGAGTTTAAAGGGCCCAGGAGGCGTGTCAATTTAAATGGCTCACGCAAGAATAGGCCCTAAATATCTATAGATATGTCTTGTTTTCGCTTGTCTAATTCCATGAAACAGCTATATTTTTGTACGTCTGGCATCAGCGTGACTTCCTCTTCCGTGTGGTGTGCACAGCACGCTTCAAGCCTAAGTTACCTATCAAACATCAGAGTAGATTGATGCATAAACACCTCACTGACTGTGGCGATATTGTGCTCCTGTGCCACTGTTTGCCTTATTTCCTGACATTATTACACTTACTAGATGTCCAATCATCAACTGCATCACGACGAAGAGGAAAATCAAAGAAAAGATTAAAAATTTGAGCCAAAAGTGGAATGAAAGTTGTGCTAGAAGGAGGGCAAGGCGTGAGAGGCTTGGAGGAGGGACACCAACGCCTCGCGCGTCACCACCACCACCACCTCCACTGCCAACACCATCTCCACCACCAAATACCACCACACCTGACAACACAGCTGACAAAGTGATTTCTTCCAGATGAGGAGAAGAAGATGAGGGAAATTCAGGAGGAGGAAGAGAAAATAGCTGGCGAAGGAGAAACATACGGGGCTGGGATCGCGCTTGTGTAGGATAATAAAACACGTTTGGTGAGCGCTGTTATTGAGCATAGATAAGTCGCTCATTGCTGTTAAAAAAAAATAAACCACTCTGCAATTATTTGTCAAATTGATGACACCCCAGCAGTGAGGTTTTAAACCGGTAAAAACGCCAAATCTTCAATTATGAAAAGGACCGCTTGGCGACTAACAAATACATTTTCATGTAATATATATAGTTGATATGAAAGCGGAAAAAGAAGTCACTGGTCTAGTTCCGAGTTCCTGGGTTTATTCTTGACCGGTTTCGCTCTATGCTTCTTCAGAGGAATGTGACTCTGGAGTGAAGCTGGCGGTATACATAGTCTGAGTAGGACCGCGTTCCCTCCTTGGAGGTGGGTTCCCTTTGGTTGTATAATGGTTTATAGTTATTAATAGAATGAACAATAGTTATAATACAGTGTACAATAATTTTTGTGATGTTATTAAAAACACAGCTCCGGTGTGTGTGGAATGTTGACCGAGGATGTAACAGTGTAAGTGAAGTGAGTGGTGTAAAAATGTGGGAATCGCAAAAAGTGCCATAAGATAACTTATAATATAAAATAATATAAAGATGAATACCCAGACAAATAGAATAAAACAAAATAAAATGAAATAAAATGATAATAATGTGCTAATTTAAAGTGACATGACATCACATTTCATATTGTTGTATGACATAATGTTGTATGACATATCATGTTACATAATATGTAAAGTACCAGTACTTTACATATTCTTTTTCTTGCTTTTGTCTTGGGACATACTTTTGTACTCCTTTGTCAAAATATTCCATTTCTCTTCCACTGTTGTTTCCTCTTTATATATTCTTTCCCGATCTTCTTTTTGAAAGAATTCACTTATTTTATCAGAATTTGTTTTTTCATACATCAATTTTCCTTTTCTATATTGTTTATTTCTTTTCATGTATTTTTCCTCATTTGGTTCCAGTTCAATCAATATGTGGTCACTTTTACTTGTTGGTGTCTTATATTCAATCTTTTCCACTATTTCAGATTCTGATGTAATTATTAGGTCCAGTCTCGATGGTTCTTCTTCATTTTTTATACCTAGTGTTCTCTTGAATCCACTGCGTCATTGTATGGTCAATAATCATCTCAAGTAGAACATTTCCCCATGAGTCGTCACCACCCTTTACTGTCATCTCTTCCCAGCAGATTTCTTTGCAATTAAAGTCGCCCATTATAACTATTCTTCCTCCATCTTCCATTATCTTATTTAATGTTATCCTTGTGTCTTCTAACATACTTTTATGTTCTCTCTCTTCCCACGAGGCCGTTTTTGGAGGCACATAATTTATTACAAACTTTCTGCTCTTCCTGTCTCTGTCTTCCACTTCCATCATAATCATCTCTACTCTATTCTTTCCATATGTGACATTCCTCACGTTTATATCCTTCTTAGTCAGGAACATAACTCCACCCCCTTGTTTTGTCTCTCTGTTTCTAATCCAATAATTATATGCACCATGTCCTACACTGTTGGGTGGTAGTAGACCTTTTTACTACTCTCCAATAGAATTCTTCCTCTTCTGACTCTGTTCTTTTCTCGGTTTTTTCTTTAGCTTCTTGTCTTTTCGTTTTTTCCTCCTCTCTTTCCTCTTTATTCATTTCTCTTTTTATATTGTTCACTGTCTGTTAGTTTCCCTGCTTTTGCTAAGATACTCTCTGCTGTCGTTTGTAACCTGAATTCAATCTTAATTGGTCTGGTCTTATTTGTACTATATTTCCCAAGTCTATATATTTCTTCAATTTGTTTCCCTATTTTAGGTTAGTCTTCCTGAACTAATTCTAATATATTGTTTACTTTTTCTTTTTCCTCCTTAATTCTCGTAGTCCTATTTAAGTTATACTTCTCTTCCATCTCTTATATAATTATACATTTCTTTTTATCTGCTAAGTCTCTTACTATATTCTCTTTATCCCTCATTACTTTAACAACTGTATTTTCAGTTTGTACTCTCATCTGCTGTGTCACTATGTCGTTAAATATAATTTTATTGTTCTCCTGGATTTCTTCCAACGCTGTGCTTCTTTTGCTATGGATTCTTTATTCTCTCTATTATTCCTCTTTAATTCCTCATTTTCATCTTTTACTTCCTTTAACTGTTTTTTAAATTCTTCTACTTCTTTAGTTAGGTTTTGGTTTTCCTTCTTTAATTGTTCCAATTTATCAACTCGCTGTGCAACATGTGTGAGTTGACCTAGCCTACTTTCCCAGTGTTGAGCCATTTTTTTTAGTCTTTCCTCTAGCCTTGCTAATCGGGGGAGGTTTGCATCCCCCCTTCATTAAATCCATTTAAATTATTATCTTTACTTTCCATTTAGTCGTTCTTATTTATATTTCTAACCTTAATGATTTTACTGAAACTATTCACTTCTCCCGCGTCAGCTGAGAATCTTTTGTTAACTTTTTTTTTCCCGTCAGTTGGAGCCCGTTCGCCTCCTTCCTCATTTCCTTTCATTTCCCTCAGTAATCCCTCCCCCTTCTCCTTTTTCATCACCTTCCCACTGCACCACGAGCTTTCCCCTTCCCTAAAAGTACAAAAAGGTACTTCCTCGTTGTTGGGATCCACGAAAATTTCCCTTCTTCTTCGGAGCTCCAATCTTCGCTGTGAATCGGTCTACGTGTGTGTGTGTGTGTGTGTGTGTGTGTGTGTGTGTGTGTGTGTGTGTGTGTACCTTCTTGTTTATGCACATACGTGTTCATGGTGTTCTATATACGTATTTGTACTCTAATCACTGCATCCAAGTAAGTGTCTACATCCGTATGATACTCTTACTTACATGACCAAGTTCACTGACTGTATTACTTTTACTGTATTATCCTAAACATATCCTCTTTTCCATCACGAAGACACTGCCAGTCCCTTGGAGAGCCATCTTTACTTCGATGCCCTTCTACGCGATCTTTGTCCTTCACTTCGGGAACAACTGGGGTTTCTACACGCTCCTGACAGAGATTCCGACATATTTGAACCACATCCAACACTTCGACATGAAGAGTGTAAGTTCAGCGGCGACTTCGTGAGTCACTTGTGGCCCAGGGACAGTTTTGGTGTTCGGAGCAGGGTACGGGAGCGGATTCCAAGACAGCGAGAGAAACGGAGTTATGATAGCCATAAAACGATAAAGTCACCCCTTCCATTGCAATCACAATAAATAGAAACATAAGAACACAAGAATAAAGGGCATTGCATGAGACCATAAAGCCTACACTAAGCAGTTCCATGTCCATTATCAAATATCATCCCCATCCATAAAGTTATCTAACCTCTTTTAAAACAACCAATAGTTTCAGCACTCACTACATGGTTATTAGGTCTATTCCATTCGTTAACCACACATTAATCACTCTATTGGTTAGCTAGTTCTTGCCTATTTTCTTCTTAAATCTAAATTTGTCCAGTCTAAATCCATTACTGCGAGTGCTGCCCTGTTGTCTTAATACGATGACCTTGTCTGGACCACCCTTGTTAACAAAGCCCTTGACCCATTGGAATACCTCTATTAGATCATCGTAAAGTAAATTTCTGAACCCATATGTCATTTTGGTCATTCTCTGTACTGATTCAAGTGAATTGATATCCATTCTATAGGACGGAGACCAAAACTGTTCCGCATAGTCAAGGACGGGGCTAACTAACGCCAGATAGAGTTTGATATCTGCATCTGCATTTTTGCTTGTAGCCGTCCCTGTTAGTTTTGTTGCATCAAACTACTTACTAACTCATTCATACGACTCAAAAATCGACACGAAACATTTCCTCATAGTTTCTGAAACTGATATTCTAAAAACGAAAGGTATTTCTCTCCCGACCTCCTGAGTAATATAGACATTAAAAATGTTAATTACTGTCAGCACTCACATTCATCTACGTTTTCAGCGTGGAATAATTTTATTCTGCATATCATGAACGTAACCATACACTTTTTAACTTAATTTTTTTTCTTCATTTTCTCTTGTGACTTTGAGATGTCAGCTACTTTATCCATTGAATACTAAATAATACTCAACAAATTACAATTCGTAGCTTCTATGGTTACCTAACAATGCAACTTCATCTATGTCAAATTCTTTATGGTATTGGTTGCTTGTTATTGTGGCAAAGTAGCATGCAGTCGATACTTTAGGGTCTATATGGGGCGCCCCTACGGACCAGAGCTACACATCATTTTGTCTATGATAGAAGAAATTCTGTTCATAGAGAAATGATGACACTTTTATACTACGACTGTCCCTTTGTTATGCTGTCCTCCAACCCCTTGTTGCTGTCCTGTACCATTTCTCTGAGTATTCTCTTTCTGATTGGGGGAATTTCCCTGTGGTGGGGGAAAAGAATACTGCCACCAAGTTTTCCCACTTGGATCGTAAGAGGCGAGAAGAAAGGGACGGGGAGAGGGACTAGGCATCCTTCTCCCTGTAGCCCCAAGGGGCAAATTCCTAAAAATCAAAGGAAAGGCATAAGGGGTGCTGGAGGGCCTCGGGCCAGCACCCTAAGGTTTGGGTCTTTTAATGTGCGTGGATGTGGTACAGATGAGAGTAAAAGGGAAGAGATAGGTAGTATGTTTGTGAGAAGAAAGTTGGATGTGTTGGCTTTGAGTGAAACTAAGTTGAAAGGGAAGGGTGAGTGTAAGTTTGGGAGTGTAAGTGGGAGGTTATCAGGAGTGAAGAGAGGGCGAGGGAGGGAAGGGGTGGCTATTCTAGTAAGTGAGGAGATAGGTAAAGGGGTAGTGGAGTGGAAGGAGGTTTCCTCAAGGATAATGTGGATGAAGGTGAAACTGGGAAAGGAGATGTGGGTCTTTGTAAGTGCATATGGGCCGGGCAGTGAGAAGAGCATGGAAGAAAGGGAGGCCTTTTGGATAGATTTAAATGAGTGCATAGAGGGTTTAGGAAGAAATGTCAATGTAATAGTACTGGGAGACCTTAATACTAGGGTGGGAAATGGTCCAATCGATGGAGTGGTTGGGAAGTGTGGAGTTCCAGGAAAGAATCGTAGTGGAGAGTTGATGGTGGAAATGTGTCTAGAAAGAGAGTTGATGATAGCAAATACAGTGTTTCGGAAGAAAGTCAAGCATAAGTACACATGGGAGAGGGTGGTGGAGGGAATGGTGGTAGATAGAGCGCTAATGGATTATGTAGTGGTAAATAGGATTATGATAGGAAGAGTTAAGGATGTACATGTGCTAAGGGGAGAGGGTGGGGGAATATCAGATCATTTTTTGGTGGAAGGTAAGCTGAGAGTGGAGGATAGATGGAGAAGGAGGAAAGGGACAAAAGGTAGGGAGGTTCTTAGAGTGAACTTGAATGAAAAGGAAAAGGAGAAGGAGTACGAAAAGAAGCTGAAGGAGGAGTGGGAGGGAGTAAAGGATAGAGCAGAGATGGGTGTGGAGGAGGAATGGGGATTGTTCAAGGAGGGAGTCTTAAAGTGTGCAAGGATGGTGTGTGGAACAAGAAGGACAGGGGGAAATAGAAGAAAGAGTAGTGAATGGTGGGATGAGGAAACAAAGAAGGCTGTAGAAGAGAAGAAGCGAGCATTCACAGATTGGTTACAAAAGAGGACAGGGGAGTCATATGAGACGTACAAAGAAAAGAAAAGAGAAGTAAAGCAAAAGGTAAAGGAGGCAAAGAGGAGAGCAGATGTGAAATGGGGTAGGAGTATGACAGAAAATTTTGAAAGTAATAAAAAGATGTTTTGGAAAGAAATTAAGAGAGGAAGAGGAGGCGAATCAAGTAGGGAAGAAAAGGTAAAAGGTACAGATGGAGAGTTGATAATGGAAGAGATGGCAGTGAGGGGAAGATGGGCAGAATATTTTAGGGAGTTGCTGAATGTGAAGGAGGATAGGGAAGGAAAGATAGCTGCAGTGGGAAATGCGAAGAAAATGAGAGTGATGAGTGAGGAGAATGGAGGAGAAATAAGGAAGGATGAGGTGAAGGCAGCTGTAAAGATGATGAAAGCAGGTAAGGCACCTGGTCTGGATGGATGTCATGCAGAATGTCTGAAAAAGGGAGGTGCAGTGATGGTGGACTGGTTGGTGAGGTTATTTAATGTTTGCTGGAGAGAAGGTAGAGTACCGGAGGACTGGAGTAGTGCCTGTATAGTTCCTCTTTACAAGGGAAAAGGGGACAAGTGTGAATGTAGTAATTTCAGAGGGATTAGCCTGTTGAGTGTAGTAGGGAAGGCTTATGGGAGGATCTTAATTGAGAGGATTAGGAGAGGAACAGAGGGAGTAATTGGTGAGGAACAGTGTGGATTTAGGATGGGTAGAGGTTGTGTAGATCAGATCTTTGTGGTAAGACAGATATGTGAGAAAGCTATAGGAAAGGGGAAGGATGTTTTTTGGGCTTTCATGGATCTGGAAAAGGCTTATGATAGGGTAGACAGAAAGGCACTGTGGGAGGTTATGCAGATTTATGGGATAGGAGGAAAGCTTTTGGGAGCTGTCAAGAGTTTTTATGAGAGTAGTAGAGCATGTGTTAGGATTAGAAATTGAGAGAGTGAGTGGTTTGAAGTAAAGGTGGGACTTCGTCAAGGATGCGTTATGTCGCCCTGGCTGTTCAACTTATACATGGATGGGGTGGTGCGAGAGGTGAATGCTAGGGTAGTGAGTCAGGGATTGGAGATGGTTAAAGAAAATGGAGAAAAGTGGGAGGTGAGCCAGCTGTTGTCTGCGGACGACACTGCGCTTGTGGCAGGGTCAGAGGAGGGATTGAGGAAGCTGGTGGCAGAGTTTGGGAGAGTATGTGATAGAAGAAAGCTAAAGATAAATGTGGGTAAAAGTAAGGTGATGAGATGTACAAGGGGTGAAAGTGGCAGTAGACTGGAAGTGAACATTAAGGGAGAGCGACTGGAGGAAGTGGATAGTTTTAGATACTTGGGTGCAAGTGTAGCAGGAAAAGGTGGAGGTAGAATGTAGATTGAGAGAAGCGAGTAAATGCCTTGGTGGTTTAAAGAGTGTAATGAGGAATAGACATTTGGGAATGGATGCGAAGAGGAGACTGTATGAAGGAGTGATTGTGCCAACAGCACTGTATGGGGCAGAAACGTGGAACATAAGAGAAGAAGAGAGAAGGAGTTTGAATGTGTTTGAGATGAGGTGTCTGAGAAGTATGGTGGGGGTTACTAGGCTAGATAGAGTGAGAAATGAGGAGGTCAGGAGGAGAACAGGGGTGAAAACGGATATGGGAGATAGGGTTGATGAAAGAATATTAGGATGGTTTGGACACATGGAAAGAATGAGTGAAGAAAGACTAGTAAAAGAGGTATGGAAGGCATATGTGGAGGGAGTGAACATGAGGGGACGTCCTAGGATGAGGTGGATGGATGGGGTGAAGGGGGCTTTGGGGAAGAGGGGAATGTCTGTTGAGGAAGGAAGGGAGAGGACGGAAGACAGACGTGAGTGAGTATATGGATGATGTTGTGACTGCATGAGGAGGAATGGGCGGGGAAGTGGGGTAGTATGTGTGAGTAAATTTTGACGCAGCCCGAAGGGATTTCTCCCCGTCCTCGCCTTATATGCAAAGGGGGACGGAGAGGGGGGGTCGCCGATTAAATGAAGCGGCCTCGCTGTGGATGTACTGTGTCTTGCGACACTGCTTCTGACCCAGGGCGGTGGGCAGGGTGCAGGGATGACCCGTCATCCAGGAGGTGCTCAGATGAGAGGAAGGGTGGGAGGGGTGTGGAGTGTATTTAGGGATGAAATGGGTGGGAGTGTTTTTATGCCTTTCCCTTTTTGGCTACCTCCCTTGTAAGGGGGAAAAAGCCTTGGTATATGTATGTATGTATATATATATATATATATATATATATATATATATATATATATATATATATATAAATGTTCAGTTTTGCACATGGGTGCAATATAGCAATAGAAAATTAATTATTAATTTTGTAAATTATAATATATCAAGGTAATATGCAAATTTGTGGGTGGAAATAAAAAACTAAAGTAGCTAAAAACTGATTTCATAAGTAACAAAGTCGCGCCGGACGAATGGTACACCATGTTTTTATGATAGATGCCAACATCGAAGAAATGAAAGGATGATGAATTTAAATTCGTCTAACCTAACCTAAACTAACCTAACCTAACCTAACCTGTGTTTGTTAAATCAGTACCTGCAATTTATATGTCATCCAGATCGTCCTCGTCGTCGTCGTCGTGAGAGACGTTGGCGGGCTTTTCAACCACTCTCTCAGATTGCGGGGTATATAAGGTTCTTGCAGCTTAAAGGAATGCATGGATCCATAGCATTCCTTCAAGAAAATGTACCTCGCGAGGTACTGTCGGAAGTACCGAGGCCGTGATGTCCATCTTGTAACTGACGTTTCAAGTAGACCGGGCAAACGACAAACACTTGACAGACAAGATGGCGTCCCGATCCTATTAACCTAGTTGTATTTACCTAGTTGTATTTTGCGGGAAAGGGAGCTATGCTCGTGGTGTCCCGCCTTTGTATCTCGCAGTGTCTAGTTTACTTTTAAACTAATGAATGGTTTTTGCGCATACTATTTCATTGTCCAGTTTGTTCCAAGTGTCCACTACTCTATGTGGAAAACTGTTTTTCTTCAGTTCTCTTCTATAGCTATGTTTTTTTTTTTCTTTCAATGTCCTCTTGTGTTTCTCTTGTCCCAGTTTAGTAAGTCCTCTCTATCAAGTATCTCTGTGCCTTTCATGATTCTGTAGATGGTCAGTAGGTCACCTCTCTCTCTTCTTTGCTCCAGCGTCGGTAATGCCAGTTTAGCCAATCTCTCCTCATATGATAGGTTTGCAAGTGCAGGTGCCATTATTGTTGCTGCTCTCTGGATTCTTTCTATTTTCTTTATATTCTTTTTGGTACTGGGTGACCCTCTTCCCCAAAGCCCCCTTCACCCCATCCATCCACCTCATCCTAGGACGTCCCCTCATGTTCACTCCCTCCACATCTGCCTTCCATACCTCTTTTACTAGTCTTTCTTCACTCATTCTTTCCATGTGTCCAAACCATCCTAATATTCTTTCATCAAGGGGGACGGAGAGGGGGGGTCGCCGATTAAATGAAGCGGCCTTGCTGTGGATGTACTGTGTCTTGCGACACTGCTTCTGACCCAGGGCGGTGGGCAGGGTGCAGGGATGACCCGTCATCCAGGAGGTGCTCAGATGAGAGGGAGGGTAGGAGGGGGTGTGGAGTGTATTTAGGGATGAAATGGGTGGGAGTGTTTTTATGCCTTTCCCTTTTTGGCTACCTCCCTTGGAAGGGGGAAAAAGCCTTGGTATATGTATGTATATACTGGGGGACCACAATGTCGCCGCATACTCTAGTCGAGACCTTATCAATGTAACCAATATTTTTTTTATCATGTCTTCGTCCAAGTATGCAAATGCCACTTTTATTGATCTTAGCAAGTTGTAAGCCTCCCCGACAATTTTGTTAATCTGTTTATCATAGGACAAGTCGTTTGTGATATTTTGCCCAAATTTTTTTTAATCCTACCTTCTTTACCTCCTTGGTTCCAATTGTTTATTTTCCTGATATTCTGTTTTTGCTGTATCCAAACTACATTGTGCTACACTTCTTAGTATTAAAGTCCACTTCCCATTTCTGACTCCAGTTCCATACCTTATTCAGGTCTTCCTGCAGTGCTTCACAGTCCTTATCAGTTTCTACTTTCCTTAACAGCTTGGCGTCGTCTGCAAAGAATCTCATGTAATATTTCACATCCTCGTCCATGTCATTCACATAAATAGCAAACATTATTGGTACCAATACAGATCCTTGCGGTACTCCACTGATCACCTCTTTCCAATCTGAATATTTTTCAGGAAGTCCTCCATCCTATGTGTTCCATTTTTTTTTTAGTAATTTTCTGTGTGGTACTTTGTCAAAAGCTTTTTGCAAGTCTAGGAAGGCACAATCAGCCCATCCATTTCTTTCTTGCACTATGTCTATTAGTCTTGAGTAGAAGCATATTAAGTTTGTGGTGCATGATCTTCCTTGTCTGAACCCAAATTGGTTTATTATGTTATTGTCTTCCAGATGTTTTACCTATCTATTCTTGATTGTTTTCTCACAAATTTTGGCTATAGTGCTTGTTAGTGATACTGGCCTATAGTTGGTGGGTTCTTCCTTGTTTCCTCCTTTATATATTGGTACAATGTTAGCATTTTTCCAGTCTTTAGGTATCTTTCCTTCTTTGAGTGAGCTATTTATTATGTTGTGTATTTTGTCCGTTAGTTCTTCTTTGCATTCCTTTAGAATCCAATTTGCAATTCCATCCGGGCCATGTGATTTTCTGACGTCAAGGTTTGATAGGTGTTCTGATATTTCTTTTTGTGTTGTTGTAAACTCACTCATGTGGGGAGATTGCTCGTTATTATCTTCGTCCCAATTTTGCATTTTCTCTCTGGTGAAGACAGATTTAAAGTGATTGTTCATGACTTCGGCCATTTCTAATTCTTCTGTGTATTCTATATTCCCTTGGCGTAGTTTCCCCATTTCCTGTTTGTTTTTAAGTTTACCATTCACATATCGATAGAATAGTTTGGGTCGATCTTTGCATTTATCTATAATATCCTTTTCATGGTTCCTTTTCTCCTCTCTTCTCACATTAACATACTCATTTCTATAGTTTATATAAATTTGCCATTTACGTTGTTTTTTATCTTTTCTCCACCTTTTCCAAGCTTTGTCCCTTCTGTCTTTTGCCTCACTGCATCTTTTGTTGAACCAACATTTAATGTACTCTCTCTCTCGCTTTTGTCTTGGTACATGCCTGTTTACCCCTTCATTGTAATTTTCCATCAAGATATTCCATTTCTCATCCACTTTTGTCTCTTCCATGTAGAATTTTCCCAGTTTGCATTCCGGAAGAATAGCTTTAGTTTTGCAAAGTCCGTTTTGCTGTACATCAATCTTCCTTTCCTATGCTTTTCATTTCTCTCCATGTCTATTTCTTCCTTTAGTACAGTTTCGATGAGTATATGGTCACTCTTTCCAATTGGCGTCTTGTAATGGACTCTGTCGACTATTTCAGGTTCTGTTGTAAATATTAAATCTAGTTTCGACGGCTCTTCATTGCTTCTGTATCTGGTGTTTCCACTGACCCATTGGGTCATTGTGTATTCCATGGCCATGTCCAGCAGTACATTACTCCACAAGTCGTCTCCTCCTCGCACTGTCATGTTATCCCAACAAATTTCTTTGCAATTGAAGTCCCCCATAATTACCAGATTACCCTTACCCATTAGTATCTCATTTAGTGATTTCCTTGTATCTTCTAGCATTTTTGTATGTTCGTTCTCTTTCCAAGCGTTCGTTTTTGGGGGCACATAGGTTACCACAAACTTTCTACTTTTCATATTCTTGTCTTCGACTTTTATCATGATCAGTTCAACATTACCTTTGCCCTCCGCAATTTTTGTCACATTTAAGCCTTTCTTGGCCAAGAACATGATTCCTCCTCCCTGTTTCTTGTCCCTGTTTTTTATCCAGTAATTATATAGTCCTTGTCCAATATCGATGGATGGTATTTCACCTCTTAGTTTAGTCTCTACAATTCCCATTATGTCTGGTTTTTCTTCTAGCAGGTAATCATTGAGTTCATTCAGACCTGAAATTATTCCGCCAATGTTAGTATAGGCCACTTTTAATTTTCTTCTTTCTCCATTTTTTTTTTCTGTCTTTGGTTTGTTCGTTTTGATGTGCCATTTCCTCAATCGCATGCCGATTACTCTCCAATGGAATTCCTTGCTTTCTGTCTACGTTCTCTTCGAGCTTTTTCCTTTGCTTAGTGACTTTTCTTTTTCTAATTCCTTAGTGTTCATTTCTCTTTTTATCCATATCTTATTGTACTTTTCACTCTTTGCCAAGTTGCCTACTTTTTCAAATATGTCTATGCTACCGACTTCTTTCGTTAGCAGATTTCCTTGTAGCAAGGTATTTTTTGTTTTCATTCCCGCTCATAAAATTGCATATTACGTTCATGTATTATGATTTACAAAATAGATATCTATTTTTCTAACGCTATATCGCGACCATATGCAAAACTGAACAAATAGCATATATATATATATATATATATATATGTATATATACATATATATATATATATATATATATGTATATATGTATATATATATATATATATATATGTATGTATGTATGTATATATATAATTTACAAGATGGATATCTATTTTTCTAACGCTATATCGCGACCATATGCAAAACTGAACAAATAGCACACACACACACACACACACACACACACACACACACACACACACACACACACACACACACACACACACACATACCCACACACACACACACCCACACCCACACACACACACACACACACACACACACACACACACACACACACACACACACACACACACACACACACACACACACACACACACACACACACACACATATATATATATATATATATATATATATATATATATATATATACATATATATACATATATATGTATATACATATATATATATGTATGTATATACATATATATATATATACATATATATATATATATATATATATAAGGTCAGGAGGAAATAGAAGGAAGGGTAGTGAATGGTGGGATGAGGAAATGAAGAAGGTTGTAGAAGAGAAGAAGCAAGCTTACACAGATTGGTTACAAAATAGGACGAGGGAGTCATATGAGACGTACAAAGAAAAGAAAAGAAAAGTAAAGCAAAAGGTAAAGGAGGCAAAGAGGAGAGCAGATGTGAAATGGGGTAAGAGTATGACAGAAAATTTTGAAAGTAATAAAAAGATGTTTTGGAAAGAAATTAAGAGAGGAAGAGGAGGCGAATCAAGTAGAGAAGAAAAGGTAAAATGTGCAGATGGAGAGATGATAATGGAGGAGAAGGCAGTAAGGGGAAGATGGGCAGAATATTTTAGGGAGTTGCTTAATGTGAAGGAGGATAGGGAGGGAAAGATAGCTGCAGTGGGAAATGCTAAGAAAATGAGAGTGATGAGTGAGGAAAATGGAGGAGAAATAAGGAAGGATGAAGTGAAGGCAGTTGTTAAGATGATGAAAGCAGGTAAGGCACCTGGTATGGATGGATGCCATGCAGAATGTCTGAAAAAGGGAGGTTCAGTGATGGTGGACTGGTTGGTGAGGTTATTTAATGTTTGCTGGAGAGAAGGTAGAGTGCCAGAGGACTGGAGGAGTGCTTGTATAGTTCCACTTTACAAGGGAAAGGGGGACAAGTGTGAATGTAGTAGTTTCAGAGGGATTAGCTTGTTAAGTGTAGTTGGGAAGGCTTATGGGAGGATCTTGATTGAGAGGATTAGGAGAGGAACAGAGGGAGTAATTGGTGAGGAACAGTGTGGGTTTAGGACAGGTAGAGGTTGTGTAGATCAGATTTTTGTGGTAAGACAGATATGTGAGAAAGCTATAGGAAAGGGGAAGGATGTTTTTTGGGCCTTTATGGATCTGGAAAAGGCTTACGACAGGGTAGACAGAGGGGCACTGTGGGAGGTTATGCGAATATACGGGATAGGAGGAAAGCTTCTCGGAGGTAAAGGTGGGACTTCGTCAGGGATGTGTTATGTCACCCTGGCTGCTAAACTTATGCATGGATGGGGTAGTGCGAGAGGTAAATGCAAGGGTAGTGGGTCAGGGATTGGAGATGGTTAAGGAAAATTGAGAAAAGTGGGAGGTGAGCCAGCTGTTGTTTGCGGACGACACTGCGCTTGTGGCAGGATCGGAGGAGGGATTGAGGAAGTTGGTGACAGAGTTTGGGAGAGTGTGTGATAGAAGAAAGCTGAAGATAAATGTGGTTAAAAGTAAGGTGATGAGATGTACAAGGGGTGAAAGTGGCAGTAGACTGGAAGTGAGCATTAAGGGAGAGCAACTGGAGGAAGTGGATAGTTTTAGATATTTGGGTGCAAATGTGGCAGGAATAGGTGGAGTGAAGGTGGAGGTAGAATGTAGATTGAGAGAAGCGAGTAAATGCCTTGGTGGATTAAAAAGTGTAATGAGGAATAGAAATTTGGGAATGGATGCTAAGAGGAGACTGTATGAAGGAGTGATTGTGCCAACAGCACTGTATGGAGCAGAAACATGGAACATAAGAGAGGAAGAGAGAAGGAACTTGAATGTGTTTGAGATGAAGTGTCTGAGAAGTATGATGGGGGTTACAAGGCTAGATAGAGTGAGAAATGAGGAGGTGAGGAGGAGAACGGGGGTGGAAAGGGAGCTGGGAGATAGGGTTGATGAAAAAGTATTAGGATGGTTTGGACACATGGAAAGAATGAGTGAAGAAAGACTAGTAAAGGAGGTATGGAAGGCAGAAGTGGAAGGAGTGAACATGAGGGGACGTCCTAGGATGAGATGGATGGATGGGGTGAAGGGGGCTTTGGGGAAGAGGGAAATGTCTGTTGAGGAAGGACGGGAGAGGACAGAAGACAGGGGTGAATGGAGAATGATTGTATATGGAAAATATTGTGATGCATGAGGTGGAATGGACGGGGGAATGGGGGGTGAGGTAGTGTGTGTGAGCAAAAATTTTTGACGCATCCCGAAGGGATTTCTCCCCGTCCTCTCCTTTATATGGGGGGACGGAGAGGGGGGTCGCCGATTTGATGAAGCGGCCTTGCTGTGGATGTGCTGTGTCTTGCGACACTGCTTCTGACCCAGGGCAGTGGACAGGGTGCAGGGATGACCCGTCATCCAGGAGGTGCTAAGATGGGAGGGAGGGTGGAGGGGTGTGGAGTGTTTTCGGGGATGGAATGGGTGGGAATGATTTTATGCCTTGTCCTTTTTGGCTACCTCCCTTGTAAGGGGGAAAAAGTCTTGGTATATGTATGTATGTATATATATACATATATATATATATATATATATATATATATATGTATATACATATATATATATACATATATATATGTGTATATATATATATACTGTATATATGTATGTATATGTATATATAATGTATATATATATATATATATATATATAAATTATAATGTATATATATGTGTAATTTTGTATGCATTAGAGATTGTTTTTGAGATATACTCTTAATTTTTTTTTAATATAGATTAATTAAAAGAAAACGATGTAATGTTAGGGATAACTTTTGCGTTTGTGAGCAACGCGAGAAAGTAGCAAGGTAAGATGAAGTGTGAGGACAGACGGAGCCTGTATTGGTTTTCACTTGTGAAGAGACATGGACAATCTAAAAATTTGAATTTAGTTGAGTGAATATACATTGCAGTGC
>NC_134805.1:5876331-5886331 GCF_046742065.1 Oratosquilla oratoria
AACAATGTTTCTGTTTGTCGTTTAAAAGTTTAACTTTTTCTGTAACATCTTGCTGTCACTTTTCTTTGTAGGATCTCTCTCTGCGAATAACATTTGATGTCTTCTCTCCGTCTCTGGAAGGCGGTAACCCATACTCAGTAATCCTTCCGCCTCCACAATTCCATACATGTTCTTGTATGTCATCTAATGCGTCCAAATAAATCTCATCGTTGTATTCGGTCAAATTGTTGTGATGCAGAAAATCACTGGCGAACAAATCTTTAGTCTCTTCCCAGATTCCTGATTGATCTTCAAGATCCGAAAAAAACTAACATGCTCGCATAAATTTCTCTTAGTTGTTTTCGATCATTTGTATGGTTAATTATCTCCATTATTGTACTTCTCCAATTTTCTTCGTCGCTTAGGAGTCCCATCGCTTTGACTGCTTCTCTGTACGAAGAATCTGTTTGACCGTCAATAGTTCGAAGATCTTGAAATGATGTCGGACCTTGTTTGTGCGTTAACAGAGGCCTCAAGTAAAATAATTCAACCGTCTTAGTCGTCACTGCTCGAATACGCCAAAGTGAAAATGTGCGTCCTTTCCGCTCTACCCACTTTGAAATCTTATCCTTGTAAATGAAATGGTTTGGTACCTCGTGATAGTAAAGCTTAGGTGAAAAATCGTTTTCTGAACATAGTTTGAAAAATGCTGTTAATTGAGTATCTTTACGGGTCTTATTTTTAATTTCTTGCTCTGAAGATTGTTCTGAGTAAAACACTTCGTTTTCTCCTTCCAAGTGCAGATCAAGAGTGGTTACAGCTGGATAACTTTTATGAATATCAAACTTAGATATTTTCCAAGTTGCTTCATTAGCATTTACATATCTCGCTTCTTGGTAGTTTTTAACTTCATTTATAACACCTTTCTCGGTTGTTTTTGTGAAAAGTATACGATCACAACCCTTATTTACATATTTGGTGACATAGGCTATGCACTTCATAGAGTTTGAACACTCGACATTTATGTGAGCGTTGTATTACAAGCACAAATACGGATTGTGGGGCACAACCCATGAATTGTCCACAGTGATCTTCTTACCCTTAACTTGTATCTCGAAAGAATGTCCACCTTCGCCGATGGATCTTCTTTTATACTGCGGATATCCATTATTCCCAAAAGGTGAATCCTTTCCACACGTTTTAGGGAATCCTTTACCGCATGTTTGTCCTTTATTATTTTTTCCCTGGCAGCAGACATTTGACTCGTCATAACCTTTGCAGGGACCGTGAATCATACACTTTGTGAAAATTTCGAAAAGTCTAGGTTCGGTTTTTTTACCTGGTATTTCTGCTGAAATAAGCTTTTCCACCGCATCAGCGGTCACACGCTCTTCCATCCACAATAAAATGTGAACGTGTGGGAGACCTCGTTTTTGCCACTAGATACTGTAAAGGTTAGCCTTACACGACCAAAAATATGCTTTTGTGTTAAATCATACATTAGATTATCAATTTTCAACTTGAAAATTCGGCTAACCAAATCGGGTCGTTCACATGGATGGGTATCAAAGGAACCTGTTTTATCCATCGCCGAACATAATTCCTTCCAGTTTGGGTTCATTGTGAAAGTAATGAAATAATCTGGGGAACCGTAATATGTCACGAATGCAAGAGCATCTTGTTGACATTGTTTCATATATCGTGGTCCCCCGAGAAACGACGGAGGAATAATAATCCTTTGCCCAGATTCTTTTCCGTCATCTCCACGTAAAATATCTGCTCGTTCTTTTCTTATTTGTCTCTGATTTCATTCTGAAAAAGACAACTTATTTGATTCAACTTTGACATAATTATCCACGGTAAACTGCTGAAACAATTTTCTTCCTTTCGTTAGATAGTTGAAATTCACTTCTCTCTCCATATATAAAAATGAATAGTACATAGAAGGTGAAAGACGGTTATATTTTCCAACACCTTTCCCAGGTTTACACTGTTTCGTCATTGTATAAGAATACCCAAGATCTCCTTTAGGAAACAGTAAGGGGTACTGAAAATTGTCGTAAAAATAGTTGTTATGGTTAACAATTTTCAAAGGAAATGATGAATTGTCTTTTGGAGAGCTAATTGTTATCGTCAGCGGATCCTTGTCAGGACCAAAATTAACGATCCCCCCAACTTGCGAAGAAGAAGAGGGAAGATGGTACACGCCTTTATGTTCTCGTGTTTTGATTCCTTCAGCCGTCTTCAAAGTTATAGACATGATGTCAGGAACGTTTCCATATTTTTTGACATGAGCTTCAATGAGTAACTTTGCAGACTCTATTTCTTTTAACATACCCGCGAGACACGCATTGTTGACTACCATATAATTGTAAATCTGAGACACTATTGTCTCATTGGCAGATACTTCTTTTTCTTCTCTTACTCGTCGTTTTGCTGTCTCTTCTTTTTCACTACTTCCATAGGTGTACAATTTTTGACTACGCAGTTTTACTTGCTGGTCTTTTCCATAATAGAAATACAAATCTAAAAATCCATCACTCGCTTTCCAAAATGGTTTTTTATCGTCTGCTGTTATTTTTTGACGTTCATCGACAAATAAATGAGGTTTTAGGGAGCCAATTTTATGGTATATTTTTCCTTGGATCTTGTAAGAAATTAACTTTTCTGCCGAATTTTTAAGATTTCTTGAGGTTGTAAATGACGTAAAAGAGAATAGCGTGTTGAATCCAATCATGTGGTGCAAAAAACGTTTCGAGAAAGGAGACGAACCTTCATACAAAGCTTGAAAATTCTTTTCCTTAATTTCTGAGGGTAACCTCAAAGAAGTCTGCCCAGCGTTACAACATATAGATTTGTTTTCTTTTTTCCATAACAGAGCTTGATAAATTTTGCATTTGAAGTCACCAATTTGACCGATGAAGTATAAGGAAACCCCTTCTTTGTCGTTTTCATGAAGAGTTCCAATATACCTGATATCAAGTCTTTGACGCGAATCCACAAAAAGTTGCTTCTTCTTGTGACGATCTGTACGCTCTTCCCGTAATTCTCCCAGTAACTTGATGTCTTCCTCTGAAAGATTTTCTTCTCCGCTAGCAAATTTCTTTTTAAATTTTGAAAATGCTTTGGCTTTTTCTATTTTTTCCTGACGCATAAGTTTGCGTTCGGCTACAGCCTTTAACTCTCTCCTCTTTTTCCTTATGTTTTATTTCTCTTTTCTTGAAACGTTCTTCTATCTGCCTCTGTTTCTCTTCGACCTTTTCCTTTTCCTTTATTCGTTTAGCCTCTTATAATCGCTTCACCTCATTTTCAATTTTCTGAAGCTTGTTATTTTTTTTTCACTCCTAGTGCTTCCTCTCTCACCTTTTTAATGGCGCACTTATTGTTACGTCTTTTTCGCTGATGATCATGAAAAGCCCTATCAAAGTAATACATTTGATAATTTCTATGGTCAGATTTTCCACCGTTTTTCGTGAGATTTTTATAACCGGCGAAATAGTGCTTTTTAGACCCTTCCAAAGTTTCTTCTGACACTTCTCCGTCAAGTAATTTCAAATGATCAAATTTTTTATAGTTATACACGAAATCTTTATCTTCTCTCAAAAAAGCCCTAAAAGTTAACACTTTACAATAAAATTGTTTAATCGATTCAAGCACAAAGAAATTTTATCGGCTGAAAGAAACCTGCACAGCGAAGCTATAGCGATAATCCCATACCACACTCCTGGTCACATGGCCATTTCCCGAAGGTTGAGTGTGGTTTGAATTTTCCGCCAAAATCATCGGAAATTTAAAATTCCCGGCTCTGTGCAGGCATGCGCATTGTCGACCCCACCTCCCCCTCCCTATCCCCTCCCTTCTTACCCGGCTAGCTCGAGCCGGGCGTCGCGTCACTTAGATCGCGGAAACGGGACGGAGTGGTTAACTCGCTGCCCACATGGGAGCAGGCGGTCCCGTTTCCTGCTGGTTAATCGTCTGTTAGTTTTATCGCTTTCCGCTTGGCTGCTGGTTTGTCCCATTCTTCGACTTTGATTTTATACGAGCACCATACATCCCCGTCTGTATGGTACGGAGTGTGGCGCCCCCCAGGGTCATCAGGCCTCTCGGCAGCCCCATACCTCTGACCATCATCGGTCCTCTATTGCCTCACGGTTTGTATCAGGCCCTAGGCGTAGACTTTGACCATATACGATCGCAATCCGTCCCCGTCTTCAGGCCGTCCGTGGTAAGAACCCGGGCCTCTCGGAAGACAGGGGGACGTGTCTTATGGTACGGAGGGTGGCGCCCCCCAGGGTCATCAGGCCTCTCGGCAGCGCCATACCTCCGACCATCATCGGTCCTCTATTGCCTCACAGTTTGTTTCAGGCCCTAGGCGTAGACTTTGACCATATACGATCGCAATACGTCCGTCTCCAGGCCGTCCGTGGTAAGAACCCGGGCCTCTTTGAAGACAGGGGGACGTGTCTTATGGTACGGAGTGTGGCGCCCCCCAGGGTCATCAGGCCTCTCGGCAGCGTCATACCTCCGACCATCATCGGTCCTCTATTGCCTCACGGTTTGTATCAGGCCCTAGGCGTAGACTTTGACCATATACGATCGCAATACGTCCCCGTCTCCAGGCCGTCCGTGGTAAGAACCCGGGCCTCTCGGAAGACGGGGGGACGTGTCTTATGGTACGGAGTGTGGCGCCCCCCAGGGTCATCAGGCCTCTCGGCAGCCCCAAACCTCCGGTCATCAATGGTCCTCTAACAGCCTCATAGCTTGCTTCGTCAGGCCCTAGGCGTAGACTTTGACCTTATACGATCGTAATCCGTTCCCCATACGTCTTCGGGTCGTCCGCGGTAAGAACCCGGGCCTCTCGGAAGACAGGGGGACGTGTCCTATGGTACGGAGGGGGTGCCCTCGAGGGTCATCAGGCCTCTCGGCAGCCCCATACATCCGACCAATAATGGTCCTCTAACGCCTTAATGGCTCCCTTTGTGAGGCCCTAGGCGTAGACTTTGACCTTTTCCACTCGTAATCCGTTCCCCATACGTCTTCGAGTCGTCCGTGGTAAGAATCCGGGCCTCTCGGAGGACAAGGGGACGTGTCCTATGATACGGAGGGTGGCTCCCCGAGGATCATCAGGCCTCGGCAGCCCCATACCTCCGAGCTTCAATGGTCTTCTAACGCCTCACGGCACCACCCTCCTTCCAGGTTTCTTAAGCAAAAAAAAAAAAAAAAAAAAAAAAAAAGAAAGAAAGAAAAAAAAAAAAAAATCACCACCCAGCCCTTCTCATGAGCCACAGCCAACCTCTTATCAACTTCACTTGGCTTGAGTTTAAAGATGACTTACCTGATGTTCCACCCCCAAGTAAAACAAAAGAACTTTAGACTTAGGGAGTCTAGTGTTAGTTAAAATGAGTATAAATTAGTTCAAAGAAACTACAATCATTTAGTGTAATGAGAAGAGGAAAATAAGTTTTAAATAGTACATTTTAATTTGGCGCAAAGTGCTAGGTATTACATAAATAAAATGCCTTGACCTTAAAAAAAAAAAAAAAAAACACAGGTCGAAATGGACATGACTTCTCCTATTCAACTTAAGCTAATATATAGTCATGATGGTCAAGAATTTTACCATGTTGAAATTAATTTCAACGCTCACTGTAACTCGGATCGAAATGACATGACTTTTCCTATTCAACTTAAGCTAATATATAGTCATGATGGTCAAGAACTTTACCATGTTAAAATTAATTTCAACGCTCAATGTGACTTAGGTCGAAATGACCATGACTTTTCCTATTCAACTTGAGCTAATCTACAGTCATGATGGTCGAGAATTTTACCATGTTAAAATTAATTTCGACGCTCACCGTGACTCAGGTGGAAATGGACATGACTTTTCCTATTCAACTTGAGCTAATCTACAGTCATGATGGTCGAGAATTTTACCATGTTAAAATTGATTTCGACGCTCACTGTGACTTAGGTCGAAATGACCATGACTTTTCCTATTCAACTTAAGCTAATCTGTAGTCATGATGGTCAAGAATTTTACCATGTTAAATTAATTCAACGCCCACTGTGACTCAGGTCGACATGAACATGACTTTTCCTATTCAACTTAATTTAATCTACAGTCATGATGGTCGAGAATTTTACCATGTTAAAATTAATTTCGACGCTCACTGTGACTTAGGTCGAAATGAACATAACTTTTCCTATTCAACTTAAGCTAATCTGTAGTCATGATGGTCAAGAATTTTACCATGTTAAAATAATTCAACGCCCACTGTGACTCAGGTCAACATGAACATGACTTTTCCTATTCAACTTAATTTAATCTACAGTCATGATGGTCGAGAATTTTACCATGTTAAAAATTAATTTCGACGCTCACTGTGACTTAGGTCGAAATGAACATGACTTTTCCTATTCAACTTAAGCTAATCTGTAGTCATGATGGTCAAGAATTTTACCATGTTAAACTAATTCAACGCCCACTGTGACTCAGGTCAACATGAACATGACTTTTCCTATTCAACTTAATTTAATCTACAGTCATGATGGTCGAGAATTTTACCATGATAAAATTAATTTCGACGCTCACTGTGACTTAGGTCGAAATGAACATGACTTTTCCTATTCAACTTAATTTAATCTACAGTCATGATGGTCCAGAATTTTACCATGTCAAAATTTATTTCAACGCTCACTGTGACTCAGTGATGTCACGGTATGATAAGATGACGTCATTATGTGATAAATTGACGTCACCATGTCCTATGACGTCAATTTGTGTCCCTGTGACGTCACGAGACGATCCTATGGCGCCATGATCAATCCGGTGACGTCACAGTATAATCACATGATGTCACTAGGTATTAAACATATAGAAGTCCGCTTGTGGGTGATGAGACGTCACAAATTGCCATAGCACACTATTGGATGAAGACGCTCGCCACGGGCTTCGAGGACTTCCCGCGGGAAGACTTGGGGTGAGTTGGATACATACCGAGGGTCCAGGCCCGTCTTCGTGGGAGACGCTCAGGGAACGTCTTCACCCAGGACGAAGCCTCTTGACTAACGCCCACGGACGAGGTCGCTCGGAAACGAACTTGGCCTCGCATACTCCCTTTCGGTTTCTCGCTTACCCCGAGGATCTTCACGAAACTAGTGAGAGTGGTAGGCGTACGTTGGACGGAAGCAAGCGTCTCCACATTCATGTTCCTAGACGGCTAGTTGATGCATTTGCCCACCGGGGAGGGTGCATCGGCCGACATCTCAGTGGCTCTGAGTGTGTTGGCGGACGTGGAGTTCGGGGTGGACTGGGACGGGTCTGCCCTTGCTCCCACACAGAGACTTTATTGGCTCGGGATTGAGTGGGACACAGTCAGCGTCCTTCGGGTGCTCCCCTGCGCCAAAAGAGCGTGCTTCTCTCACACGTCCTCCCTCCTTCGGTGGCGGGGGGGGGGGGGTGCCTCAACTTCGCGACCCCGGCCCTTCCATTGAGCCGCTTGGGGCGCCGACGGCTGGTACGGGAGGTCGACAGGAGCATACTGCTTCTCCCGCGTGACCTGCCCGGGCCGATACCCTCAGCACTCCACAGGTTGTTGCGTCCCTGGCTTCGGTCGGGGGCCCTACGCCGGTCGCTCTATCCAGGTTTCAAGAGATCTACGTAGTGTAGCAACTACGCCCACAAGTGTTCGAGTCGTTCTCCCTCCGCTACGGCACCCCAGAGGTGGACCTGTTTGCCTCCCCAAACACGACCCAGCTCCCCCTTTACCTCACCTGCATCCAAAGGACACGCACAGGAGGCCCAGACGCCTTCACGGAGGACTGGAACAGCTGGAGGTACGTATTCATTTTCCTCCTCCAGCGACACTAGTCCTCCTGAAGGTGATGCAGACCCTCAGATCCTTCAAGGGTCAGGTCCTCCTGATAGCTCCCTACTGGCCAACCCAGCCGTGGTTCGGGGAGCTAATGAGATGGGGCCCTTCTCCCCTTCTACTGGGGTCAGCCTGCCTAGCCAACAGCCTTACCGCGCCTCTCCAAGCGTCACTCCAACTTGATAATTGGAGTTTCTACGGGGAGCTCTCAGCCAACTCTTCTCTACAGAGGCAGCAGACAAGATGCTCAGAGCTCACCTTCCGTCCTCAGTGCGGCAGTGTGGGTCCTGCTGACGGAGATTCCGGAACTGCCTTCGGAGACGCGCGATGGTGACCATCTCCGCCAGCATGGTCCCGGACTTCCTGACTTGGCTGGCTACCTCCACCAACAGGGCACCGGCGACTATCTTGCCTCACTATACAGCCCTCACTGATCCGCTACGCTTTGGCATGAACATCCGAGTGCCACAGAGGGCGTGAACCCTCCTAATGAAGGGGATCAGCGCCTCGAGAGAGCCGAGACATCAACCGGTCCTGGCCTGGTCCTTGCATCGTGTTCTGCAGTACCTGGCGTTCGAAAGGGTCATTATGGAGGAAGAACACTTCCCTCGACGCGTCGCCTTTCTGCTCGCCTTGACTACGGACTACAGGGCTTCACAGCTGGCGGCAATCACCCGCCACCCGTCCGTCTCCAAACTGGAGGAGGACAGCTCGGCCCTAACCCTCTCTCCATCACCAACATTCCTGGCCAGGAACGGCCGAGCGGACGACATGATCGGTCCTCTCAGAATACAATCCTTCCTGGAGGGAGGACGCCCACATCCACTGCGCCCGGTCCGTGCGTTCGAAGACTACGTGAACCACACGGAAGAGATTTCTGAGGATCATCTCTTCTACAACTCGAAATTTAGGATTCCCCTAACCCCGAGGTCCCGGGCGCACCTGCCCTTCCGCTTTTTGGGAGAGAGCCGACCCGGGCCATGCCCCGCACGCCCACAGCATCAGGGACTTTGTGGCATCGCTGGAGTTTCTCCGCACCCACTCCGTGGAGCGGGTGCGGGACCTAGGGACTGGACATCGACGACTCCCTTGGGGACACGGTGTCTCTACCACTCGGTCGCCCCTGTCCCATGTGTCGCCATGGAAACGGCTCCACCCCTCTCATCTCAAAAAAGTGGAGGGGGCAAAGGGCGACCGAGGAGTGGGGAGAGGCCAGGAACCGTTGAACAGGATACAAATTTCGTATAATTTACGCATTGTGTGAACAGTGCAATGTTGTGCATGTCACATTCTTCGGCGTGGGTACTTGACGTTTCTTTCTCCCCTCAAGTGTGATAAAATGAATAAGTCTCCCATAGGAAAGACACACGTAATAACGGTTTGATTCAGGCTTCACCTCTCCTCCCACCTGTCCTAGTCTCATGCATATCTTCGCTGTGCAGGTTTCTTTCAGCCGATAATATTTCTTTGTCGCGGCTCGTGCCGCTTAAATTCTTCTTATCGGCTTAAGAAACCTGCACAGATTTAGGGTCCCTCCCTCCTCCCACAGGCGAAGCCTTCTTTTCTCATTGAAGTGACGCGACGCCCGGCTCGAGCTAGCCGGGTAAGAAGGGAGGGGATAGGGAGGGGGAGGTGGGGTCGACAATGCGCATGCCTGCACAGAGCCGGGAATTTTAAATTTCCGATGATTTTGGCGGAAAATTCAAACCACACTCAACCTTCGGGAAATGGCCATGTGACCAGGAGTGTGGTATGGGATTATCGCTATAGCTTCGCTGTGCAGGTTTCTTAAGCCAATAAGAAGAATTTAAGCGGCACGAGCCGCGACAAAGAAATATTTTGTTTTATTGTATAGATTTGGAAATTTTAAAGCGTGTTCGGCTCGTAATTTATACTCCAATTTCTTGTTTTTACTCAAAACACTCTTGGACATTTTCTTTTTGTCTGTCACCCATTTCCAAAAATGACGATGTCGCTTTGTCTTCAAAGATGAAAACTCAGGCATTTTACACGTGAAGGTCTAACCACTTGTAGATGAAGAAAACACGGGTATGTGAGGTGACCCACATAAAGTTTTACGCTATCACGCATGTAACCGCAATGCCGTATGACCCCATTTGCCAGAACGCCTCACGACACTTTTTGAA
>NC_134805.1:5896331-5906331 GCF_046742065.1 Oratosquilla oratoria
GATTCGGGGTCAATTGGTTCAATTTATCATGGAACACTTCAAATGGGCCCCAACTGTCATCCCACGCCGAAAAGATATCGTCTACGTACCTGAGCCAAATCATTTCGGGCGGTTTGATGCTGGGCAAAAGGGTACACTCAAAATACTTCATGTATAAATTGGCCAAAACAGGATGTCAGGGGGGTACAAATAAAGGTTTATATACTCGGTATTATTGAGAATTTGGACGTGAGAGAAAAGAAACACCAAGGTAACACAACACGTGTTTTTATTGGATATCAACACAGAGCACTACTTAATCTGAACACATGCAAAGGAATATCACCAGTGTGATATTTAACGCTACTAAAATGTATGTATAAACAAGTGGATAAACAAACCACTCCTCGCACTGCGGGCGCGAGGATCTCCTCGAGCGTCGACTCCTTCTCCGACGAGTCCCCTTGTTGTCCTCCTTGGTCTCCTGCTCCGACGAGTCCCCTTGTTGTCCTCCTTGGACGGGCGCACGTCTCCTCGTGGTCTCCTGCTCCGACGAGTCCCCTTGTTGTCCTCCTTAGACGGGCGCACGTCTCCTCCTTGGTCTCCTGCTCCGACGAGTCCCTTTGTCCTCCTTGGACGGGCGCACGTCTCCTCGTCGTCTCCTGCTCCGACAAGTCCCCTTGTTGTCCTCCTTGGACGGGCGCACGCCCCCTCTTTGGTCTTCTGCTCCGACGGGTCCCCTTGTTGTCCTCCTTGGCCGGGGGCACGACTCCTCCTTGGTCTCCTGCGTCCTAGTGCCCTCCTTCCGTGGAACTGGGAGGGGAGGGGGGGGGTCCGCCCTCAACGGCAGACGGCCGTAAAGTGTGTGTGCCCTCCATCTCCATGTCCTTCCCTCTTATACATCCGGGAGGGTGAGGGAGAGTGGGTGGTGGCGATCTGCGCATTCGCACAGCAGTAGTGACCTCGTATAATGACAGTTGGCAGCACTGGAAGCCAAGCATGACCTCACGTTGACATTCTTCGGCCGGTCAGGTGCTCTGGCTGACGAGCACCAAGCTCCCAGCTCCATCACGGGCCGAATCACGTGGTCAGCGGGGGGGACGAGACGTCCGCGCCGACAGTCCTCCAAGATCGTCACGTGACCCACGTGACACAGGAGATAAATTGGAACCCTTACTGCAATCGAATTTTTGACGGAAGAATTGGTCTTGAAAGGAAAAAACATTTGAAGAAACACAAAGGCGAACTAATGCAAGAATTTTGTTGATAAGGAGGGGGAAAATGTCTTGAAACTGTTGCAGTTTGGTTTCCAAAAAAGTAAGTACATCATCGACATTAATATTCGTAAATAACGAGGAAACATCAAGACTGAGGAGCCTTAAACCCTGTACTTTCTTATTTTTTATCTTTGAAATAAAATCAAATTAATTTGTGATATGGGAGTTAGAAAAATGCCCAACGTACGGGGATAAAAGATCCGCCAGCCATTTAGCAAGTTTGCTAGTGCAGGAACCGCGGTTGGATATGATGGGCCTGAGGGGAATATCTGTTTTATGAACTTTAGGGAGACCATAAAATTATGGGAGCTTAGGGTTGGTAGCTTTCAATTCATTAATGCATTTATCAACTGTGATATTACGGACTTGTCTGTTAAATTCGGCGGCTGCGTTCTTGAGGGGATTTTTGGTGAGTTTTTCATAAGTGGCCGAATCATTAAGCAACTCATGGGCTTTCTTAACATATACAGACTGATCTAAAATAACAATATTGCCACCTTTATCCGCTTTCGTGATGATGATGTTGTCAAGCTTCTTTAGAGCAGACAGGGCCTCCCTGTGTCTTTTTGGTAGGCCACTTTCATTTTTAAAACATTCGGAAATACCATTTAATAAAACCCCTTTAAGGCAGGCAAGGTCTTTGTCATAGTTGTTGTTAGCTAAATATTTGTCGAAACCTACCAAATAGTCCAGAACATGGTTTCTCTCGGGTGTGAGGGCGAAATTAAGGCCAAGCCCCAACACTTCTAATTGGGTGTTGGACAATTCAATTTTGGTGAGGTTGATGACGTTGTCCGTGAGAGAAAACTTGGACCAAACACTGTTATTACAAAGTCTGTGGAGCTTACGTGTGAGGTTGGCCTGGTGTTGGCCGCTGAGGAAGCAGGCCTTGCAAAGAGCTTGTGCGCAAAGAGACTTAAAAATGGACTGGTTGGGACTAACTAAACACAGGTGCCTCCGAGCATGTCTGGATTTCCAAATGTGCTACTACATTTCTGTTTAGAAATTGTTACACCCACGATGGAGGCCTCTCTTCCACTCCACCTCATCTTCAAGTCTTTCCCGGGACTAAAACAAGCCTACAGATTGTTGGAATCTTCGCTCATCGCCAGTAAGAAGAGGAAGAACCAGAAGACGTTCCTGTCCAACTGTCTAGAAGAACAAGTGTGCCCTAACTCGTTTAGGTTTCTGAAACGATCATCGCTAGGGTACAGTTTTCCCTCGTACATTAGTGTTTTTCTATCAGAACGAGTGCGTGTTGCTTCTTTGGAATTTGAAAACCTCCTTTGGAAATCCAGACATGCTCGGAGGCACCTGTGTTTAGTTAGTCCCAACCAGTCTATTTATAAGTCTCTTTGCGCACAAGCTCTTCGCAAGGCCTGCTTCCTCAGCGGCCAACACCAGGCCAACCTCACACGTAAGCTCCACAGACTTTGTAATAACAGTGTTTGGTCCAAGTTTTCTACGATATTGTCTACGATATTCCACTTTATCTTATCTCACATATGTTGTCATTAAATGCATATTATGTATACAACTTTATTTCTAGTATTTGCTTCAAGCTCGATTGCTATAACCCTGTTTCTAGAGATTTGTACTTGTCTACGATATTCCATTTCAGTCGAACAGCGTGTCACGTGTGTCACGAATATTATGTACAAAAATACTTCTTATTCTATCAGAATTTCTGCACACTAAGCGACATAAATAAATAAACAAAAAGAAAGTCTGCCTGCAACTTTATAATCATAAAAATTATCAATAAATAAATGAATAAATAAAAACTATAATAATGTAAATAATAAATAAAATACATAAATGAATACATAGGTATAGTTAAATAATAAACAAACATGTAAATAGTAAATAATAATGAATTGACATATAAATAATAATAAGTGAGAATCAAGCAAACAATAATAAACAAACAGACAAATGATTACAAAACAAATAAACAAATAATATAAGATAAATGATAATCATTACAGCATCTTGCTTAGGTGCTTATCTAAACGATTCTTAAAGCTTCGAACTGAACTACATTGCACTGCCTCTGCAAAGTTGTTTCTACCGACTTCCAAATTAAATCTATTTCCAGACAGTTTGAGACCATTGTTTCTTGTCTAATTCTCATTCAGTGTAAATATTTTGTCACTTTTGATGTTGTCAATTCCCTTTAGAATCTTAAAGACCTGTATCAAGTCACCTCGGAGTCTACGTTTTTTTAAGGAAAATAGATTCATATGTTTTAGTCGATTTTCGTATGATTCATTTTTGATATTTGGAATCAGTTTTGTGGCTCGCCGTTGTACTTATGACACACATGAGCTGATACTGGTTCCAGCCAATAAGAACATGGCTTATCATGGGACGACAGCCAATGACAACACTTCTGGTAGCCGCTGAATGTAAACACAGAAGTGTCGCGTACTAGACAACGAAGGACCTCGCGGAAAAGGAAGAAATATATATAAATATACTGATGACGAGGTTATGGGGATAATTCAAGGTTAATAGCAAATACAGATCGTAAGAATCACTTCCACTCTATAATACTAATAATGGTTACCCTCTTACAGACGCTGGAAGATTATCGTAATTTGAATATCAAAATGACAAAACAAAAGCAAAGCGGGGAGTCAGCGGAAGATGTAAACTAAGACGAAAAGACACTATTTAGGTTTTATTTCCAAAGATAAGAAAGAGGACACAGTTGCCACTTCAGAGTCGCCTGATAATGTTGTTTTAGATCGCAAACGCAACTCAGAAGCAGGAATTTTTTCAAACACACCATATGCTGGCTTCTGGTCTACATTCCTATCACTGAAGTCAAAGGTAGCAGGGTTTTTGTTGTTGCTGTTGTTAAGCGCCTCCTTACGTGAGTTCTTGACCATAAACTACCGTTGTGGCGCGTTGGTTGTCAATCTCGCCTCTTTACGTGAGGATGGGGGTTGGTGGGTCGATCCCCGGAACCCAGGAGTCAACGACACTTGATTCCGGCTACCGTCAAACAATTTTATTCATCCCTTGAAATCCTCCTGTAGGCAAAAAACTCGTCATTTCCTGCCTTTATGCGTTAAACATAAAAAAACGTTCTTAAAGAAGGGTTGTGTACAGGTGAGGGGAGGGGACGAGAAGGAGTTACGGTCACGTGACTCCTAGCTCACATTTTCAGGCAGCAACCGCTCCGACCCACGTCTCCTGTCACAACAAAAATGACACGCCTGCATCACCTAAAATTGCTTTTCTTTTATGATGATTTTTACCCTGATTCGTGAACCCCTGATACGTATTTTTGTATAATACTTGCAAGATAAAGAGTCGTAAGCTCGCCGCTCTGCACGTCCTCGGAATTCTTTGAGAATGCCCCCCTCTAGTCGACTCCGCGCCCAGCTGAACGACATACACCGAGGTGACTTGAGGTTCGAACACAATCTTTTCTAATTGTCATTACTCATCACATTTTGCGCTTCTGGCGGTATCCCTCCTTGGTAATGAAAGGCACAACAGAAAACATCATTTGTCTTAATTTGCTGTCGCAATGGGCCTCACGTCCTTTTGCACCAACCTGTCCCATAGAGGTTGGTGACAGAGAAAGGTTGTTGTACTTTCTCAGTCCAACCAGGCTATTGTATAGTATATATTGTGTATTCTATATTGTAGAGTGCATACTATATATTGCATATTGGGTATCATACGTTATACATTGTATGTTGTATCCTGTATGTTGTATGTTGAATATTGTGTGTTATATGTTGTATGCTGTATGGTATGTTGCATATTGTATACTGTGTACTGTATGTTGTATATTTTATTTTACATATTGCATTATTTATATGTTGTATATTGCATATTGTATATTACATGTTGCGTATTGAATACTAGATATTGTATATTACATGATGCACCTTGTACATTGTACTCTTAACATTGTAAGTTTTATATTTTGCATTGGGTATTGCAAATATATTTCACATTGCAAATTGCATATTCCATACATACTGCATAACGTATATAACATACTGAATAGTTTATACTCCATATTACATGCTATATAGTGTACATTATAAGGTCATCCTTCTTAAGACGGAGAGGGCTTTTGGTAGATACATTTCTATGTGATGTATATTGTATATCATACGTAGGTCTTTTAATCCAGCACTCGCCAACCGCCACATTTGCGGACGTTTGGGCCCAGGACATGAACCCTTTCCCCCACCTTTCACCACTGTTTCGTTACATGTGCTGAGTCACTCACAAATTTTAGTCGGTAGGCCCTGTTGCCTCCAATCATTCATTTACTTAAGTTCAATTTAGTATATCCTTCCCTGCATTTATAATCTTCCGTCTAGGGAGAATGAAAGTTAGAGAATTTTCTTCCTTTCCTCCGTTAATTCTTATACAGCGTGCTTCTCTGAGGTACACTCAAGGAATCCCCCGAGAACACGTAAGCGAGGTCCTAGGTGAGCTTTGCAGTGACGTAGTGATTTCTTTAGTCCAGTGATCTTTAACTTTATATTAAAGATCCCCCCAAATCTGTATGACAATATTGCTTACTTAAGCAATCTCGAATCTCTTCATATATCACTTAGGTTACAAAAATTTTAAGTCATCAATGGGCCCCCGGTCATTGTTTATGAACACAAGGCGGAGAGCAAACTTATGCAACTCCTCGCCTGCTGACTGTGTTATCTATAAACACCTAAACTATAAAAATACAACACCCGTCTTCTACTCCTCTTTTTACCAGCTTTCCTATCAGCCTCTTACAATCCCACTTGGAAAACTGGTGATGTTTTATGTTCTCGGCCAATTCACGAAGTTGGTTTATGTCCTGGGGCCAAACGACTGCACGAGTGGCGGTTGGTAAGTGTTGGATTAAGAAGCCTAAATGTATTATACATTGTATATCGTATATCATGTATTATATTTACTATATGTCGTATATTGTATATAGTTTACTCAAGAAATACGTCAACAGAACATTTGCTGGAAACTGTACGACTTTAACGCCGAAGACGATTATACAAATGATACACACACACACACACACACACACACACACACACACACACACACACACACACACACACACACACACACACACACACACACACACAGACACAGACACACACACACACACATACACACACACACACACACACACACACACACACACACACACACACACACGCACACACACACACACACACACACACATATATATATATATATATATATATATATATATATATATATATATATATATATATATATATGTGTGTGTGTGTGTGTGTGTGTGTGTGTATGTGTGTGTGTGTGTGTGTGTGTGTGTGTGTGTGTGTGTGTGTGTGTGTGTGTGTGTGTGTGTGTGTGTGTGTGTGTGTGTGTGTGTGTGTGTGTGTGTGTGTGATAAAACCACTTGGAAATTAAAATGAAAGGTGACCGAACGTTTTCGTCTATTTAAGTCATTTTCCAAGTGGTTTTATTACACATTTTGTGAATCACTTGTTTTTGTGTTTTATTAGTATATATACATAAATATATATATATATATATATATATATATATGTATATATATATGTCCATATATATATATGTATATATATATATAACATATATATATATATATGATGTGTATATATGTATATATACATACATACATACATGCATATACCAAGGCTTTTTCCCCCTTACAAGGGAGGTAGCCAAAAAAGGAAAAGGCATAAAATCATTCCCACCCATTCCATCCCTGAATACACTCCACACCCCTCCACCCTCCCTCTTTTCTTAGCACCCCCTGGATGACGGGGCTTCCCTGCACCTTGTCCACAGCTCTAGGTCAGAAGCAGTGTTGCAAGACACAGCGCATTCACAACAAGGCCGATTCATTAAATCGGTGACCCCCCTCTCCGTCCCCCTATGCAGAAAAGGAGAAGATGGGGAGAAATCCCTTTGGGCTGCGTCAAATTTTGCTCACACATACTACCTCATCCCCCATCCCCCACCCATTCCACCTCATGCATCACAACATCATCCATATACAACCATTCTCTATTCACCCCTGTCTTCTGTCCTCTCCCGTCCTTCCTCAACAGACATTCCCCTCTTCCCCAAAGCCCCCTTCACCCCATCCATCCACCTCATCCTAGGACGTCCCCTCATGTTCACTCCCTCCACATCTGCCTTCAATACCTCTTTTACTAGTCTTTCTTCACTCATTCTTTCCATGTGTCCAAACCATCCTAATACTCTTTCATCAACCCTATCTCCCAACTCCCTTTCCACCCCTGTTCTTCTCCTCACCTCCTCATTTCTCACTCTATCTAGCCTAGTAACCCCCATCATACTTCTTAGACACCTCATCTCAAACACATTCAAACTCCTTCTCTCTTCCTCTCTTATGTTCCATGTTTCTGCCCCATACAGTGCTGTTGGCATAATCACTCCTTCATATAGTCTCCTCTTAGCATCCATTCCCAAATGTCTATTCCTCATTACACTTTTTAATCCACCAAGGCATTTACTCGCTTCTCTCAATCTACATTCTACCTCCACCTTCACTCCACCTTTTCCTGCCACATTTGCACCCAAGTATCTAAAACTATCCACTTCCTCCAGTCGCTCTCCCTTAATGCTCACTTCCAGTCTACTGCCACTTTCACGCCTTGTACATCTCATCACCTTACTTTTACCCACATTTATCTTAAGCTTTCTTCTATCACATACTCTCCCAAACTCTGTCACCAACTTCCTCAATCCCTCCTCCGATCTTGCCACAAGCGCAGTGTCGTCCGCAAACATTATATATATATATATATATATATATATATATATATATATATATATATGATGTAAGCGGAATAGGAAACACAGGAGTCTTAGTCTTGAGTTTATGCCTGACTAGTTTCGCAGGTATGCATACCTGCGAAACTAGTCAGGAATAAACTCAAGACTAAGACTCCTGTGTTTCCTATTCCACTTACATCAACCTGTCAGAATGTCTCAATATATATATATATATATATATATATATATATATATATATATATATATATATATATAATTTTAATTTCGACTAGAAACTGCAAAATGTCTCTATCCGGGGGCAACGTTTCAATGGACATTTGCGATCCGCACGACTTCAGAAGAGGTTCATCCGGATGATCTCATCTTCGCCTTTTCCAAATCCAGTGATCTCCTCGATGTTAACAAAGTTAGTCCACCAGAAGATACGGAATTAAGGAATTTGTGGCTATCTGTACATATATATATATATGTATATATATATATATGTATATATATATATACATATAGATATAGGGGATCCGTTCAAAAGAGTGACAAATCAAAAGAGTGACATAATTTGTCACTCTTAAAATAGTGATTAAAAGAGTGACAAATCAAAAGAGCGACATAATTTGCCACTCTTAAAATAGTGATTAAAAGAGTGACAAATCAAAAGTGACATAATTTGTCACTCTTAAAATAGTGATTAAAAGAGTGACAAAAATAGTCGAGTGCTTCAGATAAGGCAAAATTTTATTTATTGAACAAGCTATAAAAAAATTCAGTAACTGTAATGACATAAAAAATCTATTTTTAAAACAGTAGAAATTTTTTATTAATTGAACATAAAAATTGAACATGCCATAAAAACATTCAGAAACTGCAATAACATTAAAAAAATATTTTCAAAACAGTTGAAAATTTTATTAATTGAACATAAAAATTAATTAAAAAGGGTAAAATAATGTTTAATCTTTAATTTTCATCACTAGTAACATCGCCATCACTAATGTTAGGCTCATCGACATTGGCTGCACCCAAATGAAGGTTGTATGCAATGCCCCTAAGGTAGTCATCAAGAGAGGCAGTTCCATATCTAGCTATAACAGTAGCAAGTCGCTGTTCCCTTTGGATTTGTTCTTTTTTCTTTTTTTGTTGGTTACTCCCAGCAATTATTCGCTCCACTTCTTGTTGTGTTCGATGTTCTTTTAAAAACTCCTTAATCATTAAAAATACTCCCATGTGGTAACGTTCTACCACCGTTTCAAACCTTCTGTGCCAGGCTTCCAAGTTATTATTTGTTCTTGGCAGATTGTATTCCTGTAGATGATGAATACTCCATATAGATGGAGGAAATCTTGGTGGGTGACGCTGTGTGAGTCTTCCTGGTCGTCCTCTTCTCCTTGCAGCAATTGATCTTCCCAAAACAAATGTATCTCAAAAATACTTGTACACCACTTCAGCCTCACAAGGAGCACAACTTAACAAATATGAAAATGCGTTACAAATTTCTGCTGGAGGTAAAAATGCGAGGGCAGATAACTTTCTTATACTTAAAGCCACATCTTCATTATTTTTGTAGATATTCACAAAACCATTCTTCTGGATACTTCGATGTATGTTTTGACAAAGATGAAAAAAACACCCTGTTACTTTAGCATTTGGAAATGTATGTTGAAGGGCATTTATGCTTGCAAGTTCAAAATCAACTATTATAAATTTAGGGTTCAATTCATTATAAAGTCATTTGTACGGATTTTATTGTCCTTGGATTCTTCAGAGATAATGAGACCGAAGAAATAAATAAATAAAAAAAGATTAATAAAATATACCACCGGCCACTGCCAGTAGCCCAACCATGTATCAAAAGATCAACTACAAATGCAGGGATCAAATTCTTTGACCTTCGTAATTAAGCCTCTCAAACTGACAAAGATCTGTATATATATATATAT
>NC_134805.1:5916331-5923831 GCF_046742065.1 Oratosquilla oratoria
AAAGCTGGTTAAAAGGAATACACGTTCAGCGAAACGTAATTATGAAATCAAGGTTGCCAGTCAAGCAAAATCCAACCCAAAGGGTTTCTTTCACCTCTATAGAACAAAAAATAAAGAAAGAATAGGACCAATTAAAAACGATGAAAATGTCATGATAGAATCGGAAGAAAAAATGAGTGAGGAGTTTAACAATTATTTTCTATCGGTGTTTACTAATGAGAGGTTAGATAAAGTACCTGACTGCGATCCGATTTTCAGAGGGGATGAAGAAAATAGCCTAACTAATATCAGCATTAGTAAAGAAGAAGTTATCAAGCAGATTGACAGACTTAAAGCTACAAAATCTACGGGTCCGGACGAAAATTTTCCAAGAATGCTTAAAGAGTGTAAATTTGAAATCTGCGACCAGTTAACTGAAATATTCAATAAATCGGTAGACACTGGTTCTGTTCCAACTGCTTGGAGGCAGGCAAACGTTGTTCCTGTTTTTAAGAAGGGAGATAGATCGACCATATGCAACTACAGGCCAATCAGTTTGACATCGGTTATAGGAAAAATGCTTGAATCAATAATAGTAAATAGACTCAGAGAACACATTGAAGGGCATAATTTAATTCGTGATTCACAGCATGGTTTCTCCAAAGGTAAGTCATGCGTGACTAATCTTCTATCCTTTTACACTAAGGTATATAAGGCGTCAGACAACAATGAAAATAACGATGTTATTTACCTTGACTTTAGCAAAGCGTTCGACAAAGTGCCACACCAGAGACTACTAAATAAAATCAAAGCCCATGGCATAGGAGGAAAAGTGTTAGAATGGATTAGAGCTTGGATTAGTAACAGAAAACAGCGGGTCACCATAAATGGAATAAAATCTAGGTGGGGCAATGTTACTAGCGGGGTCCCCCAGGGCTCGGTTTTGGGTCCCTTATTGTTCATTATGTATATAAACGACTTAGACGATGGGTTAAATAGTGATGTTAGTAAGTTTGCGGACGACACTAAAATAGGACGCCTAATTAGGTCAGGAGAAGACGCCCAGATTCTGCAGGATGATCTTAATAAACTGTTAACATGGTCGGTGAAATGGCAAATGAACTTCAATATCTCTAAGTGTAGCGTGTTAAACGTAGGGCTACACAACCCCGAAAATAGATACAACTTAGATGACACGTTTTTAGAAAAATCTGAGTGCGAGAGGGACTTGGGAGTTCTGGTGAGTCCGGACCTTAAAACCAGGAAGCAGTGCATTAGCGCCAGAAATAAAGCAAACAGAGCATTAGGCTTCATTGCTAGGACGGTAACGAATAGAAGTGCAGAGGTAATTATCAAACTCTATCTAGCGATAGTTAGACCCATCCTTGACTATGCGGTACAGTTTTGGTCTCCGTCCTACAGAATGGAACAAAATTCACTAGAATCAGTACAGAGAAGAATGACCAAAATGATACAAGGACTCGGAAATTTGCCTTACGAAGAGAGGCTTAGGCACCTAAGCTTACACTCTCTGGAAAGACGCAGAGTGCGGGGTGATCTAATAGAAGTGTTCAAGTGGATCAAAGGCTATAACAAGGGTGATGCAAACAAAGTCATCATAATAAAACAACAGGGCAGGACTCGCAGTAATGGGTATAAACTGGACAAATTTAGATTTAAGAAGGAAATAGGCAAGAATTGGTTTACAAATAGGGTGGTCGATGAATGGAATAAACTTAGTAACCACGTAGTAAGCGCTGAAACTATCAGTTGTTTTAAGAAGCGATTAGACGACTTTATGGATGGGGACGACAGGTGGTGATGGATACGGAGCTGCCTAGTGTAGGCCTTGTGGTCTTTTGCAGTCTCCTTTATTTCTTATGTTCTTATGTTCTTATATATATGTGGGTAGACGTGTATGTACACACACACACACACATATATATACATATATATATATATATATATATTATATATATATATATATGTATATATATGTACATATATATATATATATATATATATATATATATATATATGTATGTATGTATATGTACGTATATATAAACTACACATTCAGAGAAAAGAAACGCTACCGAAAGTCGATTCGTATATTGTGAGCACTTAACTGTCCCGCCGAAGAGGTCCACAGATAGTAGTCGCAATATACGAACCATGAGATCCGAGTCCTTATATATTATCGTAACCCTAGAACCTGTTCAATGGTGATGAAAAACAACTGTAATAGTCGAGCTGACTTTACATCTAAAGCCAACGTGGTGTATTTATTCAAATGTCCAGCCGAGAATTGTACGTCTCGCAATATCACATACGTCGGGCACACCAGATGTACTCTCAGCCGAAGACTAACTTTTCACCAACAGGACGGAGCGATCAAGGACCATTATTTAAAATATCACAATCGAAATATTGACAGAGACACCTTAGTTCAATGTACCAAAATTATTGCGTACAATGAGGACCCTAGAAGGTTGAAACTCTTGGAGGCATTCCACATCAGGGACTCTGCCCCCACTATAAACATTCAGTCGGACATGACGTCCAATATCAAGCTGTACAGTAGCGCTAACCTGAGACATCGCTACATTGAGGTCCCCTCTCCCCCTCCCCTCCCACCCCCCACTCCCCCACCACTCAGACGATCAGCCAGACTCCGTAATGGGAACTCGGACAGCAGTTTATGTATTTAAACCTTTCTCTCTCTCTATCATTTGTACTTTCCTTGTAGACGTAAGTGATAACTCTCGTTATATATCTTTTGTTCTACCTGTATATTTGTATTTGTATTTTTGTAATTTATTTTGTAACTTATATGTACCAACATTTGTATTCATTATTGCAGAAATTTTGTCAATCCTGATGATGTCTCTTTGAAGACGAAAGCTCGAGAATATTAAATGGAGAACTATGGAGAACTTGTATCAGCTCACCCTACAACTGGAAAAAAGTTGATAAGACAAATAGAAAAAGTTGAACAATTGTCAGAATGCTGTCGTATTTAATTCTACATGCATTAAGTAAAAGAAAACGATAACTTGTAAGGGATGACCTGTGTGTCTGTGAGCAATGATGTGAGGGAGCAAAGTAATATGTAAGGACAAGGACATTCCAAGAATATGAACTTAGAGAAGTGAACATTCATGGCAGTGTATGTAAGTGCACACTTATAGACACTTGTGCGCAAGTACACAAACACTTACACACACACACACACACACAAACACACACACACACACACACAAACACACACACACACACACACACACACACACACACACACACACACACACACACACACACACACACACACACACACACACACACACACACACACACCTATACGCTTTTGGAAGTGTTCATTGTTTTCATGTTGTAGTTCTCTGGAAAATGAACTAATATCTCGCCTCTGTTATTTCTCTCACCTACTCCAAATTTCCCAATTGACGGCTCATCTCCCATATTCTTCCGCACTTTAGTATTAAAGCCACCTATTAACAATGTCCATTTTTTTTATCCAATACCTGACTTGAATCATCATAGAAGGCCTCAATTTCATCGTCTGAAGTTGGTGCATAAACCTAGATTATTGTTAGAGTGTACCTTTTACACAGCTTTATCACAATCTAATCTACCCTATCTGATAAACTACGTTACCATCAACTTTTCAGTTTATCAAGAATCTTACTCCACTAGATATTTTTCTTTTTCCTTACATCTATTGTAAAGCAGGTGGTGACCTCTTGTAACTGTATCAGCCTTTCTTTCTCTCTTTGAACTTTGCTCAGTCCCACGATGTCCCACTTGACGTTGTCCTGTTGTTTCATTAAACTCTCCAGTCTGTGGTGTTCTGAGAGGGTTCTTACCTTGTAAGTATACATCTTCTTTTTCTTCATGCTATTTAATATCCAAGACTTTGATCTACTTGGACAGCGCTTATTCAAATTCGGTGGCACACTGCCGTAAGCACACAAGGGAATGCGGTTGGACCTTTAAGAGACGATGATCCAACAGGAACGCCCGGTTTTCTTTTGCTTGTGCAAGTCATTGTTGTTACAAGGGATTTTGGTAGTAACCTCACCTCCCTGCCAACTGGTTTCTGGTGAGGTATTTCTTTGGTGTCACCTTATTCAGTATATTCGGTGGAGACCTGTACACCTATAGGGTACCCAGTGGTCCACACCGTCATTATGACGGTACCCCATATATCTGTGATGACTTTTCCTGTTCGCCATCGAGGACTAGCCAGTTGGCAGTAGGACCTATGACTGTGTACGAGCTGCTCTCTGTCTCATCTTTCATACAAAACCTGTTCGATATGGATAATAACCCTACAGAAAATTTTATTCCTATCGACAAAGCTTTTGTAGTTATCAAGATATCAACATAAACATAAAGGTATCAACATATATATATATATATATATACATATATATATATATATATATATATAAATATATATATATATATATATACATATATATATCTTCCTCAGCATAATGTCGCATCATACATATATATATACATACATATATATATATATATATATATACATATACATACATATATATATATACATATATATATATATATATATGTACATATACATACATACATACATACATACATATGTGAGAATAAACACCTTGTGAGATCGAAACCTTTATTAGTACTACGTTTCGCTTGTTACAGCTTTTTCAAGTACAGACATGACACACACTCTGAGCACATATAAGCCAACAGGGAAGGAACTGGGAGAGGTTATTAGGGAGGGGTGGGTGGTAGGTGGAGGGGGAGGAGGGGGACGGGTGGGACTTGGTGGAGACAAAGGAGGACATTTCGGACAGTTTGTTGAAGTGGACTAAGGGGGACATTTCATACATTTATTTAATGCGGGTAACAGATGGATTATAGGAGGGGCGATGTTAAACATGCCTCTGTTCTGCTCAATGGTTTTGAAGCTTTGAATGGCGGCCGCTTCGAGGCATTTTCTCCTCATCCTATCTGGTTCACTAAACAGAAGTTCTGCGTTATCCCAATCCATCAGGTGGTCGTTGGTGTTCCGGTGGATAACACAGGCGTTGGTGGTGATGTTGTTCCGGGAATCGTAGCGATGCTCCCGGATCCGGGTCTTCAGGTCACGGGAAGTCTCGCCGATGTATACTTTATCACATCCAGCACAGGGTATGCGGTAGACACCAGCGTTTTTTTCCCCACATCTCGTCCTGGCTGTCATTCCTTCTTGAAAGCTCTTTGATAGTTCTGCTGGACTGGCCCACTACCTGAATGTTGCACCGCCCAAGTGTCCGGGTGAGGGTGGCGGTGACGCTGCTGGCTGGAAGGATAAGCCTCCTAGCTGGATCTTTTGTTGGTTCCCGCCCTTCCATTATTTTGAGTGCCTTTTTCTTACACTGGTGGATGATGCACTCTGGATATTTTAATTTATGAAAAACCTCCTTTATGTGCCTAAACTCGTCCTCTAAGAATTCAGGGCTACAAATTCTGAGAGCTCTGAGGTAGAAACCTATGACTACACCTTTTTTTAATACTGAGGTCATGGTGGGATAGGAAGTGAGTCAAATCGTCCTTATTGGTTGGTTTCCTGTAGACTGTAAATTTTAAAAAATTATCATGTTTGATAATAAGGGTATCCAAAAATGGAAGGGAATCGTTAATTTCTTCCTCCAAGGTGAACTGGATGGATGACTCAACCTCGTTCAGGGCCGCTTGGAGTTTGGGGATGTCAAACCGTCTGGGGGAAATTAATAGTATGTCATCCACATAGCGAAGCCATACTACGTTGCCAGGAACGATATCTGAGAAAGGCCCTGCTTCTAAAAATTCCATGAACAGGTTGGCAAGGACAGCGCTCAAAGGAGAGCCCATGGCCATGCCAAAACTTTGGTGAAAATACTGGTCCTGGAATTTGAAGTAATTAAATTGGACACAAAGCTGTACTAAATCCACAAAGTCATTGGGGGGAATAGGGAGGTCAGTGTGGGAACTAGTGATTTTAGCCCTAAGGAGGTCAATCGCTTTAAGGGTCGGGGACACGGGTGAATAACGAGGTCACATCCAGGCTGGCCAGCTTTTTGTTGCGAACAGGAACGTCCTTAATTCTATTCAATAGGTCCCCTGAATGTTTCAAATGAGCACCGCTGATGGTACCCAAAAGGCGAGACAAATGTTTGGCCAGCGCACCTGCCAGTTTGTGTGGCGCACTCCCGATCCCTGATGTAATTGGTCTCATGGGTATATTGGGCTTGTGGGTTTTTGGGAGCCCATACAGGGTGGCTGGACGTGGGAGGTTTGGCAGGAGGTGAAGTAAACACTTACCAGTTTCTGATTTCCTAAGAATCCTCCTGGCTGCCTTAAGGAAGTTACTTGTCTCGACGTCCACTTTCGCCTGGGTGACTTTGGTGTAAGTATTTTCATCGCTGAGGAGGTCAGTCATCTTATGTAGGTAGGACGATGCGTCCATCACCACCACTCCTCCACCTTTGTCCGCGGTGGTGATCCTGACGGCGGGGTCCTTGGCGAGTGCCTCCAACGCTCGAAAGTATCTCTTGGGTAAAGTAGGATTGGGAGGGTCGCAAAGTGCCGAGGTTAGTAGTCCTTGTATGTAGCCCTGCTGGAATTCGCTGTCTTTGTACCTGTAGTTCTTCGTGACGAGGTCGATGTTCTGGTTAGGTTTCGGGATGCCGGTGGCGAATTTAAGTCCCAAGCTGAGCACTTCAGTTTCGAAGTCGGACAGCGGCCTGCTGGAGATGTTGGTGATGATATCTGGTCTACCCATGCTCTTCCAACGGCTGTTGGCACATAGACTGGACAGTTGACGCGCGAGCCTCTCCTTCTGTTGGAAGTTGCAACTCGCTACGTCGTCTCTAATGGCCTCAGCGTGAGAGTTGGACATGATACCACGGAGCTGGGAACCTAATTTCCTGGCTTTCTCAAAAGCCTGGCTGGACTGGGAGGAAAGGAGGTTACAGCACTCTGTGAGGTAGGTCTGTGCGGGGGGAGGGAAAGGATGGTCAAACTGGAGAAGCTGCTTCGGCGTGGATCTCGGGGTGACCATTTCTTCGATACAGCTGCGTAGGAAATCCCGTCTATTCCGAAGGCTATAAGCTTTTCTCAGAGCGCGTGCGTAACGTCCGGATAAAGGTTCCATGTTGATCTCGGTGTCGTGACAAGATGAATCACAATGGCAAAAGCCGACAAGACTGTGAGAATAAACACCTTGTGAGATCGAAACCTTTATTAGTACTACGTTTCGCTTGTTACAGCTTTTTCAAGTACAGACATGACACACACTCTGAGCACATATAAGCCAACAGGGAAGGAACTGGGAGAGGTTATCAGGGAGGGGTGGGTGGTAGGTGGAGGGGGAGGAGGGGGACGGGTGGGACTTGGTGGAGACAAAGGAGGACTCAGGGGACCTATTGAACAGAATTAAGGACGTTCCTGTTCGCAACAAAAAGCTGGCCAGCCTGGATGTGACCTCGT
>NC_134805.1:5926331-5938831 GCF_046742065.1 Oratosquilla oratoria
TTGAGAGAAGCAGATGCCTGTTGTTGGAAGGCTGGTCTATCTTAGGATCGTAAATGTTGTTCTTCTCCTTGAGTTGTTCTGAGTTGGCTGTTAGTTGTTAGTTTTTTTTTTCATTAAAAAAGTATACTACTATTCTTACCTATGTGTAGGATTGAATTCTTAGGGGTATCTTTTGTCATCCATTATGAAGTGGGGGGGGAGATCTTGAATTCAATATTTCGTATGATTTTTTTTTCTATTCAATGAGTATGATTTTTTTTATTCCCTTAAGGGGTGACGGCTAGTGATTTTTGTTTTTAAGTTATTTACATATACGATTGGTGGGGGGGGTTTTGATTCTATTGCCATGCTCATTGATTTGGATGATATCACGTGCGATTTGTTCGCACGTGTTATCATCTTATTTTAAACAATAACAATAACAATAATGGTTAGTAGGGTTAGTTGGATTTAAAGGGTGATATGTATTTTATGTGTGTTTGTTATGTTTGCATTATGTATTTTGGTTCGGGGGGGGGCTGTTTATGATGGGAGACACTCTAGGCCACCAATTGTGATCGTGTCCGTGTTCTGTGTCTATGTTTTCGCTGGTTTGTACTAAGTCTGGGTTTGTGATTGTGAGTTTGTTCCATGTTCTGTAAGCTAGTCTGTAGAGTCTTGTGTTAAGTGGTTCGAGTTTGTGTTGTATGTGTAGTTCTTCTATTGTGTTAAGGTATGGGGGTATGGAGTGTGTGGCGAATCGTAGTGTTTTGTTTTGTACTGCTTGTAGTTTTTGGAGTTGACTTGGTTTTAATGTGATTGTTGTGATTGGTATATATTCAAGTTGTGGTCTTATGAGTACTTTGTATAATCTTAATAGTAGTTTGGTGTCTAGGTTTCTGAATCGTTTTATTGTGTGTAATGTTTTTTTCTGCTTGTAGTTTTCTGTTGTTCGTGTGTGTTTGTAGGCCTCTGTTTCCAAGTGTTAATCCTAGTATCTTTATGTTTCTTTGTTTGTGTATATGCGTGTCTCCTATCCATATTTCTGCTGGTTTCTGTGTTGATATGTTGAGTAGTTGAAATTTTGTTGTGTTTGTCTGTATTTTTCATTTTTGTTCGTATGTGTTTATTGTTTCTATTGTTCTGCTTGTTTTGAGTGCTAACATGTTTTTTCCTTTTTTACTTGGGTATGTTATGATTTGTGTTAGGTCGTCTGCAAATTGTATGTGTGTGATTCCGTGTGTTGGTTTGGGGGTGTCGTGTGTGTAGAGGTTAAATAGTGTTGGTGAAAGAATGCTTCCTTGGGGGACTCCACTGTGTATGTTAAAGGGTCTTCCTGTATAATGGTGTATTCGTATTTGTGCGTGTCTGTTATCTAGGTAATTACAAAGTATTCTTGTTAGTATGTCTGGAGGTGTGTGTTTGGTGTATTTTGTATTTGAGTCCTGTGTGTCATATTTTGTCAAATGCTTTTGTAATGTCTCGTGATACTATGTTACATCCGTGTTTGTGTCTTTGGCTTATGGCAATTGTTTCGTATATTGTGGCTATGGCTGTGTGTGTTCCTCGTCTTCTTGTAAATCCATGTTGGTTTTCGTTTATGAGATTGTTGTTGTATAAGTGTTTGAGTAGTCTTCGTTGTAAGAGTTTTTCTAGTATTTTTCCTGGGACTTCGAGTAGTGATATTGGTCTGTAGTTGTTTATGTCTGTTGGGTTTTTTCCGTGTTTGGGTATGAATGTTAGTGTGGCTGTTTTGAAGGTGTCGGGGAAGTATCCCATGCTGAATGTTTCATTGAATGTTTCTGTGAGTAGTTGTAGTGTTGAGTCTGGAATGTTAGTTAATGTTATTTTGTTTATTTGTGATTGTCCAGGTGCCTTGTTTTTGAAGTTTTTTATGATGTGTTTGATGTTATCTAGTGTAAAGGGTTTTGTGAGTGTATTGTCTGGGTCGAGTCGTCTCATGTCAGCTAAGTTGATAGGTGTAATGTCGTCTTGTATTTCTTGGATTTGTGTTGTTATTGTTCTTTCGTGTTCCATGTCAAATGTTGCGTTTTCTGCTGGTGTGATTCTGAATATGTTTTTCCAGTGTTGTCTGAATATGTGTTCTTTGTGTTTGTCTTTGTATATTTTTTGGTTGTTGTGTATAATGTAAGGGGTGGTGTTAGTAGGTGTTCCTGTTAGTCTTTTGATTTGTGTCCAGAAGTATTGGTTGTTATTGTATTGTAGGTTTATTTTTCGTATTTCGTTGTTCCAATGTTCGTTGTATAGTTGTTCGTTTTCTTCTAGTAATTGGTTTCTGATGTCGTGTAGTGCTTGTTTTGCTTGTGGTGTCCATATTCCGGTATTGTGTGCTTGTGTTTGTAGTTGTTGGTATTGCCATTGTAGTAGTTTTAGTGTATCTGATCGTCTTGGGTGTGGTAGAGTTTTTTGCGTTGTTTTGGGGATGTGTTTGTCCATGGCTTGTTTTATCATGGTGTACCATATGTTAAGTTTGTCGTCGATGTATTGTTTGTTGCGTGTTGTTCTCTGTCTTTGTTTGTCGTATTTTGTCCTCTCTGTGTTTAGTGTATTCTTGAATCCTGTCCAGTCTGCTTTGTGGAATATATATCTTTCTGGTGTGGGTATTATTATAGGTTTTGTTGCTAGTGTTAAGTGTATTGGGATGTGGTCTGATGTAGTTAGGTGTCCTGGTGTGATTCTGTAGTTTAGATGATGGTGTCTGTTTGTTAGTATTATGTCTGGTGTTCCTTGTCCGTTTTGTGTGATGTAGGTGGGGAAGTCTGGCCCTAAGTGTGTTATGTGTCTTCTTTGTATTAGTTGTGCTATTTGTGTTCCTGTGATGTTTGCGTTGCTGTGTCCTAGTGTGGGGTGTTTAGCGTTCATGTCTCCTATTATGTATACTGGTAGTCTTTTTCTGGTTAGTCTTAGTATGTCGTTTATAGGGAAGAGGGGGCGTCTGGGGGGTAAGTATAACGTTGCTATTATTATTGGTCCTTGGTTTGTGTCAATTTGAAGCGCTAGTATTTCGTCTTGGAAGTCGTCTAGTATTTTGTGTTTAATGTTGTGTTTAATTGCTACTGCTATACCTGCATGTGTTTGATTGTAGTCGTTTCGTCGGTGTAACTGTGTAGTTGTGTATTTTTAGTCTGTCTGGTGTGCCTATCGAGTTTAATAGTATGATGTCTGGTGTTGTTATGTTGTATATGTTACAGAGTTCGTTTCTTCTGTTGAATGTCCACTGTATTATGTTGTGTTGGATGGTGTCTATTTGTTCCATAGTGTTGGGTAGAAGTGTGTTGTTGTGGTTGTTTATTCGGCGTTGTGTGTCCAGTGGTGTTCGTGCTCTGTGTTCTTGTCGTGGAGGTCAAAGTGTCCTTGTTTGAGTTTGTTAAATTTGGCTTGGTTTAGTCTTACTATGTTGTAATGTGTTAGGTTTATTTTGTCTGTGGCTATTTGTGCAATGATGTCTTTTTCTTTGTGTGGTGCTGTGTATATTATTTTGATTTTTTGTTTGGTGATGAGTGTCTTTAAGGTGTCGTGTGTGGGTTCTGTTGGTATCTGTTCTGTTTCTGATGTGACGAGTTGAAGTCCCAGGCTGTTTCTTTGATTTGGTGTTCGTTTCTGTGGGGGGTTAGTGTTTTCAGAGTTTGATGCGGGTCTTTTTAGTGTCTGTTCTGTTGTTTCCATGGGTTCTGTGGTTTCTGTGGTCTTTGTGTTGGTGGGTGTTATGACTGGTGTTGTGATAGTTTTTGAGTGGTTACCGAGTGCTTTTGCTAGTTGTGTAGTGTTGATGGCTTGTGTGGGGATTATGACTGTTGGGAGTCCGTTGGCTTTGTATATTGCGTCAAGTGTGGTTTGAAATGTACCTGGTTCTTGTGTGTCCATGAGTGTAGCTAGTGTGATGGCTGTGTTAATTGTTGTCATGTGGTGAAGTGATGTGTTTGTAGTTGTTGGTGTAGGGAGGAAGGCGGGTTTTTGTTGTGTGGCTGTGGCGTAGGTTTGTGTGTTGGTGTGTGGTTGTTGGTTTATTTGACTGTTGATCTGTTTACCTTTCTCTTTTTTCTTTGGACACCTCATTGCCACAGCTGGGTGGTCTCCTTCGCAAAGGAGGCACTTGGTTATGGCACAGGTGCATTGGTTTTGTCTGTGTTGTGTAGACGCGCAGTTGGAGCAAATTGTGTATATGGATGGGTGTGGGCATTGTTTGCGTGTGTGTTCAAGTGAGTAGCAATTAGCGCATTGGGGGATGTATGTGTATGTTTCCTGTCTGAGTGCGTGTGTGGGGAATGATTGAGAGAAAATTTTAAGTCCCTTTAGGAGGCATTCTTTCACCATTTGTGTGGATTCAAATTTGATCTTGAGGACTGTCTTAGTGCGTGTAGTTTAATGACTTTTGTGTTGGTGTTCAGTCTTTCGATTTCTGTTTTGATTTCTTCTGGTGTGTGTTCTGTGACAAAGGGGTCTACTTGTGTAATAACTAGTGTTCTGTGTGCATTGAGTTCAGGTGGGTCTAAGATTTCGAAGCCGTTGGTCTTGAAGGTTGTTTTTGTGTTTTTTTTTGCAAAGTGTTTCTGTGGTCGTGTCATCAGTAATCAGTATGAATGCTGTGTGTAGTGTAATGAGTTTTTGAATGTAGATGTTATTTTGGCCTAGAGTGTTCCATAATTCTGATGTTCGTTGTTTCCCTTGGGGACGTAAGTCCCGTATCCTGATTCTACCCATTGCGCTAAGCGCAATGGGTTAGACGTCCTCGTGTTCTTGTGTGTTTTGTCTGTGTGATTCGTGTCGTGTAAGGGGGTGGTGATTGTGGGGCGATTGTTGTAGGCGGGGGACAGGAAACGTTAGTTGTTGTTAGTTAATGGAAGTATCGGCGACTACACTGAAATTGCCGCGAACGGGTATATGGGAGAGTGGTTCGGCGCGGGAGTCGTGGGGGACGGCTACTATCCTTGGTGAGCTCTGGCCAAGCACGCACGCGTCTACGAGTATGCCAGTTGTGCCAAAGGGGTACGAGACTGGGAGGGGGTTCCCCCTCTACTGCAGAACAGACCAAGTTTTAAAGACCTCAAGGGCAATGGCTGTCTGCAGCAGAGTTAAGGGGACATAACATCTAGCAGAGCGAGTTCTCGAGAATTGAGAATTATCTCGGGTACTAGGTATTGCTTCGTTATACAGTAAACTTTGCGCAGCGATGATCTTCACACTTCGGTGGTTGGGCAACAAGTGTAAAAAAAAAAAAAAAAATGGCTCAGTGCAGAGTTGTCCTGGCTAATATACCGGCTCAGTGGGGATCCTGGCGTTCGTCCTCACTCCTGATTGGCTGAGACCGGTACTCGCGGCTTCTGATTGGTCGTCGGCCGTGCGCCTCATGCCAACTACGACCCGCAAATCGCTGGCTTCTGAATTGTCTGCTGCCGTGCGTCTCACGCTAGGTAAGACTCGCAGGTCGTTGGCTTGAATATTGAGATTAGGGGACAACTCTTTGATGTACAATGCCTCCAATAAAGGGAGGCGTCTTACATCATTGCACGTGTCCAAGATCTCTGTGCCGTTTTCTAGGATTTCCCGCGTAAGGGTGACATTGTGGATTTGTTTCAGGTGGTTTTTCGGTGCTCCAGAAGAAAGATGGTACGAAAGTCTTCGAGATAACTTCATGGAAGTTATGCCAATGTAGGAAGATGTGTTTTTTTCTATGTATTGAACTTTTGTTATTTGTATTTACTTATGCTAAATGTCATAGTGTACTTTGAGTGTATGTTCGTAAATGTTAATCAGTAAAACTTTTTTTTTCTTTATGTGTAAATATAGTTAATTAAGTTTCGTGCAGACGTCTATCTTACCTCAACCGTAATCCTTATAGTTCTTTCTTACATTCAGTCTCAAATATAGCTTTTCCTCGGAACGTACCATTATCAACCCATGACAATATAGATATATATATATATATATATATATATATATATATATATATATATATATATATATATATTGTCATGGGTTGCTTGCTTGGTTTGGCCTGAGTTAATGTAATGAGTGGAACTTAAGTCGAATCTAGGGGTAAGTCGAGTTCCAGTTGGGAAGCAAGCCCACAACAATAACGTGGAACGTATAGGTAATTTAGGTAGATAATGGTACGTTCCGAGGAAAAGCTCTATTTGAGACTGAATGTAAGAAAGAACTATAAGGATTACGGTTGAGGTAAGATAGACGTCTGCACGAAACTTAATTAACTATATTTACACATAAAGAAAAAATTAAGTTTTACTGATTAACATTTATGAAAATACACTCAAAGTACACTAGGACATTTAACATAAGTAAATACAAATAACAAAAGTTCAATACATAGAAAAAACACATCTTCCTACATTGGCATGACTTCCATGAAGTTATCTCGAAGACTTTCGTACCATCTTTCTTCTGGAGCACCGAAAAACCACCTGAAACAAATCCACAATGTTACCCTTACGCGGGAAATCCTAGAAAACGGCACCGAGATCTTGGACACGTGCAATGATGTAAGACGCCTCCCTTTATTGGAGGCATTGTACATCAAAGAGTTGTCCCCTAATCTCAATATTCAAGCCAACGACCTGCGAGTCTTACCTAGCGTGAGACGCACGGCAGCAGACAATTCAGAAGCCAGCGATTTGCGGGTCGTAGTTGGCATGAGGCGCACGGCCGACGACCAATCAGAAGCCGCGAGTACCGGTCTCAGCCAATCAGGAGTGAGGACGAACGCCAGGATCCCCACTGAGCCGGTATATTAGCCAGGACAACTCTGCACTGAGGCAGGCTTACAGAGGCTTAGAGAGAGAGAGATTCGAGAAGAAGACACCACCCGATACGGACGTGAACGCTCCTCAGCTCCAACGATCTCGCCAATCAACTATTACTCCAACACCGTTACCCGAGCCAAGGCACTTTCTACGCCTCTCGCTCTGACGGTTCATGCCCCGATAACCCCCCTTTCGACTGAGCATAGCCCTTGCTGGTCTTAAAACTTGCTCAGTCGACTGGTGGGGAGGGGAACCCCATCTCCCGGTCTCCCGCTCCTACAGCGGACTCGGCATAGGGTCAACGACTTAGGCAATCAAGGCGTTCCATACGCTGCGAGTAGGCACTAGGGCACCAGACGACGCAATTACTTTCCCTTAACCGTAGCCAGCCACTAAGGATACAGAGCATTGACCGTACCCCTGCGCCCCCCCCCCTCCCTCCCCTAAACCATTCCCCTTTCTTATTTTCCTCTTTATATAACATAATCACACACACACACTTAACCAAACACACACCTACTCTTACGCCCAGCGCGCCTCGGCGCGATGGGCAGAATCAAGATTCGAGAAAGCCGGCCAACGGCCGGCTCCAACAAACGCCACCAAATTTGGAAAACTCTGACGACCTTAAACCTCCATATTCACAAGCTCTTCTCTAATGGACCACTACATACAATCGTAGCAGACGACACGACCATCGAAGAACTTACAAAGAAAACATCCAAATCGGCTTTCACCAAAGAAGGACTGGAAATTAGCGACCCACCAGAGCTTAACGCGAAGAAGACCCTCGTGATTAAACAGGTTGACGACCATATTCATGAAAAGGACCCAGAAGAAATTAGAACGGAAATAGAAAGACTGAACAACGTAAAAGTAACCAATGTCATCAAGTTACCGAACACCAAATCTATCATCAAGATTAAAATGGAAACGTCAGCCATGGTCAAGCGAAGCATAGAAACCGGACTATTGATCTTCAGTCAGTCATTCCCCCCCCCACGCCCTTAGCCAAGAGATCTACGTTCAAATCCCACAATGTACACGATGTTATTCCTATGAACATACACTTAGACTATGCACACACCCAGACACCTACACTATCTGCTCCGGATGTTGCTCCAAAGAACACAGAGTTACCAACTGCCACAATGCTATCAAGAAATGCCTTGCATGTGGACAAAACCATCCTACGTACGCCTCAAGATGTCCCATCAAAAAGGAACTGATTAAGAAGAAAACCCAGGAAACCAGGGAGCAACACCCTACCACACACACTAACACCTCATACGCCAATGTAACCTCAGGTACTACTGCTCAGCCAACATACACACCGACACCCAACCCCATCACACTGAAACACCTAACAGTCATAAACACTGCCATCATCCACGCAAACATCACAGAAGCCGCTACTCCAGGAACTTACCAACACACAATAGACGAATACTACAAAGCTAACGGACTTCCCACCATAATCATACCTCCATCAGTCATCAACCCTACACCAATACTCAACATGTTAAACAACACCACACACTCCCACACTGAACAAGAAGACATGGAAACCGAAGAACAACGAAACAAAAGGCCACACATCTCAGAACAAGCAACAGATACAGAACAGCCATCCAAAGCCAAGAAAACCGAACAGGAAAACATACCCATACAGATAATAACACTAGACACCAACGACATGACAGACGACACAATACACAAGAACATACACACACTCCTACAAACAGGCAAAATAAAATACATCTACACAAAGGACTTACCAGAGGAAACAGTTGAAACACTAATAAAACAAAGACTTATAGACTGGACAAAAGCACCTATACAAAGACTCACCGAAACAAGATACAGGAAAACAAGACAAGGATATTACGAGACACGGAAACAAAAACCAACAGACACACCACACTGGACAGTTAACTGCCAATAAAACAACACACATGAACACAATACACATAATGCAACATAACGTAAGATCCTGGACAACACACAGACAACACGAACTTAGCAACTACTACATAACACACTCACCTGACATTTTACTGCTTAACTCCACTGGAAAACACACAGTCAAAATACTCAACTACAACACATACACAAAAAACACATACAACGAAGACAACGCAGGCATAGCACTATCAATAAAAAAGAACATAAAACACAAACTCTTAGACGACTTTGACGAAGACTTACTAGCAGTAGAAATAGACACAAACAGAGGACCAATTATCATAGCCACACTATACATACCACCACGCAGACCATACATACCTAAACAAGACATATTAAAAATTACACAAAAACCACGACCAACATACATTATAGGAGACCTCAACGCAAAACACCAAACACTAAATCACTCATACAACAATCAAACAGGAAGAAATATACATCACCTCATAACACAAAACCACCTCACCTTCCTCGGACCAGACTTCCCCACAACCATAACACCCTTTGGCACAAGCAACCCTGACATGATTTTCACCAACAGACATCACCACCTTACATACAGAATACACCCCGGAGACATAACATCATCTGATCACATACCTCTCAACCTCACACTTTCCACCACAGCCATCACAATTCCCACACAACCCAAACTAGCATTCAAACAAGCAGACTGGAAAAAATTCAAAACAATACTTGAAACAACAACAAACGAATACATAAACACAGAAAAACAAAACACAAACAACCAAACAAAAAACACAGATTACATAGACAACAAACTAAACATATGGTATAAACTCATAGACGACGCAATTACACAAAGCATACCAATGACACGACAAAAACAAATACCCACACCCAAGACATCCAAAAAACTGAAACAACTGATATGGCAGGCAAACTACATAAAAACAAAGCTACACGCGAAAACAACTGGACACCACATACAATAAGAACAATCAGACAAATACAAACACTAATACTCGAAGAAAGCAAACAAAATTACGAAGACACATGGAACAACATTATATCAAACATTAAATTCAATCCCCCAAAACCACAAGTATTCTGGAACAAAATAAAACAACTATTAGGATCGAACACCTCCACCACGCCATACATAATACACAGCAATGAAAAAATACACGATGACAAAAACAAAGAAACTGCATTCAGACAGATATGGCAAAACATATTCCAAATCACACCAGAAGAAAACACGCACTTTGACACGAATCACGAAACAAAAGTACTCACCCACATAACACAACACCTCCATCAAACACAACCATACACAAACATAGACCTAAATAGACTGAACACTGACAACTACATTACCCAACCCATACAACTCGAAGACGTCACAAACATAATAAAACACACAAAAAACAAACAAAACACCTGGAGAATCTGGAATCACTAAACAAATACTCGCACACACACCAAAAATAACTAAACAATTGTTTACAGACATATTCAACGAAACATTGAGCCTAGGATACTTTCCACAAAAATTCAAAAACTTAATAATCACATTCATACCAAAACAAAACAAAAACACAACACAAATACAAAACTACAGACCCATTTCATTACTCGAAACACCAGGCAAAATTTACGAAAGAATCATAACAAATAGACTAATGGCACACCTACACGACCACGACATGCTAAACCCACACCAACACGGATTCACTCCTGGCAAGGGAACTCACACAGCACTCGCCACACTATACGAAACAATAGCAGACACACAAAGACACAAACAAGCATGTTTAATTATTTCACGCGACATCTCTAAGGCCTTCGACAAAGTCTGGCACGAAGGCCTTAAATACAAAATCTTACAAACACAACTTCCTGACACTATCACAAAAACACTGTGTAGCTTCCTCGACAACAGAACAGCGAAAATAAAAATAAATCAATACATCGGACCAGCTTTCCCACTCCATAGTGGAGTACCACAAGGAAGCGTCATTTCTCCAACACTATTTAACTTATATACAGCAGACACCCCTCCACCATCACATGGAAGCTACACAATACAATATGCAGACGATGTCACACAAATCATCACCTACCCAAACACAAAGGCAAAACAAATGCTTGCCAGGAAAGCACAACACGAAATACACAAAATAAACACCTACGAAAAACAATGGAAAATCTCTACCAACACAAACAAATTTCAACTCCTATCCATCACAACACGACAACCACCACCGATCAAGATTAACAACACCATAATACCATACAATAAACAAGCACACATCCTAGGTCTCACCCTCACAACACAAGGAATACATAAACACATCAAAAACAGAATACGAATAACAGCAAACACACTAAACAGACTAAGACGTTTCCGAGGACTCAAGACAAAAACACAAATACAACTATACAAGACACTAGCACGACCACAACTTGAATACCCACCTATAATTACAGTCACAAGTACACCCACATACATCAAAAAAATGCAAAAACTACAGAACAAAACAATACGAACAATACTAAAACACAAACCCCCCTACCTAGAAACCACACAACAACTTCACAAAACCACTAAACTAGAAACAATACACGAAAGATTAATAAGGCTGAGCAGCAAAGCCTGGGATACAACACTTGAACACAACACAATACCGCAGCCCCCTCCAAGCAACAAAAAAGACCCAAGACCACAAATGGTGGCCACGCCTCAAGACCATCCTTGGCTAACCCCCCCCCCACCATTTCCTCCTGGCTAAAAAAAAAAAAAAAAAAAAAGAAGATTACGCATACTAGAACTAGCATAAAATTAAAATAAGAACTCTCAAGGCACTTGCCACTTCCAAACACACATATCCGCACGATATGTGTGTATAATCAACTCACAGTACTTAATAATAACTTCATATGGCACATTAGCCAATAAAAATAATCGTAACCTTCCTAGAAAAAAAACATATATATACATAAGTTTATTTGAGAGCATGTATGACACAACTTAACGGAATAATAACATTAACTAATTAAAAACTTTAACATTATATTACGAAATCTTGCATCAATTCACGGCCTATTGCCTATACTCAGTCACACCTGCTCCCAACCTATGTAATTATTGACTATCTTTACAATTATGCAATGTAGGAAGCACTCATGAATTTATTTGTATTCAACAACACAATCTTTCACCAAAGTCAACTATATAAAACCAATAGGTAAACTACCAAATGAGTGCTTCCTACATACCAATTTATATTTATTACATATTATTATTATTGTTAAATTATTACCATGCTTAGCTAATTAGGGAACTATTTTCAGTGAGTTAGGATGTCCATACATAATGCAAACTACTATGCAAGTGGGTCCGCCCCACACTATCTCTCTCACACTTCCTTCACTTTCTAAACTTTACCTTCACCTATCACCCCCCCCCCACTTACCCCACAACTTCCCACTTCTTTGTCGAGTCTATTCTATGTTCTCTGAGCCATTGTTTCTCCTACCACGATAGAGCAAGAACACACCTACGAGAAGACGATCACCATCGCCACTGAAGAAGGCTGGAGGGAGCCGAAATCCGGATCTGGCAACGATGACAGACTACGGTAGAGTCATCTCTACTCTTCCAAAAGAGATTAAGACCTTTCTAAGGTATAAAGAAAATACCATAAAGAAATTGATTATTACTAAACAATCCATCACATTCAACGAAACTTGCATAAGAGAGAACCTCCTCCCCATGTATACTCTAAATATATATTTATATGTATATAC
>NC_134805.1:5956331-5963831 GCF_046742065.1 Oratosquilla oratoria
TCCCCTTGTTGTCCTCCTTGGACGGGCGCACGTCTCCTCGTGGTCTCCTGCTCCGACGAGTCCCCTTGTTGTCCTCCTTGGACGGGCGCACGTCTCCTCGTGGTCTCCTGCTCCGACGAGTCCCCTTGTTGTCCTCCTTGGACGGGCACACGTCTCCTCGTGGTCTCCTGCTCCGACGAGTCCCCTTGTTGTCCTCCTTGGACGGGCGCACGTCTCCTCCTTGGTCTCCTGCGTCCTAGTGCCCTCCTTCCGTGGAACTGGGAGGGGAGGGGGGGGGTCCGCCCTCAACGGCAGACGGCCGTAAAGTGTGTGCCCTCCATCTCCATGCCCTTCCCTCTTATACATCCGGGAGGGTGAGGGAGAGTGGGTGGTGGCAATCTGCGCATGCGCACAGCAGTAGTGACCTCGTATAATGACAGTTGGCAGCACTGGAAGCCAAGCATGACCTCACGTTGACATTATTCGGCCGGTCTGGTGCTGGCTGACGAGCACCAAGCTCCCAGCTCCATCACGGGCCGAATCACGTGGTCAGCGGGGGGGACGAGACGTCCGCGCCGACAGTCCTCCAAGATCGTCACGTGACCCACGTGACACAGGAGATAAATTGGAACCCTTACTGCAATCGAATTTTTGACGGAAGAATTGGTCTTGAAAGGAAAAAACATTTGAAGAATCACAAAGGCGAACTAAAGCAAGAATTTTGTTGATAGGGAGAGGGAAAATGTCTTGAAACTGTTGCAGTTTGGTTTCCAAAAAAGTAAGTACATCATCGACATTAATATTCGTAAATGACGAGGAAACATCAAGACTGAGGAGCCTTAAACCCTGTACTTTCTTATTTTTGATCTTTGAAATAAAATCACATGAATTTGTGATATGGGAGTTAGAAAAATTCCCAACGTACGGGGATAAAAGATCCGCCAGCCATTTAGCAAGTTTGCTAGTGCAGGAGCCGCGGTTGGATATGATGGGCCTGAGGGGAATATCTTTTTTATGAACTTTAGGGAGACCATAAAAATATGGGAGCTTAGGGTTGGTAGCTTTCAATTCATTAATGCATTTATCAACTGTGATATTACGGACTTGTCTGTTAAACTCGGCGGCTGCGTTCTTGAGGGGATTTTTGGTGAGTTTTTCATAAGTGGCCGAATCATTAAGCAACTCATGGGCTTTCTTAACATATACAGACTGATCTAAAATAACAATATTGCCACCTTTATCCGCTTTCGTGATGATGATGTTGTCAAGCTTCTTTAGAGCAGACAGGGCCTCCCTGTGTCTTTTTGGTAGGCCACTTTCATTTTTAAAACATTCGGAAATACCATTTAATAAAACCCCTTTAAGGCAGGCAAGGTCTTTGTCATAGTTGTTGTTAGCTAAATATTTGTCGAAACCTACCAAATAGTCCAGAACATGGTTTCTCTCGGGTGTGAGGGCGAAATTAAGGCCAAGCCCCAACACTTCTAATTGGGTGTTGGACAATTCAATTTTGGTGAGGTTGATGACGTTGTCCGTGAGAGAAAACTTGGACCAAACACTGTTATTACAAAGTCTGTGGAGCTTACGTGAGAGGTTGGCCTGGTATTGGCCGCTGAGGAAGCAGGCCTTGCAAAGAGCTTGTGCGCAAAGAGACTTAAAAATGGACTGGTTGGGACTAACTAAACACAGGTGCCTCCGAGCATGTCTGGATTTCCAAATGTGCTACTACATTTCTGTTTAGAAATTGTTACACCCACGATGGAGGCCTCTCTTCCACTCCACCTCATATTCAATTCTTTCCCGGGACTGAAACAAGCCTTCAGACAGTTGGAATCTTCGCTCATCGCCCATAATAAGAGGAATGACCAGAAAACGTTCCTGTCCAACTGTCTAGAAGAACAAGTGTGCCCTAACTCGTTTAGGTTTCTGAAACGATCATCGCTAGGGTACAGTTTTCCCTCGTACATTAGTGCTTTTCCATCAGAACGAGTGCGTGTTGCTTCTTTGGAATTTGAAAACCTCCTTTGGAAATCCAGACATGCTCGGAGGCACCTGTGTTTAGTTAGTCCCAACTAGTCCATTTTTAAGTCTGCGCACAAGCTCTTCGCAAGGCCTGCTTCCTCAGCGGCCAACACCAGGCCAACCTCACACGTAAGCTCCACAGACTTTGTAATAACAGTGTTTGGTCCAAGTTTTCTACGACATTGTCTACGATATTCCACTTTATCTTATCTCACATATGTTGTCATTAAATGCATATTATGTATACAACTTTATTTCTAGTATTTGCTTCAAGCTCGTTTGCTATAACCCCGTTTCTAGAGATTTGTACTTGTCTACGATATTCCATTTCAGTCGAACAGCGTGACACGTGTGTCACGAATATTATGTACAAAAATACTTCTTATTGTATCAGAATTTCTGCTCACTAAGCGTCATAAATAAATAAATAAAAAGAAAGTCTGCCTGCAACATTATAACCATAATCTTGTAAGTGGTGAAGTTTACAGTTTATAATAAAAAGTATTACGAAGGCTGTCCATATCTAGGCCGGATGCGAAAAAAAAAAAAAAAAAAAAAAAAAAAAAATATATATATATATATATATATATATATATATATATATATATATATATAATAAATGAATAAATAAAAACTAAATAATAAACTGTAAAATAAAATACATAAATGAATACATAGTAAATAATAAACAAACATGTAAATAGTAAATAATAATGAACAAACAGACAAATGATTGCAAAACAAGTAAACAAATAATATAAGATAAATGATATTTATTACAGCATCTTGCTTAGGTGCTTATCTAAACGATTCTTAAAGCTTCGAACTGAACTACATTGCACTGCCTCTGCAAAGTTGTTTCTACCGACTTCCAAATTAAATCTATTTCCAGACAGTTTGAGACCATTGTTTCTTGTCTAATTCTCATTCAGTGTAAATATTTTGTCACTTTTGATGTTGTCAATTCCCTTTAGAATCTTAAAGACCTGTATCAAGTCACCTCGGAGTCTACGTTTTTTTAAGGAAAATAGATTCATATGTTTTAGTCGATTTTCGTATGATTTATTTTTGATATTTGGAATCAGTTTTGTGACTCGCCGTTGTACTTATGACACACATGAACTGATACTGGTTCCAGCCAATAAGAACATGGCTAATCATGGGACGACAGCCAATGACAACACTTCTGGTAGCCGTTGAATGTAAATACAGAAGTGTCCCGTACTAGACAACGAAGGACCTCGCGGAAAAGGAAGAAATATATATAAATATACTGATGACGAGGTTATGGGGATAATTCAAGGTTGATAGCAAATACAGATCGTAAGAATCACTTCCACTCTATAATACTAATAATGGTTACCCTCTCACAGACGCTGGAAGCTTATCGTAATTTGAATATCAAAATGACAAAACAAAAGCAAAGCGGGGAGTCAGCGGAAAGACACTATTTAGGTTTTACTTCCAAAGATAAGAAAGAGGACACAGTTGCCACTTCAGAGTCGCCTGATAACGTTGTTTTAGATCGCAAACGCAACTCAGAATCAGGAATTTTTTTCAAACACACCATATGCTGCCTTCTGGTCTACATTCCTATCACTGAAATCAAAGGTAGCAGGGTTTTTGTTGTTGTTGTTGTTAAGCGCCTCCTTACGTGAGTTCTTGACAATAAACTACCGTTGTGGCGCGTTGGTTCTCAATCTCGCCTCTTTACGTGAGGATGGGGGTTGGTGGGTCGATCCCCGGGACCCAGGAGTCATCGACACTTGATTCAGGCTACCGTCAAACAATTTTATTCATCCCTTGAAATCTTCCTGTAGGCAAAAAACTCAAGTCAGTTCCTGCCTTTACGCATTAACCATAAAAAAACGTTCTTAAAGAAGGGTTATGTAGAGGTGTGGGGAGGGGACGAGAAGGAGTTACGGTCACGTGACTCCTAGCTCACATTTTCAGGCAGCAACCGCTCCGACCCACGCTTCCTGTCACAACAAAAATGACACGCCTGCATCACCTAAAATTGCGTTTCTTTTATGATGATTTTTACCCTGATTCGTGAACCCCTGATATGTATTTTTGTATAATACTTGCAAGATAAAGAGTCGTAAGCTCGCCCCTCTGCACGTCCTTGGAATTCTTTGAGAATGCCCCCCTCTAGTCGACTCCGCGCCCAGCTGAACGACATACACCGAGGTGACTTGAGGTTCGAACACAATCTTTTCTAATTGTCATTACTCATCACATTTTGCCCTTCTGTCGGTATCCCTCATTGGTAATGAAAGGCACAACAGAAAACATCATTTGTCTTAATTTGCTGTCGCAATGGGCCTCACGTCCTTTTGCACCAACCTGTCCTATAGAGGTTGGTGACAGAGAAAGGATGTTGTACTTTCTCAGTCCAACCAGGCTATTGTATAGTATATATTGTGTACTTTATATTGTAGAGTGCATACTATATATTGCATATTGGGTATCATACGTTGTACATTGTATGTTGTATGTTGAATATTGTGTGTTGAATATTGTGTATTAAATTCTGCATGCTGTATGGTATGTTGCATATTGTATACTGTGTACTGTATGTTGTATATTTTATTTTACATATTGCATTATGTATATGTTGTATATTGCATATTGTATGTTACATGTTGCATATTGAATACTAGATATTGTATATTACATGTTGCACCTTGTACATTGTACTCTTAACATCGTAAGTTTTATATTTTGCATTGGGTATTGCAAATTGAATATTTCACATTGCAAGTTGCATATTCCATACTGCATAACGTATATAACATACTGAATAATTTATGTTCCATATTACATGCTATATAGTGTACATTATAAGGTCATCCTTTTTAAGACGGAGAGGGCTTTTGGTTGATACATTTTCATGTGATGTATATTTTACAGTATATTATACGTAGGTATTTTAATCCAGCACTCGCCAACCGCCACTTTTGCGGACGTTTGGGCCCAGGACATGAACCCTTTCCCCCACCTTTCACCACTGTTTCGTTACATTTGCCTAGTCGCTCACAAATTTTAGTCGGTAGGTCCTGTTGCCTCCAATCATTAATTTAGTTAAGTTCAATTTAATATAATATTTTCCTACAATTATAATATTCCGTCTAGGGAGAATGAAAGTTAGAAATTTTTCTTCCTTTCTTCCGTTAATTCTTATACAGAGTCCTTCTCTGAGGTACACTAAAGGAATCCCGCGAGAGTACGTACGCTAGGTCCTACGTGAGCTTTGCAGTGACCTAGTGATTTCCTTAGTCCAATGATCTTTAACCTTATAATTAAGATCCTCCCCAAAGGGCGTGATCTTACAATCGTGAACCAATTGAATTTCCTCTTCCATCCTTTCCCCAAGCAGATCCGTTGTTACAAGTCTGTATGGCAATATTGCTTACTTAAGCAATCTCGAATCTCTTCATATATCACTTAGGTTACAAATTTTTAAAGTCAGCAGTGGGCCCCCGGACATTGTGTTAAAGCACATGGCGGAGAACAAACTTATGCAACTCTTCGCCTGCTGACTGTGTTATCTATAAACACCTAAACTATAAAAATACAACACCCGTCTTCTACTCCTCTTTTTACCAGCTTTCCTATCAGTCTCTTTCAACCCCACTTGGAAAACTGGTGATGTTTTATGTCCTCGGCCAATTCACGAAGTTGGTTTATGTCCTGGGGTCAAACGACTGCACAAGTGGTGGTTGGCAAGTGTTGGATTAAGAAGCCTAAATGTATTATACATTGTATATCGTATATCATGTATTATATTTAATATATGTCGTATATTGTATATAGCTTACTCAAGGAATACTACAACAGAACATTTGCTGGAAACTGTACGACTTTAACGCCGATGACGAATATGCAAATGGTACACACACACACACACACACACACACACACACACACACACACACACACACACACACACACACACACACACACACACACACACACACACACACACACACACACACACACACACACATATATATATATATATATATATATGTATATATATATATATATATATATGATATATTATTTTCATTTCGATTAGCAACTGCAAAATGTCTCTGACCGGAGGCACCGTTTTGATGGACATTTGCGATCCACACGACTTCAGAAGAGGTTCATCCGGATCCAGAGGCAACGATGATCTCATCTTCGCCGTTTCCAAATCCAGTGATCTCCTCTGTGTTAACAAAGTTAGCCCACCAAAAGGTACGGAATTAAGGAATTTGTTGCTATCGGTGTGTGTGTGTGTGTGTGTGTGTGTGTGTGTGTGTGTGTGTGTGTGTGTGTGTGTGTGTGTGTGTGTGTGTGTGTGTGTGTGTACATTTTACTACCATAGGTATTGTAGGATGAAATATATTGCATAACATATCATTGGAGCTCAATTCGTGGCTAGAATAGCTCCTTCCTTGATGTTATGGCCAACCAAGGACACTTGAGCTTGTAGGTCTTAGTGAGTTACAAAAAAATCTCTATCTCTGATTTCATTCATAGCACTTAGGCGAATTGTGTACACTTGAGATTAAGTTGCTCCAGACTTTCTGGAGTGTCGTAGTGTCTGGTAACGCAGAGTTATCGTATCATAACTCGTCACGAATAAATAAACGAAATATCATGTTTACCAAGAAGGAGGAGGACGACATTTTCATATATGCGTGACTCAAAACCAATTTTTCTTTCGAAAAATGTACAGGATTTTGGGGAGCGAGGTACACTCTAGCATTGATGGGGTTTTTCGGTATTGCATCTGCTTACTCCATGAGGGTCAACTTGTCCGTGGCCATTTTGGTGATGGTCAAATCTGGAAACAACACGAAGAACGACTCTGGCAACATCTGTCCAGCGTTCGACGGAGACGACGAAGAAGCTTCTGACGAGGTAAGCAGGTCCTCTTACTCTTATGGCCCCTTTCACCCAAAGAATCAAGTCATAACAAGAAAGGTCCTTGTCTCTGTGGAGGGACAAGTTGGTTTATGCGAAGGATACACGGTTTACGTGGGTATGATATACCATAAGTAGTAGTGGTAGTAAAAACAGAGACCTACAAATTAAAGCATGATCCTACACAACAACATCAAACTGACAAATAATCGAATACACGTGTTGATTGTAAGACAATTTGACACTGAACTACGACAACACACGCCGTTCCACAAGTATAACAAAGGGACTCGCCCAAACATCGTGATCAGCTGGTGTGACGTTAACAAGTGTCAAGTGCTGATGTATGCCAATACATAACGTTATTAATATACTAAATAGTAATATATAAAATATTAATTATTTATCTATGGCACGTGAACTTTCACAAAATTGATGAATGACGCTACACCTTTGCCACTACTCCGACATTTCCCAATCTTCCTGAAATCACTTGACGTGAGTCAGGACAAAGACTAAACTGCATCACTGTTAGCAAGCGGGTTCAGCCTCAGATTATTTAGCAAAATTTATTTCCAACCA
>NC_134805.1:5966331-5991331 GCF_046742065.1 Oratosquilla oratoria
TCATCGCATTCACAGACACACGCTTTCTCTTCATTCTACGAGTCGTTCTTCTTTCCTTTTCATCCGACCTTCTTGTAGCACAGTCCTAGGCCACATTTTCTAGGGCGCTCTTCGTTTCTTCACAACTCCACGTTCTTCTATTTATCTTCTTTATTATTTCCCTCCAGCTCTTTCTGAATTTTTACTTCCAAATTTGTTGCACCTCCTCTTCGTATCTTTGCCTCTTTCACCTCTTTCATCTGGCTCATCAGTTCCGTGTCATCCTCAAAGAAAGGGCGATCAAATTCGCATGGCAATGACGTCTTGGAAGTGATATGATTTGCTCTTGACCTTATTAACCCTTTACTGCATATACAAAGGCGAATTTGATTCCTTTAAGGACTTTATCCTAGCTAAGTCCAGCTTTGGACACTCCCTGGAGCAGCGGTTCTCCACCTTTTCCACTCCGTTGCACCCCCCCCCCGCCCTTTGGGAATTCTCAATATTCGTGTGGCTCCTCTTCGTTTGTCTTCCAAATCCCAACTCCTTTGCTTTATTACAATGCTGGCAATCAAAATTGTCTTATATCTGATAGCTTTTGTGATATGATTAACTTACAGGGGGATGAAATTTTCATCCAAAAATCGAATTTTAGATATGGGCGTATATGAATAATATAAACACCCTAAAAGCAAAATATGAACTACTTTTTCCTCCCCAGCGCAATGTAGGGAGTTTAAAGGGACCGGGAGGAGTGTCAATTTAAATGGCTCTAAATATCTATAGACATGTCTTGTTTCCGCTTGTCTAATTCCATGAAACAGCTATATTTTTGTACGTCTGGCATCAGCGTGACTTCCTCTTCCGTGTGGTGTGCACAGCACGCTTCAAGCCTAAGTTACCCATCAAACATCAGAGTAGATTGATGCATAAACACCTCACTGACTGTGGCGATATTGTGTTCCTGTGCCACTGTTTGCCTTATTTCCTGGACATTACTACACTTACTAGATGTCCAATCATCAACTGCATCACGATGAAGAGGAAAATCAAAGAAAAGATGAAAAAAATAGCCAAAAGTGGAATGAAAGTTGTGTTAGGAGGCCAAGGCGTGAGAGGCTTGGAGGAGGGACACCACCGCCTCGCGCGTCACCACCACCACCACCTCCACTGCCAACACCATCTCCACCACCAAATACCACCACACCTGACAACACAGCTGACAAAGTGATTTCTTCCAGATGAGGAGAAGAAGATGAGGGAAATTCAGGAGGAGGAAGAGAAAATAGCTGGCGAAGGAGAAACATACGGGGCTGGGATCGCGCTTGTGTAGGATAATAAAACACGTTTGGTGAGCGCTGTTATTGAGCATAGATAAGTCGCTCATTGCTGGTAAAAAAAAAATAAACCACTCTGCAATTATTTGTCAAATTGATGACACCCCAGCAGTGAGGTTTTAAACCGGTAAAAACGCCAAATCTTCAATTATGAAAAGGACCGCTTGGCGACTAACAAATACATTTTCATGTAATATATATAGTTGATATGAAAGCGGAAAAAGAAGTCACTGGTCTATTCCCGAGTTTCTGAGTTTATTCCTGACCGGTTTCGCTCTATGCTTCTTCAGAGGAATGTGACTCTGGGGTGAAGCTGGCGGTATACATAGTTGGAGTAGGACCGCGTTCCCTCCTTGGAGGTGGGTTCCGTTTGGTTGTACAATGGTTTATATTTTTTAATAAAATGAACAATAGTCTTAATACAGTGTACAATAATTTTTATGATGTTATTAAAAATACAGCTCCGGTGTGTGTGGAATGTTGACCGAGGGTGTAACAGTGTAAGTGAAGTGAGTGGTGTAAAAATGTGGGAATCGCAAAAAGTGTCATAAGATAACTTATAGTATAAAATAATATAAAGATGAATACCCAGACAAATAGAATAAAACAAAATAAAATGAAATAAAATGAAAATAATGTGTTAATTTATAGTGACATGACATCATATCTCATATTGCTGTATGACATAATGTTGTATGACATATTATGTTACATAATATGTAAAGTACCAGTACATTACATATTCTTTTTCTTGCTTTTGTCTTGGGACATACTTTTGCACTCCTTTTTTATTATAAATTTTTGTCAAAATATTCCATTTCTCTTCCACTGTTGTTTCCTCTTTATATATTCTTTCCCGATCTTCTTTTTGAAAGAATTCACTTATTTTATCAGAATTTGTTTTTTCATACATCAATTTTCCTTCTCTATATTGTTTATTTCTTTTCATGTATTTTTCCTCATTTGGTTCCAGTTCAATCAATATGTGGTCACTTTTACTTGTTGGTGTCTTATATTCAATCTTTTCCACTATTTCAGATTCTGATGTAATTATTAGGTCCAGTCTCGATGGTTCTTCTTCATTTTTTATACCTAGTGTTCTCTTGAATCCACTGCGTCATTGTATGGTCAATAATCATCTCAAGTAGAACATTTCCCCATGAGTCATCACCACCCTTTACTGTCATCTCTTCCCAGCAGACTTCTTTGCAATTAAAGTCGCCCATTATAACTATTCTTCCTCCATTATCTTAATGTTATCCTTGTGTCTTCTAACATACTTTTATGTTCTCTCTCTTCCCACGAGGCCGTTTTTGGAGGCACATAATTTATTACAAACTTTCTGCTCTTCCTGTCTCTGTCTTCCACTTCCATCATAATCATCTCTACTCTATTCTTTCCATATGTGACATTCCTCACTTTTATACCCTTCTTAGTCAGGAACATAAGTCCACCCCCTTGTTTTGTCTCTCTGTTTCTAATCCAATAATTATATGCACCATGTCCTACACTGTTGGGTGGTAGTGGACCTTTTAATTTTGTCTCTACAATTCCCATTATGTCCGGTTCTTTTTCCTTCAGATAATCATTCACTTCGTTCAAGCCTGTTATTAATCCATCTATATTTGTGTAAGATACTCTTAATTTTCTGCTATTTCCATTGTATTTACTGTTTCCCTTTTGTTTTTCTCTGTTATGGTCCATTTCCTCACTTTCATATTCACTACTCTCCAATAGAATTCTTCTTTTTCTGACTCTGTTCTTTTCTCGTTTTTTTTCTTTAGCTTCTTGTCTTTTCGTTTTTTCCTCCTCTCTTTCCTCTTTATTCATTTCTCTTTTTATATTGTTCACTGTCTGTTAGTCTCCCTGTTTTTGCTGAGATATTCTCTGCTGTCGTTTGTGACCTGCATTTAATCTTAATTGGTCTGGTCTTATCTGTACTATATTATCCGAGTCTATACACATCTTCAATTTGTTTCCCTATTTCAGGTTCATCTTTCTGAACTAATTCTAATATACTGTTTACTTTTTCTTTTTCCTCATTAATTCTCGTAGTCCTGTTTAAGTTATACTTCTCTTCCATCCCTAATATAATTATACATTTCTTTTTATCTGCTAAGTCTCTTACTATATTCTCTTTCTCCCTCATTACTTTAACAACTGCATTTTCAGTTTGTACTCTCATCTGCTGTGTCACTATGTCGTTAAATACAATTTTATTGTTCTCCTGGATTTCTTTCAACCCTGTGCTTCTTTTGCTATGGATTCTTTATTCTCTCTATTATTCCTCTTTAATTCCTCATTTTCATCTTTTACTTCCTTTAACTGTTTTTTCAATTCTTCTACTTCTTTAGTTAGGTTTTGGTTTTCCTTCTTTAATTGTTCCAATTTATCAACTCGCTGTGCAACATGTGTGAGTTGACCTAGCCTACTTTCCCAGTGTTGAGCCATTTTTTTTAGTCTTTCCTCTAGCCTTGCTAATCGGGGGAGGTTGGCATCCCCCCCTTCATTAAATCCATTTAAATTATTATCTTCACTTTCCATTTTGTTGTTCTTATTTATATTTCTAAACTTAATGATTTTACTGAAACTATTCACTTCTCCCGCGTCAGCTGAGAATCTTTTGTTAACTTTTTTTTTCCCATCAGGTGGAGCCCGTTCGCCTCCTTCCTCATTTCCTTTCATTTCCCTCAGTAATCCCTCCCCCTTCTCCTTTTTCATCACCTTCCCACTACACCACGAGCTTTCCCCTTCCCTAAAAGTACAAAAAGGTACTTCCTCGTTGTTGGGATCCACGAAAATTTCCCTTCTTCTTCGGAGCTCCAATCTTCGCTGTGAATCGGTCTACGTGTGTGTGTGTGTGTGTGTGTGTGTGTGTGTGTGTGTGTGTGTGTGTGTGTGTACCTTCTTGTTTATGCACATACGTGTTCATGGTGTTCATGTGTATATACGTATTTGTACTCTAATCACTGCATCCAGGTAAGTGTTTACATCCTTATGAATACTCTTACTTACATGACCAAGTTCACTGACTGTATTAATTTTACTGTATGATCTTAAATACATCCTCTTCTCTATCACGAAGACACTGCCAGTCCCTTGGAGAGCCATCTTCACTTCGATGCCCTTCTACGCGATCCTTGTCCTTCACTTCGGGAACAACTGGGGCTTCTACACTCTCCTGACAGAGATTCCGACATATTTGAACCACATCCAACACTTCGACATGAAGAGTGTAAGTTCAGCGGCGACTTCGTGAGTCAGTTGTGGCCCAGAGACAGTTTTAGTGGTCGGAGCAGGGTACGGGAGCGGATTCCAAGACAGCGAGAGAAACGGAGTTATGATAGCCATAAAACGATAAAGTCACCCCTTCCATTGCAATCACAATAAATAGAAACATAAGAACACAAGAATAAAAGGCATTGCATGAGACCATAAAGCCTACACTAAGCAGTTCCATGTCCATTATCAAATATCATCCCCATCCATAAAGTTATCTAACCTCTTTTAAAACAACCAATAGTTTCGGCATGACATGGTTATTAGGTCTATTCCATTCGTTAACCACACATTAATCACTCTATTGGTTAGCTAGTTCTTGCCTATTTTCTTCTTAAATCTAAATTTGTCCAGTCTAAATCCATTACTGCGAGTGCTGCCCTGTTGTCTTAATACGATGACCTTGTCTGGACCACCCTTGTTAACAAAGCCCTTGACCCATTGGAATACCTCTATTAGATCATCGTAAAGTAAATTTCTGAACCCATGTGTCATTTTGGTCATTCTCTGTACTGACTCAAGTGAATTGATGTCCATTCTATAGGACGGAGACCAAAACTGTACCGCATAGTCAAGGACGGGGCTAACTAACGCCAGATAGAGTTTGATATCTGCATCTGCATTTTTGTTTGTAGCCGTCCCTGTTAGTTTTGTTGCATCAAACTACTTACTAACTCATTCATACGACTCAAAAATCGACACGAAACATTTCCTCATAGTTTCTGAAACTGATATTCTAAAAACGAAAGGTATTTCTCTCCCGACCTCCTGAGTAATATAGACATTAAAAATGTTAATTACTGTCAGCACTCACATTCATCTACGTTTTCAGCGTGGAATAATTTTATTCTGCATATCATGAACGTAACCATACACTTTTTAACTTAATTTTTTTCCTTCGTTTCACTTGTGACTTTGAGATGTCAGCTACTTTATCCATTGAATGCTAAATACTCAACAAATTACAATTCGTAGCTTCTATGGTTACCTAACGATGCAACTTCATCTATGTCAAATTGTTTATGTATGTATGTATATATATATATATATATATATATATATATATATATATATATATATATACATATATATATATATATATATATATATATATTCTGTTGAAAACGACAGCAAATTCATTAGAAATTAATTTCTTTCTTAAGCTTTCTAGCTTTCGGAAAGTAGATTTCTGGGGAAATGAGAGGGGAAGAAGCAAATTTCCAATTGACATTGGTAACTTATATTAACACAGAAGTCTATGTTATATACAAAATAAATGAAAATAAACAAAACACAGTATATAACATAGACTTCTGTGTTAATATAAGTTACCAATGTCAATTGGAAATTTGCTTCTTCCCCTCTCATTTCCCCAGAAATCTACTTTCCGAAAGCTAGAAAGCTTAAGAAAGAAATTAATTTCTAATGAATTTGCTGTCGTTTTCAACAGAATATGCTTAAAAGAGAATCTCCTGCCACGCTTCACGAATATATATATATATATATATATATATATTGTTATGCCAAGACTTCCCAGGGCACGATGATCTCCAAGTATTCTAATTGAGGGCCCCAATATGGCGTAACAAAGTCCGAATTATGTGAGAGGACTTGAGCCCTTAAGTTATGTGTAATTACCAGTCAACTGTTTCTTAAGAGCATTCCACTATATCGTTTCAAATAAAGAGCAACAAAGGAAAATAGATTTAATTATAAATGAAAGCTTAAGCATGACAGAACAATTCCAATTTAGAATAAGATGCTGCCGGCGAATGAGAATTGAAACATGGAAAAGCCGGCAGCTTTTAACAAGAGTATTAAAGAAAATAAAGATCTTTGCACAAGTATAACCATTACCATATAGACATAGACACACACGGAATATAATAATCAAAGTTAAATTTACTCACTAGAGACCTAACTGCACTGGAACTAAAAATGTTTAATCTTACTTGACACAGGGTATTCTCACCAGTTCTTACTAGCTCGGTCCCTCCAGGCAACTCACTCTAACTCACCTGGCCGACCGCCCACGTCACCTTCGGCCACCAATAAAGCAAAACTAAAGGCATCCACATTCTTTGTTACAAGACACAAGTTTATATCTGACTGTACATGACGATTACATATAATTATTCATGTACTAGTGCGTTTAAGCATTCACATTACACCACCATACAAGGAATACATTCATCGTACCTTCGAACAACGTATCACCTAGCAGACGACAGTAGTCGTTGAAGGCGAACGGACAATAAACTTGCATAGTACATGATTTCATACATAATACATAGTTTCATACATAGTACATAATACATACACAATACATAATTTACATAATACATAGTTTATCATAGAAAAAATGCACTCTTGCATAACACCCCCACCTTTAAATTAAACACAATAGTGTTTATAACCGGAATAGTGCATTTTTCAACTACAAGTTCCAAAATAGTAAAATAAACTTATACAATAATTCATAGTACATTACAAGATATCGAGGCAATAAACAACCAACCTCAACCATACTTAGATTACCATACAGTAGTCGTGACCCTAATACCACAGTACAGAAACCACGATTGTCAGAAGACTTTAGTACGGTCTTGATAAACTGTCTGCAATTACATTATTTTTACCGCTCACATGTTTTATTTCCAGGTTGTATGGCTGTAAGGCTAACCACCACCTTGTCAACCTCATGTTCTTGTTTTTCATATTGTTCACAAAGACAAGAGGGTTATGATCACTATAAACAGTTATTTTTTGTGGGTTATTTCCAACATACACATCAAATTTTTCCAAAGCCATCAACAACGCTGCTGCTTCCTTCTCTATAGTGCTGTAGTGTCTTTGGTATTTCTTGAATTTCGCAGACATATAACATACAGGAAACAATATTCCATCATGTTCTTGCATTAACACAGCTCCTGCAGCAACATCACTAGCATCAACATTAATAGTGAAATATTTGGAGAAATCAAGACCATGTAAGACAGGTTTGGAAGTAAGGATTGACTTTATCTTATCAAAGGCTTCTTGACATTCTAATGTCCATTTAAATTTTACTTTAGGACTTACTAAGTCAGTGAGTGGTTTAGCAAGTTTACTGAAATTAGGGCAGAATCTCCGATAATAACCTGCTATACCTAGGAAACGCTGGACTGCTTTACGGTTGGCCGGAGCAGCTAAAGCCTCTATGGCTTCAACCTTGGCGTGCACAGGTGCAACCGTACCGTAACCCACCTCATGGCCTAAAAAGGTCACCTTTGCATGAGCAAACTCAGTCTTCATTAGATTGACAGTCAACCTAGCCTTCCTTAACCTCTCAAACAAGGACCTCAGGGAATTCAAGTGTTCCTCCCACGTCTGAGAATACACGCACAGATCATCGATGTACACACACACACCTTCCAAGCCTGCAATAACATTAGACATTAGACGTGAAAACTTTGCGGGTGCATTCCGTAAGCCAAATGAAGTTACTTTGTATTGATATAGTCCACTAGGTGTTATGAAACTTGACACGTTTTGCCTCCTCAGACAGTGGCATTTGATAGTAGCCACTCATTAAATCTAATTTAGTTATAATTTTGGCCTTGCCGATTGAGTCAATTAAGTCATCTATGCGAGGAAGAGGGAAGTTGTCAGCCTTGGTAAGTGCATTAAGTTTTCTGTAATCAGTACACATTCTATACTCCCCATTTCCTTTTGGCACAAGAATACATGGAGCAGCCCAGTCACTCTTACTTGGCTCTGCTAAGTGATTATCAAGAAGAAATGTTACCTCTTTCTGGAGAATAGCTGCCTTATGGGGGGACATTCTATAGGGCTTTTCTCTTACCGGGGCGGCACCTTCCACTAGTTCAATATGATGAACTGCCTCAGTCGTTGGTCTCGGCACATCTCCAAAGATTTCCACAAACTCTTGCAGTAATTCTGAAACATCTGACTGTTGGCTGTCAGACAAATGATACAACTTACTATTTAGATTAGCAAGGACATCAGAATTCTTGAGTTTGTTACCTACAGGAATTTTATCAAGGTTATCTTCACTTTGCATCTCTACAACTTCTAAACTATTTACAGTACCATCTACCTTTCTCCACTGTCTTAGCAGCACTTCCCGAGTCTCTTCTATGGTACTTCTTAATCAAGTTTACATGTACTAAGCTTTTTGTTTTCCTGTGATCAGGAGTGGATATCACATAGTTCAAATCTCCCCGTTTACCTATAACTCTGAAAGGTCCCTTGTACCTTGCTTGTAATGGACACTTTCTTACGGGCAAGAACAACAGAACTTCATCCCCAACCTCAAAGTTACGTTCTACTGCATCTTTATCATAATTTTCCTTCATCTTTTCTTGACTTAGTTTTAAATTACATTGTGCAAACCTGTGTACCACATCTAGGTTTTCCTTTAACTTAGACACATACTCAGACAAGTTATCGGCATGCTCCAAGTCTATCCAGCTCTCATGGAGTAGCTTCATGGGTCCTCTTATGTCTCTGCCAAACAATAGTTCACTTGGAGAAAACCCGAGACTAGATTGCTTAGCACATCTGATCGCATATAGAAGGAATGGCAAACCCACATCCCACTCATTTCCAGTCTCATGACCATACTTTGCTAACATTGTTTTAAAGGTTCCATGAAAACGTTCCAAGGCTCCTTGGCTTTGGGCATGATAAGCAGATGCAATATATTGTTTAATCCCAAGAAGAGACATTACTTGCCTGAAGATATTGGATACAAAATTGGTACCTCTGTCGGACTGCACAATCTTCGGTATTCCGAATAGGGTGAAGAACTTTGTCAAGGCTGGCAACACAGTCCTGGCTGTAATGGAACGCAGTGGAATGGCCTCTGGATACCTGGTGGTAGTGCACATTAGGGTTAACATGTACAGATGCCCCTTTTTGGTTTTAGGAAGGGGGCCCACGACATCAATTATCACATGGGTAAAAGGTTCCGGCACCACAGGAATAGGTTGCAACGGTGCAGGAGGAATAACAATGTTAGGCTTACCTATCAACTGGCATGTTTCACATGTTTTACAATATTGTGCTACTTGTCTATGGATACCAGGCCAATAGAAGTACTTGATAATCTTATCCAAAGTTTTCTGCACACCCAGATGTCCTCCTATGTAGTCATGTGAAAGACTGATGACTTTCTCTCGATACACGTCCGGAACGATAACCTGATGAAACTCGCACCAACTCTCATTTGCAGGAACATCTGGCGGTCTATATTTTCTCATTAGTACATCATCACGCGTATAATAACATGTAGCTTCATTTGAGATGTCCTTCTCTTGTATGGCCCTTGCAAATAATGGGATTAATGACCTATCAGCTTTCTGGGCAGATATCAGATTACTACGAGTCATTGGGAGAACACTTAAATCCACACGTTCACTTACATTACTCTGCGCTTCATTCACCTTAACACTAGACAGACTGCACGGCAGAACCCCGGGACTAGGCGAATCCACATCACGATCAGCAAGTTCATCTGGCTTAACAGCAGGTCCTGTACTAGAGTCTACATTAAACAAACTACTAATATCCATATCAGCAGTTTCTTCACTGGTTTTCATCCTTGCCTGGCTGCGAGTAACTGCGCATGCTGGAAAAATATCTCCACACTCGCTTTCCAAACCCTCGGCAGGATCCCATTCCAGTGGAGTCGTACTCACCACGGGATCAGGCACAATTAACTTTCCCGCTATATAATTTCCTAGCAAGAAACTCACTCCCTCAACAGGTAAAGTCTCTCCAACTCCAACCAACACAGGCCGAGATAATAATTCGGTTCGGAGGAACAACTTACACAGGGGAACCGTCATCGTCCCCCCAACGCCCTTTATCAATACATGCTCACCCGTCAACGCCTGTTCTACGTCAGGAACAGCGCTTTGTAACACCATACTGAGCGATGCAGCAGTGTCTCGCAACACAGTTACAGACACTCCGGGCCCATCCTCCTCGACAGACACTGTACCAGGGAATACAAATAGGTTAAACAGATTTCGTTCTCTTCCCACATCAGGATCTCCTTTTTCCTTTACATCTGCAGAAAGCAAAGTTACATTAGCAACACGTTTCTCTCTAGTCAACTCAGGACACCTTGCCCTTACGTGCCCAAATTTTTTACAGTAAAAGCAACCAATTTTTGACACATCTGTATTGCTTTTACCCAGGGTCCAGGTACCTTTACCCTTGTGTACCTTTCCCTCTTGAGGTTGAGAAATGCCTGGAGGGGAAGGAGGCTTACTTGATTTATGCGTTAATATATAATTTTCCGCCAATGTGGCAGCTCGATCAATTCTACTTACTTCCTTTTCTAGCAAATAGGTTCGAACGTCCGGTGGAATACCCTTAACATACTGTTCCAGTGCAATTAGTTCCTTTAACTCCTCATAAGTTTCAATTCCGCTAGCTGATAGCCATCTATCAAATAATCTATTCACACTGTTACCATACTCGAGGTATGATTGGTGGTTTCCTCTAAAACAGTTTCTAAACTTTTGTCTATAAAATTCTGGAGTGCACAAGTATGCCTTCAACACTGTATCCTTCACTACCGAATACTTGCTCTGATCTTCAGAGGACAAGGATAAATACGATGAACGAGCCTTACCCATTAAGGCCGTTTGTACCAGCACACACCAGTATGGTTTAGGCCAGGAGAGGGTGGTTGCCAAGCTTTCGAACTGCTCGAAAAACTCCTCCGGCTCACCCTCTAGGAAAGTAGGGACAAGGCGTACTACACTGTTTATATCAAATGTAGGTTCCAGCAACCCTTTGACACCCTGCTTCTCCATAATTGCAAACTTCAAGTTTGTTTCAACCTTAAGCCTTTCAAGTGCTATCCTCTCCTTCTCCAACTCCAACTCCTTCTCCAACTCCTTCTCTACTTTAAATTTCTCTAGAGCTATCCTCTCTTTCTCTACCTCCAACTCCATCTTAGTAATTTCCGCTTTATCCTCATCTCTCTCCGTCTCTCCTTGAAGCGCAATATCACACAACGTCTTGGCACTATCCTCCAGAATTTTTTTTGAGATCAAATCTTGAATGACTGCTTTCTTAATATCAGCCTTGTTAGATTTACCTGCGATTTGAACCTTGTAAAACCTAGCCAAAGCTATCCAGTCATCCTTAAGTACTTCACAGTTCTGCAAAAGGGCAAGCCCAGGACACTTAATGAATTGTGCAATGTCAAAAGACTCCATATCAGCTAGTGAGGAATTATAACCTAATTAATACAATGTTCATAAACAATGGTTAAATACTCAAGAAACAGTAAACACTTATTATTCACTGCAAGTACACCGCACTAATACTACACCGCTGTACTTATACTTTATAGTACGATACCTTGTTCTGTATAATACACTCGTTGCACAATATGGTACCCCACATATAGTACGATCGCCGCACAATCACAATACGTGCAATCATAATACCACACTATAGTACCCGGTATTATATAGTACCTTCACTTTATATGGTACCTTCAATCTATACGTTACCTTCAGTTGTATGGTGTACCTTCAATTTATATGGTGCCTTCAATTTATATGGTACCCCGCAGCTCCACCATTTTGTTATGCCAAGACTTCCCAGGGCACGATGATCCCCGAGTATTCTAATTGAGGGCCCCAATATGGCGTAACAAAGTCCGAATTATGAGAGAGGACTTGGGCCCTTAAGTTATGTGTAATTACCAGTCAACTGTTTCTTAAGAGCATTCCACTATATTGTTTCAAATAAAGAGCAACAAAGGAAAATAGATTTAATTATAAATGAAAGCTTAAGCATGACAGAACAATTCCAATTTAGAATAAGATGCTGCCGGCGAATGAGAATTGAAACATGGAAAAGCCGGCAGCTTTTAACAAGAGTATTAAAGAAAATAAAGATCTTTGCACAAGTATAACCATTACCATATAGACATAGACACACACGGAATATAATAATCAAAGTTAAATTTACTCACTAGAGACCTAACTGCACTGGAACTAAAAATGTTTAATCTTACTTGACACAGGGTATTCTCACCAGTTCTTACTAGCTCGGTCCCTCCAGGCAACTCACTCTAACTCACCTGGCCGACCGCCCACGTCACCTTCGGCCACCAATAAAGCAAAACTAAAGGCATCCACATTCTTTGTTACAAGACACAAGTTTATATCTGACTGTACATGACGATTACATATAATTATTCATGTACTAGTGCGTTTAAGCATTCACATTACACCACCATACAAGGAATACATTCATCGTACCTTCGAACAACGTATCACCTAGCAGACGACACTAGTTTCATACATAGTACATAATACATACACAATACATAGTCTACATAATACATAGTTTATCATAGAAAAAATGCACTCTTGCATAACAATATATATATATATATATATATATATATATATATATATATATATATATATATATATATATTTAAGATTATTTCAGACAAATGAGAGAGAATGCGGGTGGGGAAGGGCAAACGAAGATGTGTTAGGAATAGAGTTTATTGCCCTAACGTTGCGACCAACTTGGTCTTCTTCGTTTGCCCTTCCCCACCCGCATTCTCTCTCATATATATATATATATATATATATATATATATATATATAGATAGATATACTGTATATATATATATATATGTAAATGTTCAGTTTTGCACATGGGTGCAATATAGCAATAGAAAATTAATTGTTGATTTTGTAAATTATAATGTATCAACGAAATATGCAATAATGTGGGCGGAAATAAAAAAACAAAAAAGTTGCTAAAACAGATTTCGTAAGTAACAAAGTCGCGCCGGACGAATGGTACGCCATGTTTGTTATGATAGATGCCGACGTCGAAGAAATGAAAGGATGATGAATTTAAATTCGTCTAACCTAACCTAAACTAACCTAACCTAACCTAACCTGTGTTTGTTAAATCAGTACCTGCAATTTATATGTCATCCAGATCGTCCTCGTCGTCGTCGTCGTGAGAGACGTTGGCGGGCTTTTCAACCACTCTCTCAGATTATGGAGTATACAAGGTTCTTGCAGCTTGAAGGAATGCATGGATTTCAGCTCCATAGCATTCCTTCAAGAAAATGTACCTCGCGAGGTACTGTCGGAAGTACCGAGGCCGTGATGTCCATCTTGTAACTGACGTTTCAAGTAGACCGGGCAAACGACAAACACTTGACAGACAAGATGGCGTCCCGATCCTATTTACCTAGTTGTATTTACCTAGTTATATTTTATGGGAAGGGGAGCTATGCTCGTAGTGTCCCACCTTTGTATCTCGCAGTGTCTAGTTTGCTTTTAAACTCATGAATGGTTTTTGCGCATATTATTTCATTATCCAGTTTGTTCCAAGTGTCCAATACTCTATGTGGAAAACTGTTTTTCTTCAGTTCACTTCTATAGCTATGGTTTTTTTTCTTTCCATGTCCTCTTGTGTTTCTCTTGTCCCAGTTTAGTAAGTCCTCTCTATCAAGTATCTCTGTGCCTTTCATGATTCTGTAGATGGTCAGTAGGTCACCTCTCTCTCTTCTTTGCTCCAGCGTCGGTAATGCCAGTTTAGCCAATCTCTCCTCATATGATAGGTTTGCAAGTGCAGGTGCCATTATTGTTGCTGCTCTCTGGATTCTTTCTATTTTCTTTATATTCTTTTTGGTACTGGGTGACCACAATGTCGCCGCATACTGTAGTCGAGGCCTTATCAATGTAACCAATATTTTATTATCATGTCTTCGTCCAAGTATGCAAATGCCACTTTTATTGATCTTAGCAAGTTGTAAGCCTCCCCGAAATTTTTGTTAATCTGTTTATCATAGGACAAGTCGTTCGTGATATTTGCCCCAAATTGTTTTTTAATCCTACCTTCTTTACCTCCTTGGTTCCAATTGTATATTTTCCTGATATTCTGTTTTTGCTGTATCCAAACGCCATTATGCTACACTTCTTAGTATTAAAGTCCACTTCTCATTTCTGACTCCAGTTCCATACCTTATTCAGGTCTTCCTGCAGTGCTTCACAGTCCTTATCAGTTACTACTTTCCTTAACAGCTTGGCGTCGTCTGCAAAGAATCTCATGTAACATTTCACATCCTCGTCCATGTCATTCACATAAATAGCAAACATTATTGGTACCAATACAGATCCTTGCGGTACTCCACTGATCACCTCTTTCCAATCTGAATATTTTTCAGGAAGTCCTCCATCCATTTTTTTTTTTTTTAAAGTAATTTTCTGTGTGGTACTTTGTCAAAAGCTTTTTGCAAGTCGAGGAAGGCACAATCAGCTCATCCATTTCTTTCTTGCACTATATTAGTCTTGAGTAGAAGCATATTAAAATTTGTGGTGCATGATCTTCCTTGTCTGAACCCAAATTGTCTTTGGTTTATTATGTTATTGTCTTCGAAATGTTTTACCCATCTATTCTTGATTGTTTTCTCACAAATTTTGGCTATAGTGCTTGTTAGTGATACTGGCCTATAGTTGGTGGGTTCTTCCTTGTTTCCTCCTTTATATATTGGTACAATGTTAGCATTTTTCCAGTCTTTAGGTATCTTTCCTTCTTTGAGTGAGCTATTTATTATGTTGTGTATTTTGTCCGTTAGTTCTTCTTTGCATACCTTTAGAATCCAATTTGCAATTCTATCCGGGCAATGTGATTTTCTGACGTCAAGGTTTGATAGGTGTTCTGATATTTCTTTTTGTGTTGTTGTAAACTCACTCATGTGGGGAGATTGCTCGTTATTATCTTCGTCCAAATTTTGCATTTTCTCTCTGGTGAAGACAGATTTAAAGTGATTGTTCATGACTTCGGCCATTTCTAATTCTTCTGTGTATTCTATATTCCCTTGGCGTAGTTTCCCCATTTCCTGTTTGTTTTTAAGTTTACCATTCACATATCGATAGAATAGTTTGGGTCGATCTTTGCATTTATCTATAATATCCTTTTCATGGTTGCTTTTCTCCTCGCTTCTCACATTAACATACTCATATCTATCGTTTCTATAAATTTGCCATTTACGGTGTTGTTTTCTATCTTTTCTCCACCTTTTCCAAGCTTTGTCCCTTTTGACTTTTGCCTCACTGCATCTTTTGTTGAACCAACATTTAATGTACTCTCTCTCTCGCTTTTGTCTTGGTACATGCCTGTTTACCCCTTCATTGTAATTTTCCATCAAGATATTCCATTTCTCATCCACTTTTGTCTCTTCCATGTAGAATTTTCCCAGTTTGCATTCCGGAAGAATAGCTTTAGTTTTGCAAAGTCCGTTTTGTTGTACATCAATCTTCCTTTCCTATGCTTTTCATTTCTCTCCATGTCTATTTCTTCCTTTAGTACAGTTTCGATGAGTATATGGTCACTCTTTCCAATGTAATGGACTCTGTCGACTATTTCAGGTTCTGTTGTAAATATCAAATCTAGTTTCGACGGCTCTTCATTGCTTCTGTATCTGGTGTTTCCACTGACCCATTGGGTCATTGTGTATTCCATGGCCATGTCCAGCAGTACATTACTCCACAAGTCGTATCCTCCTCGCACTGTCATGTTATCCCAACAAATTTCTTTGCAATTGAAGTCCCCCATAATTACCAGATTACCCTTACCCATTAGTATCTCATTTAGTGATTTCCTTGTATCTTCTAGCATTTTTGTATGTTCGTTCTCTTTCCAAGCGTTCGTTTTTGGGGGCACATAGGTTACCACAAACTTTCTACTTTTCATATTCTTGTCTTCGACTTTTATCATGATCAGTTCAACATTACCTTTGCCCTCCGCAATTTTTGTCACATTTAAGCCTTTCGTTTTTTATCCAGTAATTATATAGTCCTTGTCCAATATCGATGGATGGTATTTCACCTCTTAGTTTAGTCTCTACAATTCCCATTATGTCTGGTTTTTCTTCTAGCAGGTAATCATTGAGTTCGTTCAGACCTGAAATTATTCCGCCAATGTTAGTATAGGCCACTTTTAATTTTCTTCTTCCTCCATTATATTTTCTGTCTTTGGTTTTTTCGTTTTGATGTGCCATTTCCTCAGTCTCATGTCGATTACTCTCCAATGGAATTCCTTGCTTTCTGTCTCCGTTCTCATGGAGTTTTTTTCCTCTTAGTGACTTTTCTTTTTCTAATTCCTCAGTATTCATTTCTCTTTTTATCCATATCTTATTGTACTTTTCACTCCTTGCCAAGTTGCCTACTTTTTCAAATATTTCTATGCTACCGACTTCGTTCGTTAGCAGATTTCCTTGTAGCAAGGAATTTTTTTTTCATTCCCGCTCAGAAAATTGCATATTACGTTCATGTATTATTATTTACAAAATATATATCTATTTTTCTAACGCTATATCGCGACCATATGCAAAACTGAACAAATAGCATATATATATATATATATATATATATATATATATATATATATATATATATATATATATATATACATATATGTATATATGTATATTTATATATATATATATATATGTATGTATATATATATATCATTTACAAGATGGATATCTATTTTTGTAACGCTATAACGCGACCATATGCAAAACTGAACAAATAGCACACACACACACACACACACACACACACACACACACACACACACACACACACACACACACACACACACACACACACACACACACACACACACACACACACACACACACACACACACACACACACACACACACACACACACACACACACACACACACACACATATATATATATATATATATATATATATATTATATATACACTATATATATATATTTACATATATATATATACATATATATATATATATATATATATATATATATATATATATGTATATATATATATATATAAGGTCAGGAGGAAATAGAAGGAAGGGTAGTGAATGGTGGGATGAGGAAATGAAGAAGGTTGTAGAAGAGAAGAAGCGAGCTTACACAGATTGGTTACAAAATAGGACGAGGGAGTCATATGAGACGTACAAAGAAAAGAAAAGAAAAGTAAAGCAAAAGGTAAAGGAGGCAAAGAGGAGAGCAGATGTGAAATGGGGTAAGAGCATGACAGAAAATTTTGAAAGTAATAAAAAGATGTTTTGGAAAGAAATTAAGAGAGGAAGAGGAGGCGAATCAAGTAGAGAAGAAAAGGTAAAAGGTGCAGATGGAGAGATGATAATGGAGGAGAAGGCAGTAAGGGGAAGATGGGCAGAATATTTTAGGGAGTTGCTTAATGTGAAGGAGGATAGGGAGGGAAAGATAGCTGCAGTGGGAAATGCTAAGAAAATGAGAGTGATGAGTGAAGAAAATGGAGGAGAAATAAGGAAGGATGAAGTGAAGGCAGCAGTTAAGATGATGAAAGCAGGTAAGGCACCTGGTATGGATGGATACCATGCAGAATGTCTTAAAAAAGGAGGTATAGTGATGGTGGACTGGTTGGTGAGGTTATTTAATGTTTGCTGGAGAGAAGGTAGAATCCCAAAGGACTGGAGGAGTGCTTGTATAGTTCCACTTTACAAGGGAAAGGGGGACAAGTGTGAATGTAGTGGTTTCAGAGGGATTAGCTTGTTAAGTGTAGTTGGGAAGGCTTATGGGAGGATCTTGATTGAGAGGATTAGGAGAGGAACAGAGGGAGTAATTGGTGAGGAACATTGTAGGTTTAGGACAGGTAGAGGTTGTGTAGATCAGATTTTTGTGGTAGGACAGATATGTAAGAAAGCTATAGGAAAGGGGAAGGATGTTTTTTGGGCCTTTATGGATCTGGAAAAGGCTTACGACAGGAGGTTATGCGAATATACGGGATAGGAGGAAAGCTTCTCGGAGCTGTCAAGAGTTATTATGAGAGTAGTTGAGCTTGTGTCAGGATTAGAAATGGAGAGAGTGAGTGGTTTGAGGTAAAGGTGGGACTTCGTCAGGGATGTGTTATGTCACCCTGGCTGTTAAACTTATACATGGATGGGGTAGTGCGAGAGGTAAATGCAAGGGTAGTGGGTCAGGGATTGGAGATGGTTAAGGAAAATGGAGAAAAGTGGGCGGTGAGCCAGCTGTTGTTTGCGGACGACACTGCGCTTGTGGCAGGATCGGAGGAGGGATTGAGGAAGTTGGTGACAGAGTTTGGGAGAGTGTGTGATAGAAGAAAGCTGAAGATAAATGTGGGTAAAAGTAAGGTGATGAGATGTACAAGGGGTGAAAGTGGCAGTAGACTGGAAGTGAGCATTAAGGGAGAGCAACTGGAGGAAGTGGATAGTTTTAGATATTTGGGTGCAAATGTGGCAGGAATAGGTGGAGTGAAGGTGGAGGTAGAATGTAGATTGAGAGAAGCGAGTAAATGCCTTGGTGGATTAAAAAGTGTAATGAGGAATAGAAATTTGGGAATGGATGCTAAGAGGAGACTGTATGAAGGAGTGATTGTGCCAACAGCACTGTATGGAGCAGAAACATGGGACATAAGAGAGGAAGAGAGAAGGAACTTGAATGTGTTTGAGATGAAGTGTCTGAGAAGTATGATGGGGGTTACAAGGCTAGATAGAGTGAGAAATGAGGAGGTGAGGAGGAGAACAGGGGTGGAAAGGGAGCTGGGAGATAGGGTTGATGAAAAAGTATTAGGATGGTTTGGACACATGGAAAGAATGAGTGAAGAAAGACTAGTAAAGGAGGTATGGAAGGCAGAAGCGGAAGGAGTGAACATGAGGGGACGTCCTAGGATGAGATGGATGGATGGGGTGAAGGGGGCTTTGGGGAAGAGGGAAATGTCTGTTGAGGAAGGACGGGAGAGGACAGAAGACAGGGGTGAATGGAGAATGGTTGTATATGGAAAATGTTGTGATGCATGAGGTGGAATGGACGGGGGAATGGGGGGTGAGGTAGTGTGTGGGAGCAAAATTTGTTGACGCAGTCCGAAGGGATTTCTCCCCGTCCTCTCCTTTATATGGGGGGATGGAGAGGGGGGTCGCCGATTTGATGAAGCGGCCTTGCTGTGGATGTGCTGTGTCTTGCGACACTGCTTCTGACCCAGGGCAGTGGACAGGGTGCAGGGATGACCCGTCATCCAGGAGGTGCTAAGATGGGAGGGAGGGTGGAGGGGTGTGGAGTGTTTTCGGGGATGGAATGGGTGGGAATGATTTTATGCCTTGTCCTTTTTGGCTACCTCCCTGGTAAGGGGGAAAAAGTCTTGGTATATGTATGTATGTATATATATATATATATATATATATATATATATATGTATATATATATATATACATATACTATATGTATATGCATATATATATATATGTATATATATATATATATGTATGTATATATATAATGTATGTATATATATATATATATATATATAATGTATATATATGTGTAATTTTGTATGCATTAGAGATTGTTTTTGAGATATACTCTTAATTTTTTTTTAATATAGATTAATTAAAAGAAAACGATGTAATGTTAGGGATAACTTTTGCGTTTGTGAGCAACGCGAGAAAGTAGCAAGGTAAGATGAAGTGTGAGGACAGACGGAGCCTGTATTGGTTTTCACTTGTGGTGTTTGTTTTGATAGACTTGTCGGGAACTGTCAATCTCATAAAAGATGAAGAGACATAGACAATCTGAAAATTTGAATTTAGTTGAGTGAATATACATTGCAGTGTATGTAAGTGCTCATTTATGAAGACCTATATGCAAATACAACACACACACACACACACACACACACACACACACACACACACACACACACACACACACACACACACACACACACACACACACACACACACACACACACACACACACACACACACACACACACACACACACACACACACACACACACACACACACACACACACACACACACACACACACACACACACACACACACACACACACACACACACACACACACACACACACACACACACACACACACACACACACATACACACAAACCAACATCTTTCTACTACTTGTGCACTCTAGCCCTACATGGAAGCCCGGGTCGCAGAAGAGAACGCCGTGAATATTTTCTTGACCCTTGTGTGTTCCCAAATGTTCTCCACCGAAGTGTAGTTTATTTGAATAGTAGCGTGACAGGCTGGCTGCGGGTCATTACCTGTACAAAAGTATCGCATCAATGGACTTTCACTAACACTATCATCCTCCCCCCACCTCCGGATAGCCGCCTACGGGCCCATGCTGGGCATCATTGCCATGTGCTTCGTGAACTGTGACAGAACGCTGGCCGTGGTCGCTCTGTGCTTTGCCGTCGGGTTGAACGGAGCTATCTAAAGCGGCCACATGAGCTCGCATATGGACATGTCGCCCAACTTCGCCGGCACCCTCATGGGCATCACCAACACCTTTGCCTCCACCCCCGGGTTCTTGGCACCCTCTGTCACGAGCGCCATCACCGAAGGCAATGTGAGTGTTGACAGCTTTATGGGATTTATTCATGGAAGCGCCACACTGTTTCCTTCATCTTGAATGTACAACTTTTTTTCTCCTTCCGCGTGTAACTCTCATTTCTCTCTTGTTTCCTATCTTATTTTCTCTGTTTATTTGTAAGTTCTTTTTGTAGTTATCATATGGTCTACAATTGTTTATGATTTGGGTCGCTATTATCTCTAGCTAGTGTCACACACCGAAGTATGCGCACATTCACAATGATGTATGTGCATTACGTGTGTGTGTGTGTGTGTGTGTGTGTGTGTGTGTGTGTGTGTGTGTGTGTGTGTGTGTGTGTGTGTGTGTGTGTACCGCCTTTTTATCTCGCAGTATCTAACTTGCTCTTAAGTTTGTGTAGGGTTTTGCACACACTATTGTTACGTCCAATTTGTTCCATATATCCACCACTCTGTGTGGAAAGTTATCATGGGCTTCCATGCCTCTTATGATTCTATAGATGGTCAACAAGTCAGCTCTTTCTCTTCCTTATTCCAGTGTCGGTAATTCTAGTTTTGACAATCTCTCCTCGTATGACAGCTTTGAAAGTATTGGGGCCATCTTCGTAGTTGCTCTTTGGATTCTTTCAATTTTCCTTATATTTTCTTTAGTACTGGGTGACCATAGTGTCGCTGCGTACTCCATTATTGGCCTTATCAATGTGAATATCTTTTTCTTCACCATTTCTTCGCCCAAGTAGGTAAAAGCCACCTTTAGTGATCTTAGCAGGTTGTCGGTTTCCCCGACGATTTTGTTTATATATCTATCAGTGGACACGTCCTTTGTGATGATTACTCCCAGGTCTTTTTTCAGGTTCCACTTCCTATACTTCATTTTTACCGATTTTATATTGTCCTCATATATTATAATATATATATATATATATATATATATATATATATATTATATATATATATACATATATGGAGATTGTATGATTGATGTCGCTGTCCACTAGCGAATTATTCACACACACACACACACACACACACACATATATATATATATATATATATATTACTTCTTCCAAATTCCACTAGTATACATTTCTTAATGTTGAAATCCACGTCCCACTTCTGACTCCATTCCCAAACCTTGTTCAGATCCCTCTGTAGCGACTCGCTATCCGTTTCAGTACTCACTTTTCTCGGCAATTTTGTGTAATCTGCAAAGAAGCTCATGTAACATTCCACACCCTCATCTATGTCATTTACATAAATAGCAAACATTATCGGAGCCAATACTGATCCCTGTGGAACTCCACTAATCACCTCTTCCCAAGTAGATTCTTATCTCTGAGCACTATTCTCATTTTTCTTCCATGCAAGAAATCCTCTATTCATTTCATTTGTTTACCTTGTATCCCTCCTATGGTTTCCAGTTTTCTTAATAATTTTTGTGAGGTACTTTATCAAAAGCTTTTTGTAAGTCTAGGAAAGTACAGTCGGCCCATCCGCCCACTTCTTGTGCAGTATTATATCTATTAGTCTTGAGTAGAAACAGATCAGATTTGTGGCACATGACCTTCCCTGTCTAAATCCGAATGATCTCTTATATAGTATATATTTTTTCAGATGTTTAGTCCATTTTCGATAACTTTTTCACGAATTTTGGCTACCGTGCCGTTAAGGGAGACCGGTCTTTAATTTGTTGGGTCGTCCTTGTTTCTTCCTTTATATATTGGTACGATATTTGCATTTTTCCAGTCTTCCGGTATTTTTCCTTCTTTGAATGAGCAGCTTATTACATTATATATTCCGTCTATTAGTTCGTCTTTACATTCTTTAATATCCAGTTTGCAATCCCATACGGACCGTGCGATTTCTTGACATCAAGGTTCATTATTTGGTCCATTATTTCTTTTTGTGTTACTATTATTTCACTCATGGGGGGAGGGGGGATCTCACTTCACTCCCTGCATCAGACTGCTGTATATTTTCTCTAGTGAACACCGACTTGAAGTGTTTCCTCATGATTTCGTCCATTTCTACATCTTCTGTGTATTCTGTATTCCCTTGGCGCAGTTTTACTATTTCCTGTTTGTTTTTTAGTTTACTGTTCACATATCTATAGAATAGATTTGGATGATCCTTACATTTTTCTATTATATCTTTTTCACATTTTCTTTTTGCCTCCCTGCGTACTCTTACATATTCATTTCTTTGATTGATATATATCTACCACTTTCCTGTTTTTTTTTAAAAAAAATTTCCATCTTCTCCAAGCTTTATCTCATCTATGTTTAGCCTCACTGCACCTTCTGTTCAACCAGCACGTAATATACACCTTTTCCTGTTTTTGTCTTGGTACATATTCATCCACTCTTTCATCATAGATTTCCATAAAAATCATCCATTTTCTTTATTCCACTTGTGTCTCTTCATTATAGAATTTTTCCCGACTCCCTTTTTGAAGAAAAAAAAAATCCTAAGTTTCCCAGTCCGTTTTGTTATATACCAGTCTTCCTTTTCTGTATTTCTAATTTCTTTCTGTATATATTTCCTTCTTTAGTTCAGACTCAAGTAGTATGTGATCACTCTTCGCAATTGGGGTCTTGTATTCAATTTCATCCACTATTTCAAGTTTCGATGTAAATATTAAATCTAGTACCGACAGTTCTTCATTTTTTCTATATCTAGATTTTTCTTTTACCCATTGTGTCATTGTATGTTCTATATTCATGTCAAGTAATACATTTCCCCATGGATCCTCTCCATCTTTCACTGTCATCTCTTTCCAACATATCTGTGTGTGTGTGTGTGTGTGTGTGTGTGTGTGTGTGTGTGTGTGTGTGTGTGTGTGTGTGTGTGTGTGTGTGTGTGTGTGTGTGTGTGTGTGTGTGTGTGTGTGTGTATGTGTGTGTGTGTGCTTGCACATTTCACCCTCCCACCACCCAGCCACTTCCCATGTCATGACCCATGTCGCCACGACCCGTGCAGCAAACCCTGAACGCCTGGAGAACCGTCTTCGGTTTGTCAGCTGGCATCTATTTCGTCACAGTCACCTTCTACATCATCTTCATCACCACCGAGACACAGCCATGGAATGAGGGGCGAACCAAGAAGACAAAAGGTACGTCGGTATTCAGAAGACTTGTTCATTTGTACATGTACATGTGCAGTCCTTATGAACCATTATAGGTTTTGTTTTCAGTGTGTCATGTCTACGGTCACTGATAAGCAGTTCAGTCATACCATTGTATAGTTGTAGAGTTGAAAATATGTATTAGTTTGGTGCACTTCATTTCCTGTATTATTTTCGTCAAACATAGCTTGTGTATATGAATGAATGACTCATTTCCCTCTTACCAGTGGGTGGCCAAATCAAAGCAGGGATTCACACCAAAAGACCCACATATAGCACTTACCCTGAGACACAGAGATCCAAGAAAAAATTCACTTGGGTTTTAGAAATCAAGAATGAAAGGAAATGCTCACTGAATGTACGCAAGCTTATCAGCAAAATGCTAAAGTATAATGAAATAAAAACAAATGGATTAACAGTTAGATAGACAAATAAATAAATAACAAATAGATACATGAATACAATAATAAATAACTCTTCACTCACTAAAGATAACAATTTACTAAGTAACCTACCTACCATTTGCTCCTCTAACCTCTGACTGATTTCGTTCCTCTTCAGAGCAAAAGACGAATTAAAACCGAAAAAGGCAATGGGCCAAAAATTCTCCTAATTCGAAAGAACCTGGGCTCGCTCCTCAAGGACCACTGATGATTGTCACCTGCTCAGGCTATCACCATGGTCACAGGATCTCCTCATAAGTGAAAACTAGTCCTCTCCTTTCTCTTTTGTTCTTCGACTTCGTGGGCGCCACTTTGAGGTTCTCCTCGACTACTATCAAGTCACGATTTCGTTCAGTCACGCACCAACTCATAATTTCTGTTGGCTTGCGGACGCTGGATGTACA
>NC_134805.1:5996331-6008831 GCF_046742065.1 Oratosquilla oratoria
ACTGTAAAGGTTAGCCTTAACACGACCAAAAATATGCTTCTGTGTTAAATCATACATTAGATTATCAACTTTCAACTTGAAAATTCGGCTAACCAAATCGGGTCGTTCACATGGATGGGTATCAAAGGAACCTGTTTTATCCATCGCCGAACGTAATTCCTTCCAGTTTGGGTTCATTGTGAAAGTAATGAAATAATCTGGGGAACCGTAATATGTCACGAATGCAAGAGCATCTTGTTGACATTGTTTCATATATCGTGGTCCCCCGAGAAACGACGGAGGAATAATAATCCTTTGCCCAGATTCTTTTCCGTCATCTCCACGTAAAATATCTGCTCGTTCTTTTCTTATTTGTCTCTGATTTCATTCTGAAAAAGACAACTTATTTGATTCAACTTTGACATAATTATCCACGGTAAACTGCTGAAACAATTTTCTTCCTTTCGTTAGATAGTTGAAATTCACTTCTCTCTCCATATATAAGAATGAATAGTACATAGAAGGTGAAAGACGGTTATATTTTCCAACACCTTTCCCAGGTTTACACTGTTTCGTCATTGTATAAGAATACCCAAGATCTCCTTTAGGAAACAGTAAGGGGTACTGAAAATTGTCGTAAAAATAGTTGTTATGGTTAACAATTTTCAAAGGAAATGATGAATTGTCTTTTGGAGAGCTAATTGTTATCGTCAGCGGATCCTTGTCAGGACCAAAATTAACGATCCCCCCAACTTGCGAAGAAGAAGAGGGAAGATGGTACACGCCTTTATGTTCTCGTGTTTTGATTCCTTCAAAGCTATAGACATGATGTCAGGAACGTTTCCATATTTTTTGACATGAGCTTCAATGAGTAACTTTGCAGACTCTATTTCTTTTAACATACCCGCGAGACACGCATTGTTGACTACCATATAATTGTAAATCTGAGACACTATTGTCTCATTGGCAGATACTTCTTTTTCTTCTCTTACTCGTCGTTTTGCTGTCTCTTCTTTTTCACTACTTCCATAGGTGTACAATTTTTGACTAGGCAGTTTTACTTGCTGGTCTTTTCCATAATAGAAATACAAATCTAAAAATCCATCACTCGCTTTCCAAAATGTTTTTTTATCGTCTGCTGTTATTTTTTGACGTTCATCGACAAATAAATGAGGTTTTAGGGAGCCAATTTTATGGTATAATTTTCCTTGGATCTTGTAACAAATTAACTTTTCTGCCAAATTTTGAAGATTTCCTGAGGTTGTAAATGACGTAAAAGAGAATAGCGTGTTGAGTCCAATCATGTGGTGCAAAAAACGTTTCGAGAAAGGAGACGAACCTTCATACAAAGCTTTAAAATCCTTTTCCTAAATTTCTGAGGGTAACCTCAAAGAAGTCTGCCCAGCGTTACAACATATAGATTTGTTTTCTTTTTTCCATAACAGAGCTTGATAAATTTTGCATTTGAAGTCACCAATTTGACCGATGAAGTATAAGGAAACCCCTTCTTTGTCGTTTTCATGAAGAGTTCCAATATACCTGATATCAAGTCTTTGACGCGAATCCACAAAAAGTTGCTTCTTCTTGTGACGATCTGTACGCTCTTCCCGTAATTCTCCCAGTAACTTGATGTCTTCCTCTGAAAGATTTTCTTCTCCGCTAGCAAATTTCTTTTTAAATTTTGAAAATGCTTTGGCTTTTTCTATTTTTTCCTGACGCATAAGTTTGCGTTCGGCTACAGCCTTTAACTCTCTCCTCTTTTTCCTTATGTTTTATTTCTCTTTTCTTGAAACGTTCTTCTATCTGCCTCTGTTTCTCTTCGACCTTTTCCTTTTCCTTTATTCGTTTAGCCTCTTATAATCGCTTCACCTCATTTTCAATTTTCTGAAGCTTGTTATTTTTTTTCACTCCTAGTGCTTCCTCTCTCACCTTTTTAATGGCGCACTTATTGTTACGTCTTTTTCGCTGATGATCATGAAAAGCCCTATCAAAGTAATACATTTGATAATTTCTATGGTCAGATTTTCCACCGTTTTTCGTGAGATTTTTATAACCGGCGAAATAGTGCTTTTTAAACCCTTCCAAAGTTTCTTCTGACACTTCTCCGTCAAATAATTTCAAATTATCAAATTTTTCATAGTTATACACGAAATCTTTATCTTCTCTCAAAAAAGCCCTAAAAGTTAACACTTTACGATAAAATTGTTTAATCGATTCAAGCACAAAGAAATTTTTTGTTTTATTGTATAGATTTGGAAATTTTAAGGCGTGTTCGGCTCGTAATTTATACTCCAATTTCTTGTTTTTACTCAAAAGACTCTTGGACATTTTCTTTTTGTCTGTCACCCATTTCCAAAAATGACGATGTCGCTTTGTCTTCAAAGATGAAAACGCAGGCATTTTACACGTGAAGGTCTAACCACTTGTAGATGAAGAAAACACGGGTACGTGAGGTGACCCACATAAAGTTTTACGCTATCACGCATGTAACCGCAATGCCGTATGACCCCATTTGCCAGAACGCCTCACGACACTTTTTGAAATTTCTGACCAACTTTAAATTTATTTGTAATTATATATATATATATATATGTATATATATATATATACATATATATATATACATATATATATACATATATACATATATATACATATATATACATATATATATATACTTATATATATACATATATATATACATATACATATAAATATACATTAATATACATATACATACATATATGTACATATGCAAAGTAGACCACTTGGAAAAAGAAACTAACGAAGCAGAGCGCTTTCGTATTACACTGAAGATGTAATATACGAAAGCGCTCTGCTTCGTTAGTTTCTTTTGCCAAGTGGTCTACTTTGCATAAGTGAACACACGTACCCGTGTTCTTATCAGCATATGTACATATATGTACATATATACATATATGTACATATATATATATATACATATATATACATATATATATTCATATATATACATATATATACACATACTGTATATATACATATGTGTCCGTACGTGGTCCCGTTCCTATCCAGATGTGTAGGCGAATATATCAAACACTATATGTCACCTTAGTTCTATTTTAATCACTTATTGTCACTACACAGGAATGTTTATATTTAATAATAATGTCTCACATGTTCCTTATCACTACAGTACACATTGTAAGTTATCGACCGACCCCTCTCCGAGCTCCGTGCATCATCTTAAGAAGGCCGGAAACTGGTTTTGTGAGGTGCCACGCTCGTATAAACTGACTTGTTTATGTGAGCTGGGTTTAGTTCGTCACATCTTATTTTAATTTACATAATTAGTTTATAATTTAGTCTGACAGCCAGACTATAATATATATCCAGGGGAGGTTCGTCAGTATACGTAATAATGTGTTTATTACTGTGTGATCGCGTGTGCATGGTGAGTGGTGGCGCGACAGGGAATGCCTTGTCAGCAGATTGGTCAGCGAAATGAACAGGATGTCTTAGGCGCCTTATTGTCGGCCGGCTGGTGTGAGTGTGGGAGTGAGTGGAGGTGAGTGGGTTATATGACTGAGTGATATACTCACTTGTATATGAGGCGTATACACATCGCTCTCCCCCTGGGGTTTGGTGGCTCCCGTAACTTTGTTTACATGGTATACAAAATAATATATTTCGGTACAACATCGACAAAAAATTTCAGAGACACAAAATCCTGTGGGATTATAAATGTGCAGATGGGGGGGGGGGTGTTGTTGAAGTGATTCTGAGGTCCCAAGGGGGATCATGCACTGTAAATAGGGGTAGCGATGTTGTGTCTCAGAAGTGTAACGTTGTGTCTCACCAGATTACATGTTATATTGGATTTCACATACACTGTTTAATTCACTTTTTAAATGTTATGGTTTTTATGGTTTAACACTATCACTGTTGGGAGTGTTGTTTTTCTAAACACTGTTCTATGGTCAGTTTGGTGTGTCACATTGCACTTGTTTTATTTCATAGTATGGATATATAGTTTCTGTAAGAATGTTTATGGTATTTAAGATATTGGGTGAGACACAAGAATAAACTTAATCTAGGTTTACAAACAATTTGGGTATGGAGATGGAAAGGTTTTGGAAGGTGTTACTTCATGCAACAGAATATGATTATTATTATTAGTATAAAGAGAATGAATAAGAGGTAAAGGGCTGTGGAGTTATATGGAAGAATCCTATGATGTAAGTCGAGTGAGTCCATGTCAAAAGTAGTCGATGTTTAAGGTGGGTAATTAATGATGTATTTACTTTTGGAGGATGAAGGTTATGTCTCAGTGAATGAGGATATGTTTATCTGACTCTCGCTAACTTTATATTGGTCGGAAGGAAGTAGAGAAGTTTTGATAGCTATGCGTTCCGCATAGCTATCAAAACTTATTGGAAATGGGCCATTTTAACCTCCACTGATAGATACATGACGTCCTGCATCTTCAGGGGCGAGAGCTAGAGTGCATGTTTAGTTGCATCGACGCAGAGTCATGGGATGAGACTTGCGTATTGGTGATTGGTGTGTGTCTGTGATAGGTGGGTTGTGGATGGGAGGTGAGATTGGGTCGAGGTTCAGTTTGACCTTTCTCAGCTTCTCTCCATGTTTGGTGAAGGTGGTGTGATCAGAAGGATCTGTTAGTAGGAAAACATTGTTAGGGAGTGAACTTGTGACTATGAAGGGGCCTAGGAATTTTGGTTTGAGTTTGTTTGTTCTACCTGAGTCTTTTAACATGACTGTGTCGCCAGGTGCTATGTCAAGTGGAATTGACCGTTTGTGTTGTTTTGTCTTTGTCTTTTCCTGGGCTTCTTTCAGGTTTGCTCTAACTTTTTTGTAAATTGTTTGCATACCTCTTTTGATGCAGTGTGCGAGGTTATCTAGGTTATATAAGGGTGGGGGTGGTTGGTTGAATATTTGGTAGGGTAGGCGCATTGGTTGGCCGAAAATGATCTCATGTGGGGACATCTTTGTTGCGGAATTGACTGTGCTATTGATACTGGCTTGTACCTGTGGTAGCCAATCTTCCCAACTGTCCATGAGGTCATTGACCAATGGTCTGAGAATTTCTAGGACCTTGCGATTTGTTCGCTCAGTCAGACCGTTTCCCTGGGGGTGGTATGCAGTGGCAAATGTTTGGTCAATGTTGTAGAGATGTGCTATTTCGCGCATCACCTCATTTTTGAATTCTGAGCCATTGTCAGATAACATTGTGTGTGGTATGTTGTATCTACAAAAGATATTGTTGACCAGGGTTTTGGCTACAGTCTCTGCTGTTTTGTCCTGGAGTGGTATTAAGATTGTGTATTTAGAGAAATAATCAACTGCTGTGAGTACATAATTGGAACCTTGATGGCTCGTTGGCATTTTCAGTAGGTCAATGCCAAGTGTTTCCCATGGCTCAGCAGGGAGTGGGATATATTTTATGTTGATTTGCTTCAGGTTAGGGCCTCTGAATTGGTTGCAAGTTACACAAGAATCTATGTGTGTGGTTATATCTCTTTTCATGTAAGGCCAGTAATATGTGTGCCTAGCAGTGTTTAGTGTCTTATCTCTGCCCGAGTGGCCTCCCATTGCACTGTCGTGCAATATATGTAGGAGCTTGGGGACTAGGGCTCTGGGGATAACAGTAACCTCTCTTGTATCAATGGTTCTCCTTATGACTCCGTCGACCAGATTGAGTTCCTCAATAGGGACAGGTGGTCGGGAGTGTAAGGGGGTTTGTGAGATGAGATGCTGTTTTATTGGAGACCATATTGGGTCTCTGTCAGTTTCATTTATGAGTTCTTGCATAGGTATGCATGTGGTTTGGGTTATGGGGGTGATGTGAGTTTGTCTGCTCAAGCAGTCTGCCACTACGTTAGCTTTCCCAGCTAAGTATACGATCATGGGATCGTAATCAAGGAGAGTTGTTTTCCATCTAGCAACTCTCCCATGTAAGTCTTTGGAGTTAAAAAGATAGACTAGGGGTTGGTGGTCTGTTAGTATGGTAATCTTGTAGCCTAAAATGAGGTATTTAAAGTGTTTTAGTGCCCATATGATTGCAAGTCCTTCTTTGTGTGTAGTTGAGTAGTTATTTTCAGTGTTGTTTAAGACTCTACTTGCGTATGCTATGGCGTGTTCTTTGCCATTGTCATCTTTCTGTTGTAGGACTGCGCCTATTCCTTTAGAGGAGGCGTCTGTGTAAAGAAAGAATTCTTTCTTCATGTCAGGGAAAACTAGTACAGGGGCTGTGGTGAGTGCGTGTTTGAGAGTGTCGAAACTTTGCTGTTCTGTTTCTGACCATTGAAATGGCTCGCCTTTCCTTGTGAATTTGGTCAGAGGGGAAGCAATATCAGCAAAGTTTCTTATGAAGTGTCTGTAATAGGAGGCTAACCCGATGAAACTTCTTGTTTCGTTAGCGTTTCTGGGGGTTGGGAAATTGTTTATTGTATCTATTTTATCTGTGGTTGTGTGAATCCCTTTTGCATCCACTTTATGGCCTAGGAAGGTGAGTTCCTTCATGAGGAATCTACATTTCTTTAATTGAATCTTTAATCCCGTATGTTTGAGACGTTTGATGACAATCTCTAAAGTGTTAAGGTGGTCTCTTTCTGTGGGACTATATATAATGAGGTCGTCTAAATAGACGAATAATGAGATTCCTATCATGTCACTGAAAATGCGGGTCATCAACCTTTGTTGGGTTGAGGGGGGCATTCTTAAGGCCAAAGGGCATACGTTCGAAATGAAAGTGTCCTTTGTCAGTGGAAAATGCAGTTACGGGTTTTGATTCCTCTGTTAGTTTTACCTGACAGAATGCTGTCTTTAGGTCTATTGTGGAAAAAACAGAGTTCCCGTTGCCAATTCATTGTAGTACATCTTGCATGGCGGGGAGGGGGTGTGGGTCAGATTGAGTTAGGTTGTTTATTTTTCTGAAGTCAACAACAGGGCGTAAGGTTCCGTCTTTCTTAGGGACCAAAAAGAGGGGACTGTTCCATGGGGAGTCTGAATGGGAAATTACGCCTTGGTGTATCATCTCATGTACACTGTCATTGACTTGGGATTTCCTACTGTGGGGTATGCGGTAAGCGGGGGTGTATGAAGGGGTGGTGTTTGGGGGAATTTGGATGTGATGTTTGATTATATCACATTTGCCTAGTGTTTCGTCTTCTAAGGCGACAGCTGATCTATTCCTTTGTAGGAGAGCTAATAGCTCGTTATGACTTTCTCCGTCAGCTGATGTCGTGATTTGGTCTGGGGGAATAGGGGGAAGGGGTTGTGTTGGTCTTACTTGGTTGATGTGTTGCGGCAGTGGTTCCTGGATAGGGGAATTATGGAGATGGACTGCGCAGATGTTTGTATTCTTCCTGATTTTACGGTGTTGGTCTGAGGTGTTTGTTAACATAGCTAGTGTATGTTTATTTTCTGATATTGTGTCCCAGGAGGACTCAATGGTTATGTTGTTAATCCTGGACGTGTCTGAGTCGATTATGACGTCCTGATGGTCGATTGCACCGGGTATGTATAGTGGGACTGTTATTGAATGTCTAGGGGGTATGATGACTGTGTTAGACATCAGTGCCTTTGAGGTGACATAAGGGGGTGGTCGGAAGGAATAGCTGTTAGTGGGATTGGGAGTATTGAAGGAAGGTAGACATGAGAGATGTTGTGTGTCTGAGTCGGGTGTCTCAGGAACTGTTGACTCATTATTTACATCTCGGAAGGAGATTTTGTTAGTCTCAAAGTCTATCTTAGTTTTCCAAATCTTTAATGAGTGTAGTCCTATTATACCTTGTTGATCAAGGCTCCATTCATCAGCTATGTGGAAAGTTGTGAAACCTACTTTGTGATTGTTGACTTCAATATTTAAGTCTATGGTGTCGTGTAGAGGAATTGTGCTCCCTTCTATTAAGAGTCCTTCCATATTGGAAAATTGAATTTGGGGTGGGTCATTTAATGCTTCATACAGAGCTCTTGGGATGATGTTCAGGTTTGTTCCTGTATCAACCATCATGTCAACTTTAAGGGACTGTAGGGCGCGAAAACACGAAAAATTCTGGAAAATCAACGAATTTTAGGTAAACATTTCAAAAGATTCTCTATGATGGTGGTAACACTTTAGCCAAATATTACAGCTCAATTCCCTTTCTTTTCTTATATATAAAATAAAATAGATAAATTTTTGGCAACCTCTGGCAACCCCATTGCATGAAAAAACATTCTGTATATTGAAATAAAGTCAAAATTTTGATAGCCAGTTCCATTTTGTTTACTGTAATTAATATTTATGGAGATATCCGGCAACTTACCCAACACTAATCGTCAATCACCACAAGGATCTCAGTATCTCTTCAAAACTAAAGGAGAAAGGATGTCGCCCTGTCGCGTATCTGTTAGCCTACCAGTCATGCATGCGATCGTATTATCTTTTTTTCTACCAACAGGTATTCAAAATATTCTCTATGATGGCTGTAACACTTCGACCAAATATTACAGCTCAATTCCGTTTCTGTTCTTATATATAAAATGAAATAGATAAATTATTGGCGACATCTGGCAACCCCATTGCATGAAAAAACATTCTGTATATTGAAATTAAGTCAAATTTTCGATAGCCAGTTCAGTTTTGTTTAAAGTTTTAAACGGAAACGTAAAAAAAATAGACAATGTCACGAGTGAGTACGCGGCCGGAGGATTTTAAATGCCGGTGCGCTCCTTTAAACTTTAAATGCCTCTCCTGAAAAGTTTATGTTTTTTATATTTAAATAGCCATATCTCTGTTTCTTTTTGTCCGATTTCATTCATTCTTTCGAATTTGTAAAGAGAAAGAGTAATTCTTTAATTTGATCAGAAAAAAAACAAAGGAAACTGTAACTTATTTTTTTCTAATTTATCATAGCAGATTTTCACTGAAGTTTCTACTATTCAAAATAAAAAAATTATAAAAAAAAATAAAAGAGAGTAGGAAAAAATCTAACTTGATTAAGTTGTTTCCAAGACTCTAATCTTTCATTTCCTACATAGTAGGCTGATTACCTATGCCTGTGGATACTTTAATGATTACAGATACTATCATAAAAAAATAAAGAAAAAAATTAACTACACGTAATATACACATGTTACTAAAACAATTTAGTATGCAATAATACTCTTTCCGATAGAGTAAGTATACATAAGTTCACCAAAGAAATTGAACAACTTTTATGACACGTTCACCTATAAGCACTTCCCACAGTCCCTTAAGTTGGTCTAAGCTTACTTCTAGGGTGAGGTATTTGTGTTGTGTATGAGATATTCCTATGGTGGTTTGGTGCGTGAGGCTGGTACACGTTCCCCCAATCGTTGTTGAGTATTGCGTGTCGTGTGGGAGGGAGCTGTTTGTTGAGGGGTGGTGAATGGTTTGATAGTTCTCTGATTTAGTTGATGTTGTGTTTTCTGTAGGTAACACTCTTTGTTGGAGTGAGTTGATGTTTGGTGTAGGTTGCAGTATTTGATTGGATGTGTTGGTGTAGATAGGAGTGGGTGTTTAAAGGGGGGTGGAACTTGTTTGTTTTGATTCTGAACTTGACACTGAGCATTCGTATGTGAGGTAGTAGCATGCACTGAGCGTGGGTGTTGTTTTTGCTGTGTCCAACACTGGGCATCTGTGTGGGAAATGGTTCCATGAACTGAGCAAGGAATAGGGTGGTGTTGTACCTGCGTGTGTTGCTTTTGCTGTGTCCAACACTGGGCATCGGTGTGGGAAATGGTTCCATGAACTGAGCAAGGGATAGGGTGGTGTTGTACCTGCGGGTATTGTTGTTGCTGTATGCAGTCTTTTGTGTTGTGACTGTTTGATGAATGGTAGGAGCACCACTTAGAAGGTTGTCTTTGATTGGTGGGAGGGGGTTGCTGTAAGTGAAGGCTATTTAGTCTGGGGAGATGGTTGGGGGTATCTAAGGATACATTGCAAGCATTCATGATATCTAAGATATAGGTATAAGCTAGAGGATTTCTAGTGTCTAGTTCCCTTTTGGAGGCTTCCTTTAAACACTTTGGAGGGAGTTGGGAGAGATAGGAAGCTATTTCAAGGAATGTTAGTAAGTGTTTTGTTGGCATTACATTTTGACCAAATTGGTCAGTGTGAGTCCAAGGAGAGTTATTCTCTAGGTCTTCTCTGACCTCTTTCATTCCGTTTGCCACAAAATCCATTATATTAGTAATGGAATGTGGTTGGACTCTAGTGTTATTGAGGAAAGTGATGAGAAATGAAATGTTGTTAGGTTGTTTGTTATGAAAGACCTTAAGAAGGTGGCGTTTATATTCCTGATAAGTGATTCCACATGCAACTAAGGTGTCTAGCATCCTTGCCTTTGAACGGCAAATGTCAGATGGGTTTATTTTCTGACGGCACAAATTTATTTTATCTGTCTCCGAGTATTGGATGTTCTTGGAGAAGAACAGGTCACATGCTGTCAAGAAATCTGTAATGGATAGTCCACTATCTTGGGAAAAGGTTGGGATTTCTGTGAGGGGGGTTATGGTTTGATAGTTGTTAATTATTGTTGGTTGAGGTTGTGGGTAAGGATAATATTGTGGGTTTGGGGGAAGGTTAGGTGGTGGTTGGTGGTATGGTGTGGAGTGGGTTTGAACAGGTGGGGTATGGGGGGAAGGAAGGGGGAAGTTTTGGTACTGTTGCTGAATGGGAGGGGGGTTATTATGTGTTGGGATATGGGGGTTGGATGGATTATGGTTTATAGGAGGTTTTGTTTGCATATTTGGTTGGATGGGAGGAATGGGTGGTTGTGATTGTGAGGGGTGAAAGGGGTCTACTTGAGGAAGCTGGTTGAAGGGCATGATATTAGGAGGAGCAACATGAGGAGTTGGTTGGGTGGGTTGTTGTGGTTGAGATGGGTTACCTTATTTAGAGGCTGGTAATTATAGTTGAGTCGGCGGCGATAATCTTACTTATATGCACTGGGTGACAGAATGATTAAAATAGGTAGGTGTTGCTTCTGGGAGGGAACGGTTGGTGTGGTAGGTGCGAGGTGTTTTCTTCAGAGACAGGCGGTTTTCTTCAGAGACAGGCGGTTTTCTTCAGAGACAGGCGGTTTTCTTCAGAGACAGGCGGTTTTCTTCAGAGACAGGCGGTTTTCTTCAGAGGTGTGGGTAGGACGTTTGCTGCCACCATTTCTTATGTGTCCGTACGTGGTCCCGTTCCTATCCAGATGTGTAGGCGAATATATCAAACACTATATGTCACCTTAGTTCTATTTTAATCACTTATTGTCACTACACAGGAATGTTTATATTTAATAATAATGTCTCACATGTTCCTTATCACTACAGTACACATTGTAAGTTATCGACCGACGACTCTCCGAGCTCCGTGCATCATCTTAAGAAGGCCGGAAACTGGTTTTGTGAGGTGCCACGCTCGTATAAACTGACTTGTTTATGTGAGCTGGGTTTAGTTCGTCACATCTTATTTTAATTTACATAATTAGTTTATAATTTAGTCTGACAGCCAGACTATAATATATATCCAGGGGAGGTTCGTCAGTATACGTAATAATGTGTTTATTACTGTGTGATCGCGTGTGCATGGTGAGTGGTGGCGCGACAGGGAATGCCTTGTCAGCAGATTGGTCAGCGAAATGAACAGGATGTCTTAGGCGCCTTATTGTCGGCCGGCTGGTGTGAGTGTGGGAGTGAGTGGAGGTGAGTGGGTTATATGACTGAGTGATATACTCACTTGTATATGAGGCGTATACAATATATGTACTGTATATATATATATATATATATATATATATATATATATATGTGTGTGTGTGTATTTCGGCAGCAATCTTTCTCTAATGCATGTAGTGTTAAATGCGACGGAAATCTCAGCGTTGATGATCTTTTTCTGAAGACTTTCAATTCTTCGAAAGAGGCGTTTTTCATCCTTACTTAAGGAATACAGGAATTCTCCGAAAGTGTAGGGCATGGAGACGAATAAAGTCGATTCTATTATTTACTGGCAGGACGTTTCGTAACTCTTGTTACATTTTCAACTAAATACAATGGTTTTGATACATGGTTATAAATGAAAAAACTAACATTGGGAAAGGCCAATACAATATTGCTGGACATCTAAGTACATGGCGCTCCGTGGGGAGCCTTAACGGAGGAGTGGCGAAATGTTTCTACTGGAGGGAAGGGTCAGGAGATCACCAATCTGGATGTTGATTGAGTGTGATAAATTTTTCATATAAAGAGCTTCCAATAGTGAAAGGCGATGGGCATCGTCATTCTGATCCAGGATTATGGTGCCTTTAACCATAAGTTGTCTTGTCGGGGAGATTCCATGGTCGCGTAGGTTGTGGTTTTTGATGAATCCTGCTTGTAGGTGGCAAGTGAGGCGTCTGGAGAGGTGAGTAGTCGTCATTTCTACATAAGAAGTACGAGTTCCACAGTCCTCGTTTTGACATGTATGCATGTAGATGACGTTTCTCCTCTGGAGGGGCTCTGGGGGAGGGAAGAGGTTATTTCTTAAT
>NC_134805.1:6011331-6016331 GCF_046742065.1 Oratosquilla oratoria
TGCCACCGTGGCCAAACTGATAATGACCTGGGGCAGCGAGGGCGGCATCGGGTGCCAAGTGGGACTTCTTCTCGTGTCTTTCTATCCCACAGTCCTCTTTACGTACTTCGCAGAGAACCACACGATGAGACTTTTTACGCACCCACCACGAGCCCTGTGGAAGGCGATTCCGCAGGAAGGTTCTCTCTCAGCCCTTTCCAGACCTCCACAGCATCTTCATCGTGCACAGGACTTCTGAAGTGGACGGAGGTTTCCTTGATGCTACGGTCATCTGAAGAGACACGATTGAAACTCCAGCTGGACACGTTCCAATTCTTGCCTTCCAACGAGGACCCAGAGGCAGACACATGTGACGACGAGCTCCATCAGTGCCAAATGGATGTGATCTTGAGAACTTAAGGCTTCACTAAGAACTTCGACTGGGATAAGCTACATTCAAATTTTCTTTACCCTCAGGAGTCACGCAGGGGTTTTCCCCTCAGCTGAATAAAATAAAGTTTTGTTTAGTATTTTTTTCTCGAAAGTTTGCATCCTTCAATGTCAAATGAAATAAGATTTTTTTTTCAATGCATTTATGGAGTATAATGTGGGCAAGAACCTGTGTCCGTGCAGCATCAGCGAATGGATACCTGAAGATCCTTATTAAATTGATATACAAACATACATACATATACAGTATGTATACATGCGCACATATATATATATATATATATATATATATATATATATATATATATATGTATATATATATATATATATATGTGTGTGTGTGTGTGTGTGTGTGTGTGTGTGTGTGTGTGTGTGTGTGTGTGTGTGTGTGTGTGTGTGTGTGTATGTATGTATGTATGTATGTATGTATGTATATGTGTAGGTATGTATATATATATACATATATGTATGTATATATATATATGTATGTATGTGTATACATGTATATATATGTATGTGTGTACGTATATATATATTTATGTATATATATATATATGTATATATATAAATATATATATATATGTATGTAAATATATATACATATATATATACATATATATATATATATATATATATATATATATGTGAGTGTGTGTGTGTGTGTGTGTGTGTGTGTGTGTGTGTGTGTGTGTGTGTGTGTGTATGTGTGTGTGTGTGTTTGTGTGTGTGTGTGTGTGTGTGTGTGTGTGTGTGTGTGTGTGTGTGTGTGTGTGTGTGTTCGTGTATGTGTGTATACGTGTATGTATATATTTATATATGTATATATATGTATATATATGTATATATAAACTACACATTCGGAAAAGAGAAGCGCTACCGAAAGTCGATTCGTATATTGCGAGCACTTAACTGTCCCGCCGAAGAGGACCACAGATAGTGGTCGCAATATACGGGCCACAAACCAACAGTGTTTCTTTTCTCCGAATGTGGGATACACGCACGCACGCACACACACACACACACACACACACACACACACACACACACACACACACACACACACACACACACACACACACACACACACACACACACACACACACACACACACACACACACACACACACACACACATACACGCACGCACGCACGCACGCACACACACACACACACACACACACACACACACACACACACACACGGCTCGGTGGCGGATTGGTACACGGCTCGGTGGCGGATTGGTAAAGCACTGGCCTCACAAGCCAGAGAACCGGGGTTCGATTCCCCGGCCGGGCGGAGATAAGTTGGGTTTGTCTCCTTTCACGTGTAACCCCTGTTCACCTAGCAGTGAGTAGGTACGGGACGTTAGTCAAGGAGTTGTGACCTTGCTGTTCCGGTGTGTGGTGTGTGAGTGGTCTCAGACCTACCCAGAGATCGGCAAATAATGAGCTCTGAGCTCACTGCCGTAGGGTGGTGTCTGGCTGTCTCGACAGAGACTGCAACAGATCCGAGGTGAATACACACACACACACACACACACACACACACACACACACACACACACACACACACACACACACACACACACACACACACACACACACACACACACACACACACACACACACACACACACACACACACCTCGTGCGTGGCGCAGTTGGTAGAGTTCCCGGCTGCCACTATAGCTGTCCGAGTTCGAATCCCGCTCAGGGCTGAAATAATTTCAATGTCGCTAATCTGCGGGTTATTACTCCAACTCTCGTGGGCGGGGTGTTGAGTGTGTGTGTGCGTGTAAGGTCACAGCATTACCCATAGATCGGTTATATATGAGTTCTGAACTCTCTTCCGGGAAGGAAATAAATGTCGATCACGGGTCCAACACGTCATCCAAGACCATGGTGAATCACACACACACACACACACACACACACACACACACACACACACACACACACACACACACACACACACACACACACACACACACACACACACACACACACACACACACACACACACACACACACACACACACACACACACACACACACACACACACACACACACACACACACACACACACACACACACACACACACACACACACACACACACACACACACACACACACACACACACACACACACACACACACACACACACATATATATATATATGTATATATATATATATATATATATATATATATATATATATATATATATATATCACACAGGAAACCCACAGTCGGAGAAAATAAAACTACAATGAAGAAGAATCCTATATTTCGGATATCAACTGTAGCCCTCTTCAGGAAAGTACATAAGACAGAGTACAGAGGTGACTTATAAGCTACAGAGAAGAGAAGGGATGTAAAGAGATGACCTCACTCAGGCGCGGGGAAAGCTGGGGTGGCGGAGGAAGGAGGGGGTGAGGAGAGGGGTTTTGTAAGGTCTGTACCAGTTTGCTAATTGCTGCGCGTGAAATGATGTCAGGAGTCCACTGCCCTTTAGAAATATTAATATTAGGGCATTCCTCAATTAATGCTGATTCGACTATTTTCCTCCTGAAACCGCAGTGGGACTTGAACACTAATCTGGCCTTACCCCAGTCGAAAGAATGATTCTTATTTTTGACATGAAGAAATACAGCCGAGTTTTCTTCCCCATACCTAATTGACCATTTATGTTCTGCCAATCTAGTGTTCAAGTCTCTCCCGGTTTGACCCAAGTAAACCAAATCACAATCTTTACAGGGCAAACAATAAACACCAGGTGACTCAACTTCCTTCGGTTTTTGTTGAACGTTCACAAATTGCTTACGCACGGTGTTAAGATAGTGATAGGCATTAGTGAGACGTTCACGAGGAAACAACTTAGTAGAAGAACTGGTGGTATTATTGAATGGAGTTTTTAAAATGTCCTTAAAGGAGCGGTGAAAACTTGAGGGGATGAAAGTTTTAAAATGGTTGGCCCTAGCCTTACTGAGGGCTTGGTCCAGAAACCAAGGTGGATAAGCCAACTTCTCAAGTTGACATTTGATCCCTTCAATCTCATGGTCCAGAAATTGAGGACTGCAAATCCTGAAAGCCCTCAAGAAAAGGCCAGAGGCAACACTTTTCTTAACATTGTCAGGGTGATTGCTAAAAAAGTGAAGGTAACTCCCTGAGTGGTTGGGCTTACTGTACGGTACACTGTAAAGAATAAATTATCATCAGTTCTTCTTATCAAAATATCCGAGAAAGGTATTTGGTGTCCTTCTTCCCATTCAACTTTAAATTTAAGATTCGGGGTCAATTGGTTCAGTTTATCATGGAACACTTCAAATGGGCCCCAACTGTCATCCCACGCCGAAAAGATATCGTCTACGTACCTGAGCCAAATCATTTCGGGCGGTTTGATGCTGGGCAAAAGGGTACACTCAAAATACTTCATGTATAAATTGGCCAAAACAGGATGTCAGGGGGGTACAAATAAAGGTTTATACTCGGTATCATTGAGAATTTGGACGTGAGAGAAAAGAAACACCAAGGTAACACAACACGTGTTTTTATTGGATATCAACACAGAGCACTACTTAATCTGAACACATGCAAAGGAATATCACCAGTGTGATATATAACGCTACTAAAATGTATGTATAAACAAGTGGATAAACAAACCACTCCTCGCACTGCGGGCGCGAGGATCTCCTCGAGCGTCGACTCCTTCTCCGACGAGTCCCCTTGTTGTCCTCCTTGGTCTCCTGCTCCAACGAGTCCCCTTGTTGTCCTTCTTGGACGGGCGCACGTCTCCTCGTGGTCTCCTGCTCCGACGAGTCCCCTTGTTGTCCTCCTTGGACGGGCGCACGTCTCCTCCTTGGTCTCCTGCTCCGACGAGTCCCCTTGTTGTCCTCCTTGGACGGGCGCACGTCTCCTCGTGGTCTCCTGCTCCGACGAGTCCCCTTGTTGTCCTCCTTGGACGGGCGCACGTCTCCTCCTTGGTCTCCTGCTCCGACGAGTCCCCTTGTTGTCCTCCTTGGACGGGCGCACGTCTCCTCCTTGGTCTCCTGCGTCCTAGTGCCCTCCCTCCGTGGAACTGGGAGGGGAGGGGGGGGGTCCGCCCTCAACGGCAGACGGCCGTAAAGTGTGTACTATCCATCTCCATGTCCTTCCCTCTTATACATCCGGGAGGGTGAGGGAGAGTGGGTGGCGGCGATCTGCGCATGCGCACAGCAATAGTGACCTCGTATAATGACAGTTGGCAGCACTGGAAGCCAAGCATGACCTCACGTTGACATTCTTTGGCCAGTCAGGTGCTCTGGCTAACGAGCACCAAGCTCCCAGCTCCATCACGGGCCGAATCACGTGGTTAGCGGGGGGGACGAGACGTCCGCGCCGACAGTCCTCCAAGCTCGTCACGTGACCCACGTGACACAGGAGATAAATTGGAACCCTTACTGCAATCGAATTTTTGACGGAAGAATTGGTCTTGAAAGGAAAAAACATTTGAAGAATCACAAAGGCGAACTAAAGCAAGAATTTTGTTGATAGGGAGAGGGAAAATGTCTTGAAACTGTTGCAGTTTGGT
>NC_134805.1:6026331-6033831 GCF_046742065.1 Oratosquilla oratoria
GTCCTGCCCGTTGACCCAGCCTGCCCATCCCCGCCAACTCGGACTGCTCTGACCAACCCAGCTGCCCACGAACATCGCTGCATACTAATCACGTAAGCATGACGTTAACCGAGCTAATCTCCAAACTCACCCTCCAGGTTAGCGCCCTCCAAGAGCAGGTTGCCAATCTTCAACAACGACCCCCGTCACCAAGATACTACCGCAACCGCTCTAGGTCTACATCCAGAGGAAGACCCAAGCAAACATCAGGCGTCTGCTTCTACCATCATCGCTTTGGACAAGATGCGAGGAAATGTACACAGCCGTGCACCTTCTCACCGGCACCGTTAAACAAGATGGGCGAACGCTAACGGCGCACAGCGTTCGCCAACATACATCGAAACTCTTCTTCGTATTTGATCCACTCTCCAACACCACATACCTCATCGATACCGGAGCTGAAGTCAGTGTCCTGCCTGCCACAGCATCCCAGCAATCACTGCCGCCGATGTCTTACCTCTACGCAGCTAACGGCACCAAGATACCCGTTTTCAAGAGGAAGACACTTCAGCTAGAACTCAACCTCCGCCGATCCTTTGAGTGGACCTTCTACGTTGCATCAGTTTCCCAACCCATCCTTGGCGCCGATTTTTTGACCCACTTCGATCTCCTGATCGATATTAAAAATCGCAAGCTCCACGACCCCCTTACATCGATGTCATCCAACGCCAGGCCAACAACCGGAGTAAGTAGCCAACTTTCAACCATCAGTGCTGATAACAAGTTTGCTTCTCTCCTCAGGAACTTTCCTGCCTTGACACAACCTTACTCCACGACCACGACTGTGAAACACCACGTACTGCACCACATAGAGACTACGGGACCTCCAGTCTACGCCAAAGCCCGTCGTCTGGCTCCGGAACGCCTCAAGCTAGCCAAGGCAGAACTGGAAGCCCTCATGCGTCAAGGTATCATTCGTCCAAGCTCAAGCAACTGGTCGTCAGCTCTCCACATCGTCCCCTACCGCGCCCTCAACTCGCGAACTGTGATGGATAGGTACCCAGTTCCCAACATACAGGAGTTTTCCTCACACCTTGCAGGAACTCGCGTATACTCCCGGATCGATCTTGTAAAAGCCTTCCATCATATTCCGGTCAACCCGCCTGACATCCCCAAAACAGCTGTCACAACACCTTTTGGCTTGTTCGAATACGTTCGAATGCCCTTCGGCCTCAAGAACTCTGCCCAAACTTTCCAGAGATTCATGGACGAAGTCCTACGAGGCCTGCCTTTTTGCTTCACCTACATCGACGATGTACTCATCGCCAGCCCTGACGAAGCCACGCACCAAGACCAACTTAAGCAACTCTTTACCAGCCAAAAACACTACGGCATCCACATCAAACTCGAGAAATCTGACTTCGGTGTGTCATCCATCAACTTACTAGCACACACCGACACACCTTCAGGCGTCACCCCAGTCTCATCCCGCTGCGACGCCATCCAGAGTTTCCCGAAACCTACAACACAGCGCCAACTCAAGCAATTCCTTGGTATGTTAAATTTCTATAATCGTTTCATTCCAGGCTGCGCTCAACTGCTCCAACCGCTCTACTCCATGATCAAGCCGTGCAAGAGGGGACGTTCCATCGTACTCAACTGGGACGCCGAAACTGATGCAGCTTTCATGGCAGCCAAAGAAGCACTCGGGAATGCTACCGCCCTTAGTTTCCCTATTCCTGATGCCATCACTTCCATCTCGACAGATGCTTCAGACACAGGTGTCGGCGCAGTTCTGCAGCAATACATCAACGATGCCTGGAAACCCATCGCCTTCTTCTCAAAGAAGCTCAACAATGCCGAGAAGAAATACAGCGCCTTCGACAAGGAACTCCTAGCCATCTACAAGGCTGTCAACAGGTTCAGGTATTTCATCGAAGGACGACAATTCCACATATACACCGACCACAAACCAATCACAACAACATTCATTCATAACAAGACAACATACTCCCCTAGACAACTCCGACACATAGATTTCATCTCCCAATTCACCACAGATATTCGTTTTGTTCGAGGTGAAGATAACTGTCCTGCCGACACACTCTCGCGCAACATATCTGCAGTCTCTACCTCTCTCATCGACTACGCCGCCATCGCTGCAGACCAAGCTGGTGATACCGAGCTGCAGCGATTGATGGAAAACCCCGCGTTGCAGATGAAGAAGGTACAGCTCCCTGGAACCAACACTGAGCTCTACGCCGATGTATCCACGGACACCATCCGTCCCTACTTGCCCGTGAACCACAGGTATCCCTTGTTCCGCCATTTACATGACCTCTCCCACCCAGGTATTCGAGCTTCGCAGCACATGATGTCATCACGCTTCATCTGGAGTGGAATCGCCAAAGACGTTCGACACTGGACCCGCACCTGCGTCAAATGCCAAGCTTCCAAGGTCACACGCCACACCATCTCCCCTCCAGGTACCTTTCGCCCAGTCTCCACTCGACTCGAGCACGTCCACATCGACATCGTCGGACCGCTTCCCTTCTCCGACAGCTTCAGGTATATTCTTACTTGTGTAGACCGTTTTACACGCTGGCCCGAAGCAATCCCGCTTACTGACATAAGCACAGAAACAGTAGCCAAAGCTTTTATAACCACCTGGATTTCAAGATTCGGTACACCACTCAGCCTCACATCCGACCGTGGTAGCCAATTTGAATCCAATCTATGGAACAAGGTTATGTCTTTGCTAGGTATCCGGCGTTTGAGGACAACAAGCTACCACCGACAATCCAACAGACTCGCCGAAAGCTTCCACCAACAACTTAAGGCTTCACTCGCAGCAACAGCACGCGATCGCACCAACTGGTCTACGGTGCTTCCAATGGTCCTCCTCGGTATACGCACGTCCCTCAAGGAAGACCTTGGCCACTCCTCTGCAGAACTTCTTTATGGCACTCCACTCCGTCTGCCCGGTGAGTTTCTTGCATCTGCCCCTATAACGCAGCCCTGCAGCGTTCAAGATTATGCTACTAATCTTACAGATACAATGCAGAAACTCCAGCCAGTGCCACCGCGTACCTCACCTACAAGAACGTTCGTGAGCCAGGACCTCGAAGACTGCTCACATGTTTTCGTTCGCGTGGAGGGAGTAAAGAAGCCTCTTCAACAACCATACGATGGCCCATATAGAGTCGTCAAGAGGACAAGGAAGAACTTGACCATCGATCGCCGTGGAACCACTGACGTCATCTCCATAGACCGCGCCAAGCCAGCATACCTCCTCTCGGACAACGAACAAGATCCTGTTGCTCTTCCGACACCTCCGGACACACGGGCTACAAACCACAAACACACTACAAAGAAAAAACAGATATCGTTCCTCCTGCCTCGTCACTAGGGGGAGAGTTCTGTAGTGTTCTGTAGCCAACACGTATAATTACCCCTTCAGGACCCGTGATCGCAGAGTACGGGATAAACAATAGTCACCCCTTAGAACATGCGTTCGACTAAACATGATTTCAACTAAATTTAATTAATATAAATAACAATGTTCACTGTAACAACTTAATTTATTTTGTAAATAAAACAAAACATATCCCTCTACATCCTGTAAGAAGCATATTTATGTATTGTAAATATATTTTGAATAATTGTATACTAAAGACCAAGAATCCAGAATTTCGCCACAAATATTGTAAATACCATCATCGTCATTTCTAATAAACAGATCAGTCATGGGATTGACTTTAAATATCCTAGCTTCCTCCAACAAGGACAATTGTAGTAACCACTACAATCTTCATCGTGCACAGGACTTCTGAAGTGGACAGAGGTTTCCTTGATGCTACGGTCATCTGAAGAGACACGATTGAAACTCCAGCTGGACAGGTTCCAATTCTTGCCTTCCAACGAGGACCCAGAGGCAGACACATGTGACGACGAGCTCCATCAGTGCCAAATGGATGTGATCTTGAGAACTTAAGGCTTCACTAAGAACTTCGTCTGGGATAAGCTACATTCAAATTTTCTTTACCCTCAGGAGTCACGCAGGGGTTTTCCCCTCAGCTGAATAAAGTAAACTTTTATTTAGTATTTTGTCTCAAGAGTTTCCATCCTTCAATGTCAAATGAAATAAGATTTTTGGTTTTCAATGTATTTATGGAGCGTAATGTGGGCAAGCATTTGTGTCCGTGCAGCAGCAGTGAATGTGTACTTCAAGATACTTATTAAATTGATATACAAACATACATACATATACTGTATTTATACATACGTACATATATATATATATATTTATATATATATATATATATACATATGTGTGTGTGTGTGTGTGTGTGTGTGTGTGTGTGTGTGTGTGTGTGTGTATATATGTATGTGTGTATGTGTGTTTGTATGTATATACATATATATATATATATATGTATATGTATGTATGTGTATACATGTATATATATGTATGTACGTATATATATGTATGTATATATATATATATATATATATGTGTGTGTGTGTGTGTGTGTGTGTGTGTGTACATATATATCTATATATATACATATATACACACACACACACATATATATATATATATATATATATAATTTGTGTGTGTATGTATATATATATGGGTATGTTTTAAGACAGATTGAACATATTTAGAAGCTCCGCCATGGGATACGAACCCTGACCCGTGCGTCGATAATCACGAGGCCAAGACGCTAGCAACCATGCTACATGGTGATTTCACGTAACATTGGAAGATCTAGTCTCAATTTCATCTAATCCCGTATTAGGCGAGTCCTCCGACAAGTTGGGTATGTTTAAGAAAGATTGAACACGCACGGGTCAGGGTTCGTATCCCATGGCGGAGCTTCTAAAAATGTATATATATATATCTATATATCTATATATATATAGATATAGATATATATATATATATGTGTGTGTGTGTATATATATGTGTGTATACGTGTATGTACATATATATATTATATATATACATATATGTATATATATGTACATATATGTATATATATATATATATATGTATATATATATATATATATGTATATGTACGTATATATAAACTACACATTCAGAGAAAAGAAACGCTACCGAAAGTTGATTCGTATATTGTGAGCACTTAACTGTCCCGCCGAAGAGGTCCACAGATAGTGGTCGCAATATACGAACCATGAGATCAGAGTCCTTATATACTATCGTAACCCTAGAACCTGTTCAATGGTGATGAAAAACAACTGTAATAGTCGAGCTGACTTTACATCTAAAGCCAACGTGGTGTATTTATTCAAATGTCCAGCCGAGAATTGTACGTCTCGCAATATCACATACGTCGGGCGCGGGGGATGTACTCTCAGCCGAAGACTAACTTTTCACCAACAGGACGGAGCGATCAAGGACCATTATTTAAAATATCACAATCGAAATATTGACAGAGACACCTTAGTTCAATGTACCAAAATTATTGCGTACAATGAGGACCCTAGAAGGTTGAAACTCTTGGAGGCATTCCACATCAGGGACTCTGCCCCCACTATAAACATTCAGTCGGACATGACGTCCAGTATTAAGCTGTACAGTAGCGCTAACCTGAGACATCGCTACATTGAGGTCCCCTCTCCCCCTCCCCTCCCCCACCACTCAGACGATCAGCCAGACTCCGTAATGGGAACTCGGACAGCAGTTTATGTATTTAAACCTTTCTCTCTCTCTATCATTTGTACTTTCCTTGTAGACGTAAGTGATAACTCTCGTTATATATCTTTTGTTCTACCTGTATATTTGTATTTGTATTTTTGTAATTTATTTTGTAACTTATATGTACCAACATTTGTATTCATTATTGCAGAAATTTTGTCAATCCTGATGATGTCTCTTTGAAGACGAAAGCTCGAGAATATTAAATGGAGAACTATGGAGAACTTGTATCAGCTCACCCTACAACTGGAAAAAAGTTGATAAGACAAATAGAAAACATTAAAAAAAAGTTGAACAATTGTCAGAATGCTGTCGTATTTAATTCTACATGCATTAAGTAAAAGAAAACGATAACTTGTAAGGGATGACCTGTGTGTCTGTGAGCAATGATGTGAGGGAGCAAAGTAATATGTAAGGACAAGGACATTCCAAGAATATGAACTTAGAGAAGTGAACATTCATGGCAGTGTATGTAAGTGCACACTTATAGACACTTGTGCGCAAGTACACAAACACTTACACACACACACACACACAAACACACACACACACACACACACACACACACACACACACACACACACACACACACACACACACACACACACACACACACACACACACACACACACACACACACACACACACACCTATACGCTTTTGGAAGTGTTCATTGTTTTCATGTTGTAGTTCTCTGGAAAATTAACTAATATATCGCCTCTGTTATTTCTCTCACCTACTTCAAATTTCCCAATTGAAGGCTCATCTCCCATATACTTCCGCATTTTAGTATTAAAGCCACCTATTACCATTTTCATTTTTTTTTTTATCCATTACCTGACTTGAATCATCATAGAAGGCCTCAATTTCATCGTCTGAAGTTGGTGCATAAACCTAGATTATTGTTAGAGTGTACCTTTTAAACAGCTTTATCACAATCTAATCTACCCTATCTGATAAACTACGTTACCATCAACTTTTCAGTTTTTCAAGAATCTTACTCCACTAGATATTTTTCTTTTTCCTTACATCTATTGTAAAGCAGGTGGTGACCTCTTGTAACTGTATCAGCCTTTCTTTTTCTCTTTGGACTTTGCTTAGTCCCACGATGTCCCACTTGATGTTGTCTAGTTCTTCCATTAAACTCTCCAGCCTGTGGTCTTCTGAGAGGGTTCTTACTTTGTAAGTATATATCATCTTTTTCTTCATGCTATTTAACATCCAAGACTTTGATCTACTTGGACAGTGCTTATTCAAGTTCGGTGGCACACTGCCGCAAGCACACAAGGCAATGATGTTGGACCTTTAAGAGACGATGATCCAACAGGAACGCCCGGTTTTCTTTTGCTTGTGCAAGTCATTGTTGTTACAAGGGATTTTGGTAGTAACCTCACCTCCCTGCCAACTGGTTTCTGGTGAGGTATTTCTTTGGTGCCACCTTATTCAGTATATTCGGTGGAGACCTGTATATCTATAGGGTACCCAGTGGTCCACACCGTCATTATGACGGTACCCCATATATCTGTGATGACTTTTTCTGTTCGCCATTATGGACTAGCCAGTTGGCAGTAGGACCTATGACTGTACCAGATGCTCTTTGTCTCATCATTCATACAAAACCTGTTCGATATGGATAATAACCCTACAGAAATTTTTATTCCTATCGACATAGCTTTTGTAGTTATCAAGATATCAACATAAACATAAAGGTATCAACATATATATATATATATATATATATATACATATATATACATATATATACATATACATATACATATATATATATAT
>NC_134805.1:6036331-6038831 GCF_046742065.1 Oratosquilla oratoria
TGTGTCTTTGTGCGTCTGCAATTGTTTCATATAAAATGGCGAGTGCTGTATGTGTTCCTTTGCCAGGTGTGAATCCGTGTTGGTTAGGGTTTAACATGTCGTGTTCGTGTAAGTGTGCCATAAGTCTGTTTGTGATTAGTCTTTCGTATATTTTTCCAGGTGTTTCTAGTAGTGATATGGGTCTGTAGTTTTGTATTTGGGTGGTGTTTTTGTTTTGTTTCGGTATGAATGTAATGATTGAGTTTTTGAATGTTTGTGGAAAGTATCCTAGGCTGAGTGTTTCGTTGTAAATGTCTGTGAGTAATTGTATTGTTATGTTTGGTAAGTGTGCGAGTATTTGTTTTGTGATGCCTGATTGTCCTGGAGCTTTGTTTTTGGTGTGTTTGATTATGGTTTTAACGTCTTCTAGGTATATGGGTCCTCCGATGTAGTTGTCAGTGTCTAGTCTGTTTAAGTCTATGTTTGCGTAAGGTTGTGTTTGGTGGTGGTGCTGCGTTATGTGTGTGAGTATTTTTGTTTCATGGTTTGTGTCGAATTGTGTGTTTTCTGCTGGTGTGATTTGAAAAATGTTTTGCCATACCTGTCTGAATGCGTGTTCTTTGTCTTTGTCGTCGTGTAGTTTTTCGTTGTTGTGAGTTATGTAGGGTAAAGTGTTAGTCTTAGATCCTTGTAGTCTCTTTATTGTGTTCCAGAAGTCTTGTGGGTTTTTTTGGGTTGAATTTGATGTTTGAAATTAGTTTGTTCCATGTTTCTTCATAGTTTCTTTTGTGTTCTTCTAGTATCTGTGTTTGTAGTTGTTTAATTGTTTGTGATATGTGTGGAGTCCAGTTGTTTTCATTTATGGCTTTGTTTTTTATGTTGTTTGCTTTCCAAACTAGTTGTTTTAGTGTTTTAGATGTTTTTGGTGTGGGTAGTTGTTTGTAGTGTATTGTAGGGATGCTCTGTGTGATTGCATTGTCTATTAGTTTGTACCAGTTTTCTATTTTTTCGTCTATGTATTGTGTGTTTTTTGTTTGGATGTTTGTGTTGTTTTGTGTTTCTGTGTTGTTGTATTCTTCTGTAGTTGTTTCTAGAATTGTTTTGAATTTCTTCCAATCTGCTTCTTTGAATAGTAGTCTAGGTGGTGTGGGGATAGTGATCGCTGTGGTGGAGAGTGTCAAATGAAGTGGTATGTGGTCTGATGATGTTATGTCGCCTGGGTGTATTCTGTATGTAAAGTGGTGGTGTCGGTTGGTGAATACCATGTCTGGGTTGCCTGTTCCGTTGTTTGCGAAGTATGTTGGGAAGTCTGGACCTAGGAAGGTGAGGTGGTTTTGTGTTATCAGTTGGTGTATACTTTTCCCTACGTGATTGTTGTATGTGTGTTTCAGTGTTTTATGTTTTGCGTTGAAGTCTCCTATGATGTATGTAGGTTGTGGTTTTTGTGTGATTTTAAGAATGTCTTGTGTTGGTAGGTATGGTCTTCGTGGTGGGAGGTATGTTGTGGCTATGATGATGGGTCCTTTGTTTGTGTGTAGTTCAATGGCTAGCATGTCTTCGTCAAAGTCATCTAACAGTTTGTATTTTATGTTTCGTCTTATTGCTATTGCTATTCCTGCGTTGTCCTCGTTGTACGTGTTTTGTGTGTGTGTGTTGTAATTGAATATCTTAACTGTGTGTTTCCCTATAGAATTGAGTAGTATGATGTCTGGTGTTTGTGTTGTGTAATGATTGCATAATTGGTTTCTCCTGTGAAATGTCCAGTGTTGTACGTTGTGTTGTATTATGTGTATTGTGTCCATGTTTGTTTGGTTTATTGGCTGTTGACTGTCCAGTGAGGTGTGTCTGTTGGTTTGTGTTTGCGGGTGTCGTAGAATCCTTGTTGTGTCTTTTTATATTTTGCTTCAGTCAGTCTTTGTATGGGGGCTTTTGTCAAGTCTATTAGTCTTTGTGTAATCATGGTGTCTACAGTCTCTTCTGGAATTTCCTTTGTGTATATGTATTTGATCTTGTTGGTTCGGAGAAGTGTGTGTGCGTTTTGGTGTATCTCTTCGTCTGTCATGTTTATTGTGGTGGGTGTTATTATCTGTAATGTTATGTCTGTGTTCTGGTCAGTTTTCTTTGATTTTGTGGGTTGTTCAGTTTCAGTTGTGTGTTCTGTGTTGAGTGGTCTTTTGTTTCTCTGTTCCTCTGTTTCCATTGCCTCAGGTTGTGGTTGGGTGAGTGTTGTGTTGTTTAGCATGTTAAGTATGGCTGATGGTTTGATAACTGAGGGTGGGATTATGATAGTGGGGAGTCCATTGGCTTTGTAATATGCATCAATTGTCTGTTGGTATGTTCCCGGTGTTGCAGCCTCGGTTATGTTAGCATGTATGATGGCAGTGTTTATGACTGTGAGATGTTTGAGGGTTATAGGGTTGGGTGTTGGTGTGTGTGATGACTGAGTAGCATTATCTGTCGTTATGTTTGCATATGTAATGTTAGGGTGTGTGGTTGTGTGTTGCTGCTCCCTGATTTCTTG
>NC_134805.1:6051331-6053831 GCF_046742065.1 Oratosquilla oratoria
ATGCAAAATTTATCAAGCTCTGTTATGGAAAAAAGAAAACAAATCTATATGTTGTAACGCTGGGCAGACTTCTTTGAGGTTACCCTCAGAAATTTAGGAAAAGGATTTTAAAGCTTTGTATGAAGGCTCGTCTCCTTTCTCGAAACATTTTTTGCACCACATGATTGGACTCAACACGCTATTCTCTTTTACGTCATTTACAACCTCAGGAAATCTTCAAAATTTGGCAGAAAAGTGAATTTGTTACAAGATCCAAGGAAAAATATACCATAAAATTGGCTTCCTAAAACCTCATTTATTTGTCGATGAACGTCAAAAAATAACAGCAGACGATAAAAAAAAACATTTTGGAAAGCGAGTGATGGATTTTTAGATTTGTATTTCTATTATGGAAAAGACCAGCAAGTAAAACTGCCTAGTCAAAAATTGTACACCTATGGAAGTAGTGAAAAAGAAGAGACAGCAAAACGACGAGTAAGAGAAGAAAAAGAAGTATCTGCCAATGAGACAATAGTGTCTCAGATTTACAATTATATGGTAGTCAACAATGCGTGTCTCGCGGGTATGTTAAAAGAAATAGAGTCTGCAAAGTTACTCATTGAAGCTCATGTCAAAAAATATGGAAACGTTCCTGACATCATGTCTATAACTTTGAAGACGGCTGAAGGAATCAAAACACGAGAACATAAAGGCGTGTACCATCTTCCCTCTTCTTCTTCGCAAGTTGGGGGGATCGTTAATTTTGGTCCTGACAAGGATCCGCTGACGATAACAATTAGCTCTCCAAAAGACAATTCATCATTTCCTTTGAAAATTGTTAACCATAACAACTATTTTTACGACAATTTTCAGTACCCCTTACTGTTTCCTAAAGGAGATCTTGGGTATTCTTATACAATGACGAAACAGTGTAAACCTGGGAAAGGTGTTGGAAAATATAACCGTCTTTCACCTTCTATGTACTATTCATTTTTATATATGGAGAGAGAAGTGAATTTCAACTATCTAACGAAAGGAAGAAAATTGTTTCAGCAGTTTACCGTGGATAATTATGTCAAAGTTGAATCAAATAAGTTGTCTTTTTCAGAATAAAATCAGAGACAAATAAGAAAAGAACGAGCAGATATTTTACGTGAAGATGACGGAAAAGAATCTGGGCAAAGGATTATTATTCCTCCGTCGTTTCTCGGGGGACCACGATATATGAAACAATGTCAACAAGATGCTCTTGCATTCGTGACATATTACGGTTCCCCAGATTATTTCTTTACTTTTACAATGAACCCAAACTGGAAGGAATTACGTTCGGCGATGGATAAAACAGGTTCCTTTGATACCCATCCATGTGAACGACCCGATTTGGTTAGCCGAATTTTCAAGTTGAAAGTTGATAATCTAATGTATGATTTAACACAGAAGCATATTTTTGGTCGTGTTAAGGCTAACCTTTACAGTATCGAGTGGCAAAAACGAGGTCTCCCACACGTTCACATTTTATTGTGGATGGAAGAGCGTGTGACCGCTGATGCGGTGGAAAAGCTTATTTCAGCAGAAATACCAGATAAAAAAACCGAACCTAGACTTTTCGAAATTGTCACAAAGTGTATGATTCACGGTCCCTGCAAAGGTTATGACGAGTCAAATGTCTGCTGCCAGGGAAAAAATAATAAAGGACAAACATGCGGTAAAGGATTCCCTAAAACGTGTAGAAAGGATTTACCTTTTGGGAATAATGGATATCCGCAGTATAAAAGAAGATCCATGGGCGAAGGTGGACATTCTTTCGAGATACAAGTTAAGGGTAAGAAGATCATTGTGGACAATTCATGGGTTGTGCCCCACAATCCGTATTTGTGCTTGTAATACAACGCTCACATAAATGTCGAGTGTTCAAACTCTATGAAGTGCATAGCCTATGTCACCAAATATGTAAATAAGGGTTGTGATCGTATACTTTTCACAAAAACAACCGAGAAAGGTGTTATAAATGAAGTTAAAAACTACCAAGAAGCGAGATATGTAAATGCTAATGAAGCAACTTGGAAAATATCTAAGTTTGATATTCATTAAAGTTATCCAGCTGTAACCACTCTTGATCTGGAATTGGAAGGAGAAAACGAAGTGTTTTACTCAGAACAATCTTCAGACCAAGAAATTAAAAATAAGACCCGTAAAGATACTCAATTAACAGCATTTTTCAAGCTATGTTCAGAAAACGATTATGCAGCTAAGCTTTACTATCACGAGGTACCAAACCATTTCATTTACAAGGATAAGATTTCAAAGTGGGTAGAGCGGAAAGGACGCACATTTTCACTTTGGCGTATTCGAGCAGTGACGACTAAGACGGTTGAATTATTTTACTTGAGGCCTCTGTTAACGCACAAACAAGGTCCGACATCATTTCAAGATCTTCGAACTATTGACGGTCAAACATATTCTTCGTACAGAGAAGCAGTCAAAGCGATGGGACTCCTAAGCGACGAAGAAAATTGGAGAA
>NC_134805.1:6058831-6061331 GCF_046742065.1 Oratosquilla oratoria
GCTGTGTCTCGGTGGTGATGAAGATGATGTAGAAGGTGACTGTGACGAAATAGATGCCAGCTGACAAACCGAAGACGGTTCTCTAGGCGTTCAGGGTTTGCTGCACGGGTCGTGGCGACATGGGTCATGACATGGGAAGTGGCTGGGTGGTGGGAGGGTGAAATGTGCAAGCACACACACACACATACACACACACACACACACACACACACACACACACACACACACACACACACACACACACACACACACACACACACACCCTACCCAGAGATCTGCTAATAATGAGCTCTGAGCTCACTCCGTAGGGTGGTGTCTGGCTGTCTCGAAAGGAGGCTGCAGCAGATCCGAGGTGAATACACACACACACACACACACACACACACACAGATATGTTGGAAAGAGATGACAGTGAAAGATGGAGAGGATCCATGGGGAAATGTATTACTTGACATGAATATAGAACATACAATGACACAATGGGTAAAAGAAAAATCTAGATATAGAAAAAATGAAGAACTGTCGGTACTAGATTTAATATTTACATCGAAACTTGAAATAGTGTATGAAATTGAATACAAGACCCCAATTGCGAAGAGTGATCACATACTACTTGAGTCTGAACTAAAGAAGGAAATATATACAGAAAGAAATGAGAAATACAGAAAAGGAAGAATGGTATATAACAAAACGGACTGGGAAACTTAGGATTTTTTTTTTTTTTTCAAAAAGTGAGTCGGGAAAAATTCTATAATGAAGAGACACAAGTGGAAGAAAGAAAATGGATGGTTTTTATGGAAATCTATGATGAAAGAGTGGATAAATATGTACCAAGACAAAAACAGGAAAAGGTGTATATTACGTGCTGGTTGAACAGAAGGTGCAGTGAGGCGAAACATAGATGAGATAAAGCTTGGAGAAGATGAAAAAAAAAACAGGAAAGTGGTAGATATATATAAATCAAAGAAATGAATATGTAAGAGTACGCAGGGAGGCAAAAAGAAAATGTGAAAAAGATATAATAGAAAAATGTAAGGATCATCCAAATCTATTCTATAGATATGTGAACAGTAAACTAGAAAACAAACATGAAATAGTAAAACTGCGACAAGGGAATACAGAATACACAGAAGATATAGAAATGGACGAAATCATGAGGAAACACTTCAAGTCGGTGTTCACTAGAGAAAATATACAGCAGTCTGATGCAGGGAGTGAAGTGAGATCCCCCCTCCCCCCATGAGTGAAATAATAGTAACACAAAAAGAAATAATGGACCAAATAATGAACCTTGATGTCAAGAAATCGCACGGTCCGTATGGGATTGCAAACTGGATATTAAAGAATGTAAAGACGAACTAATAGACGGAATATATAATGTAATAAGCTGCTCATTCAAAGAAGGAAAAATACCGGAAGACTGGAAAAATGCAAATATCGTACCAATATATAAAGGAAGAAACAAGGACGACCCAACAAATTAAAGACCGGTCTCCCTTACAAGCACGGTAGCCAAAATTCGTGAAAAAGTTATCAAAAATGGACTAAACATCTGAAAAAATATATACTAAATAAGAGATCATTCGGATTTAGACAGGGAAGGTCATGTGCCACAAATCTGATCTGTTTCTACTCAAGACTAATAGATATAATACTGCACAAGAAGTGGGCGGATGGGCCGACTGTACTTTCCTAGACTTACAAAAAGCTTTTGATAAAGTACCTCACAAAAATTATTAAGAAAACTGGAAACCATAGGAGGGATACAAGGTAAACAAATGAAATGAATAGAGGATTTCTTGCATGGAAGAAAAATGAGAATAGTGCTCAGAGATAAGAATCTACTTTGGAAGAGGTGATTAGTGGAGTTCCACAGGGATCAGTATTGGCTCCGATAATGTTTGTTATTTATGTAAATGACATAGATGAGGGTGTGGAATGTTACATGAGCTTCTTTGCAGATGACACAAAATTGCCGAGAAAAGTGACTACTGAAACGGATAGCGAGTCGCTACAGAGGGATCTGAACAAGGTTTGGGAATGGAGTCAGAAGTGGGACGTGGATTTCAACATTAAGAAATGTATCATAGTGGAATTTGGAAGAAGTAAAATATATATATATATATATATATATATATATATATATATATATATGTGTGTGAATAATTCGCTAGTGGACAGCGACATCAATCATACAATCTTATATATATATATATATATATATATATATATATATATATATATATATATATATATATATATGTGTGTGTGTGTGTGAGGACAATATAAAATCGGTAAAAATGAAGTATAGGAAGTGGAACCTGAAAAAAGACCTGGGAGTAATCATCACAAAGGACGTGTCCACTGATAGATATATAAACAAAATCGTCGGGGAAACCGACAACCTTCTAAGATCACTAAAGGTGACTTTTACCTACTTGGGCGAAGAAATGGTGAAGAAAAAGATATTCACATTGATAAGGCCAATAATGGAGTATGC
>NC_134805.1:6071331-6076331 GCF_046742065.1 Oratosquilla oratoria
TTGGTCTCCTGCTCCGACGAGTCCCCTTGTTGTCCTCCTTGGACGGGCGCACGTCTCCTCGTGGTCTCCTGCTCCGACGAGTCCCCTTGTTGTCCTCCTTGGACGGGCGCACGTCTCCTCCTTGGTCTCCTGCTCCAACGAGTCCCCTTGTTGTCCTCCTTGGACGGGCGCACGTCTCCTCCTTGGTCTCCTGCGTCCTAGTGCCCTCCCTCCGTGGAACTGGGAGGGGAGGGGGGGGTCCACCCTCAACGGCAGACGGCCGTAAAGTGTGTGTGCCCTCCATCTCCATGTCCTTCCCTCTTATACATCCGGGAGGGTGAGGGAGAGTGGGTGGTGGCGATCTGCGCATGCGCACAGCAGTAGTGACCTCGTATAATGACAGTTGGCAGCACTGGAAGCCAAGCATGACCTCACGTTGACATTCTTCGGCCGGTCAGGTGCTCTGGCTGACGAGCACCAAGCTCCCAGTTCCATCACGGGCCGAATCACGTGGTCAGCGGGAGGGACGAGACGTCCGCGCTGACAGTCCTCCAAGCTCGTCACGTGACCCACGTGACACAGGAGATAAATTGGAACCCATACTGCAATCGAATTTTTGACGGAAGAATTGGTCTTGAAAGGAAAAAACATTTGAAGAATCACAAAGGCGAACTAAAGCAAGAATTTTGTTGATAGGGAAAGGGAAAATGTCTTGAAACTGTTGCAGTTTGGTTTCCAAAAAAGTAAGTACATCATCGACATTAATATTCGTAAATGACGAGGAAACATCAAGACTGAGGAGCCTTAAACCCTGTACTTTCTTATTTTTGATCTTTGAAATAAAATCACATGAATTTGTGATATGGGAGTTAGAAAAATTCCCAACGTACGGGGATAAAAGATCCGCCAGCCATTTAGCAAGTTTGCTAGTGCAGGAGCCGCGGTTGGATATGATGGGCCTGAGGGGAATATCTTTTTTATGAACTTTAGGGAGACCATAAAAATATGGGAGCTTAGGGTTGGTAGCTTTCAATTCATTCATGCATTTATCAACTGTGATATTACGGACTTGTCTGTTAAATTCGGCGGCTGCGTTCTTGAGGGGATTTTTGGTGAGCTTTTCATAAGTGGCCGAATCATTAAGCAACTCATGGGCTTTCTTAACATATACAGACTGATCTAAAATAACAATATTGCCACCTTTATCCGCTTTCGTGATGATGATGTTGTCAAGCTTCTTTAGAGCAGACAGGGCCTCCCTGTGTCTTTTTGGTAGGCCACTTTCATTTTTAAAACATTCGGAAATACCATTTAATAAAACCCCTTTAAGGTAGGCAAGGTCTTTGTCATAGTTGTTGTTAGCTAAATATTTGTCGAAACCTACCAAATAGTCCAGAACATGGTTTCTCTCGGGTGTGAGGGCGAAATTAAGGCCAAACCCCAACACTTCTAATTGGGTGTTGGACAATTCAATTTTGGTGAGGTTGATGACGTTGTCCGTGAGAGAAAACTTGGACCAAGCACTGTTATTACAAAGTCTGTGGAGCTTCCGTGTGAGGTTGGCCTGGTGTTGGCCGCTGAGGAAGCAGGCCTTGCAAAGAGCTTGTGCGCAAAGAGACTTAAAAATGGACTGGTTGGGACTAACTAAACACAGGTGCCTCCGAGCATGTCTGGATTTCCAAATGTGCTACTACATTTCTGTTTAGAAATTGTTACACCCACGATGGAGGCCTCTCTTCCACTCCACCTCATCTTCAAGTCTTTCCCGGGACTAAAACAAGCCTACAGATTGTTGGAATCTTCGCTCATCGCCAGTAAGAAGAGGAAGAACCAGAAGACGTTCCTGTCCAACTGTCTAGAAGAACAAGTGTGCCCTAACTCGTTTAGGTTTCTGAAACGATCATCACTAGGGTACAGTTTTCCCTCGTACATTAGTGTTTTTCTATCAGAACGAGTGCGTGTTGCTTCTTTGGAATTTGAAAACCTCCTTTGGAAATCCAGACATGCTCGGAGGCACCTGTGTTTAGTTAGTCCCAACCAGTCCATTTTTAAGTCTCTTTGCGCACAAGCTCTTCGCAAGGCCTGCTTCCTCAGCGGCCAACACCAGGCCAACCTCACACGTAAGCTCCACAGACTTTGTAATAACAGTGTTTGGTCCAAGTTTTCTACGATATTGTCTACGATATTCCACTTTATCTTATCTCACATATGTTGTCATTAAATGCATATTATGTATACAACTTTATTTCTAGTATTTGCTTTAAGCTCGATTGCTATAACCCTATTTCTAGAGATTTGTACTTGTCTACGATATTCCATTTCAGTCGAACAGCGTGTCACGTGTGACACGAATATTATGTACAAAAATACTTCTTATTCTATCAGAATTTCTGCACACTAAGCGACATAAATAGATAAATAAAAAGAAAGTCTGCCTGCAACTTTATAACCATAATCTTGTAAGTGGTGAAGTTTACATTTTATAATAAAAAGGATTACGAAGGCGGTCCATATCTAGGCCGGATGCAAAAAAAAAAATATATATATATATATATATATATATATATATATATAAATAAATGAATAAATAAAAACTATAATAATGTAAATACTAAATAAAATGCATAAATGAATAATAAACAAACATGTAAATAGTAAATAATAATGAATTGACACAAATAATAATAAGTGAGAATCAAGCAAACAATAATAAACAAACAGACAAATGATTACAAAACAAATAAACAAATAATATAAGATAAATGATAATCATTACAGCATCTTGCTTAGGTGCTTATCTAAACGATTCTTAAAGCTTCGAACTGAACTACATTGCACTGCCTCTGCAAAGTTGTTTCTACCCACTTCCAAATTAAATCTATTACCTGACAGTTTGAGACCAATATTTCTTGTCGGATTCTCATTCAGTGTAAATATTTTGTCACTTTTGATGTTGTCAATCCTTTTAGAATCTTAAAGACCTGTATCTAGTCATTTCTGAGTCTATGTTTTTTTAGGGAAAATAGATTCATATGTTTTAGTCGATTTTCGTATGATTTATTTTTTATATTTGGAATCAGTTTTGTGACTCGCCGTTGTACTTATGACACACATGAACTGATACTGGTTCCAGCCAATAAGAACATGGCTAATCATGGGACGACAGCCAATGACAACACTTCTGGTAGCCGCTGAATGTAAATACAGAAGTGTCGCGTACTAGACAACGAAGGACTTCGCGGAAAAGGAATAAATATATATAAATATACTGATGACGAGGTTATGGGGATAATTCAAGGTTGATAGCAAATACAGATCGTAAGAATCACTTCCACTCTATAATACTAATAATGTTTACCCTCTCACAGACGCTGGAAGCTTATCGTAATTTGAATATCAAAATGACAAAACAAAAGCAAAGCGGGGAGTCAGCGGAAGATGTAAACTAAGACGAAAAGACACTATTTAGGTTTTACTTCCAAAGATAAGAAAGAGGACACAGTTGCCACTTCAGAGTCGCCTGATAACGTTGTTTTAGATCGCAAACGCAACTCAGAAGCAGGATTTTTTTCAAACACACCATATGCTGCCTTCTGGTCTACATTCCTATCACTGAAATCAAAGGTAGCAGGGTTTTTGTTGTTGTTGTTGTTAAGCGCCTCCTTACGTGAGTTCTTGACCATAAACTACCGTTGTGGCGCGTTGGTTGTCAATCTCGCCTCTTTACGTGAGGATGGGGGTTGGTGGGTCGATCCCCGGGATCCAGGAGTCATCGACACTTGATTCAGGCTACCGTCAAACAATTTTATTCATCCCTTGAAATCTTCCTGTAGGCAAAAAACTCAAGTCAGTTCCTGCCTTTACGCATTAACCATAAAAAAACGTTCTTAAAGAAGGGTTATGTAGAGGTGTGGGGAGGGGACGATAAGGAGTTACGGTCACGTGACTCCTAGCTCACATTTTCAGGCAGCAACCGCTCCGACCCACGCTTCCTGTCACAACAAAAATGACACGCCTGCATCACCTAAAATTGCGTTTCTTTTAGGATGATTTTTACCCTGATTCGTGAGCCCCTGATATGTATTTTTGTATAATACTTGCAAGATAAAGAGTCGTAAGCTCGCCCCTCTGCACGTCCTTGGAATTCTTTGAGAATGCCCCCCTCTAGTCGACTCCGCGCTCAGCTGAACGACATACACCGAGGTGACTTGAGGTTCGAACACAATCTTTTCTAATTGTTATTACTCATCACATTTTGCGCTTCTGGCGGTATCCCTCCTTGGTAATGAAAGGCACAACAGAAAACATCATTTGTCTTAATTTGCTGTCGCAATGGGCCTCCCGTCCTTTTGCACCAACCTGTCCTATAGAGGTTGGTGACAGAGAAAGGTTGTTGTACTTTCTCAGTCCAACCAGGCTATTGTATAGTATTATATTGTGTACTCTATATTGTAGAGTGCATACTATATATTGCATATTGGGTATCATACGTTATACATTGTATGTTGTATCCTGTATGTTGTATGTTGAATATTGTGTGTTATATGTTGTATGCTGTATGGTATGTTGCATATTGTATACTGTGTACTGTATGTTGTATATTTTATTTTATATATTGCATTATGTATATGTTGTATATTGCATATTGTATGTTACATGTTGCGTATTCAATACTAGATATTGTATATTACATGTTGCACCTTGTACATTGTACTCTTAACATTGTAAGTTTTATATTTTGCATTGGGTATTGCAAATATATTTCACATTGCAAATTGCATATTCCATACATACTGCATAACGTATATAACATACTGAATAGTTTATATTCCATATTACATGCTATATAGTGTACATTATAAGGCCATCCTTCATAAGACGGAGAGGGCTTTTGGTAGATACATTTCTATGTGATGTATATTGTATGTCATACGTAGGTCTTTTAATCCAGCACTCGCCAACCGCCACTTTTGGGGACGTTTGGGCCCAGGACATGAACCCTTTCCCCCACCTTTCACCAC
>NC_134805.1:6078831-6083831 GCF_046742065.1 Oratosquilla oratoria
AGCTTTCTTCTATCACATACTCTCCCAAACTCTGTCACCAACTTCCTCAATCCCTCCTCCGATCCTGCCACAAGTGCAGTGTCGTCCGCAAACAATATGTATATATATATATATATATATATATATATATATATATATATATATTATTTGGATGATGGAGAACATATATACAGGGGAAGGCTCGGAACCCTATACACTCTAACGTTTCGTTCGCGTAGAACTTCTTCAGAGAGTGTATGTAGAACTGCAATTGGAGTTTATGTACTAAATCTAATTATCTTTTCGGACACTTGGGAAAGGTCGTTTTTCTGGCGTGTTTTAGAATTAAAATACTAGTTTCTTTAGCTAAATTGATAAACCCTCCTCGATGATTCGATGAATTATTAGTAGAAATATATGCTGATTCAACAATTCTTCTAGTGAATTTATCAAAACCTTTATGTAGCACTTCAGCTTCTCTCCAGTTTGGTAAATGATCGAATTTTTCCGCATGAACTACTAAAGAATTAGATGTCCTATGTGCTTTTATGTCGTTTTTATGTTCATAAATTCTTTTTTCTAATCCTCTTGACGATTCGCCATAATAAGCCATTGAGCAACTATTGCACGGGATTTTGTATACGACGCTGTTTTCGGAATTGGTTCTCTTTTCAGAAGTCTTTATTAAATCACCTATCCTCTTGTTAGTTATTTTAGCTATGTTTATACCCGATTTTGTTAAATATTTGTCTATTATTGGTGACGTTTCTGAGCCAGGTACTGATATAAAATTTGTATTATTTTTATTTTTATCATTTCTCTCTTTCTTTCCGCGATTGTAAATATTTATTGCTTTTCTTTTTGTTCTTTTCAACATTCCCTCTGGATATCCAAGTTTGTCAAAGGTTTTCATAATGTAATCAAATTCGCCTTCTAGGTATTCATTACTACAGATTCGTAGTGCCCTGGAAACAAACAAAGGAAACAAACAAAGAGGATTTAGTACATTACTTCTCCGCACATGATGATAGGACAAAGAGTGGTATAGTAATAGGATTTTTTCTCAGGGCACTACGAATCTGTAGTAATGAATACCTAGAAGGCGAATTTGATTACATTATGAAAACCTTTGACAAACTTGGATATCCAGAGGGAATGTTGAAAAGAACAAAAAGAAAAGCAATAAATATTTACAATCGCGGAAAGAAAGAGAGAAATGATAAAAATAAAAATAATACAATTTTTTTTTTATATCAGTACCTGGCTCAGAAACGTCACCAATAATAGACAAATATTTAACAAAATCGGGTATAAACATAGCTAAAATAACTAACAAGAGGATAGGTGATTTAATAAAGACTTCTGAAAAGAGAACCAATTCCGAAAACAGCGTCGTATACAAAATCCCGTGCAATAGTTGCTCAATGGCTTATTATGGCGAATCGTCAAGAGGATTAGAAAAAAGAATTTATGAAACATAAAAACGACATAAAAGCACATAGGACATCTAATTCTTTAGTAGTTCATGCGGAAAAATTCGATCATTTACCAAACTGGAGAGAAGCTGAAGTGCTACATAAAGGTTTTGATAAATTCACTAGAAGAATTGTTGAATCAGCATATATTTCTACTAATAATTCATCGAATCATCGAGGAGGGTTTATCAATTTAGCTAAAGAAACTAGTATTTTAATTCTAAAACACGCCAGAAAAACGACCTTTCCCAAGTGTCCGAAAAGATAATTAGATTTAGTACATAAACTCCAATTGCAGTTCTACATACACTCTCTGAAGAAGTTCTACGCGAACGAAACGTTAGAGTGTATAGGGTTCCGAGCCTTCCCCTGTATATATGTTCTCCATCATCCAAATAATTTGTCTAAAATACTTATCAATATATATATATATATATATATATATATATATATATATATATATATATATATATATAATTTTCATTTCGACTAGAAACTGCAAAATGTCTCTATCCGGGGGCAACGTTTTAATGGACATTTGCGATCCGCACGACTTCAGAAGAGGTTCATCCGGATAATCTCATCTTCGCCTTTTCCAAATCCAGTGATCTCCTCGATGTTAACAAAGTTAGTCCACCAGAAGGTACGGAATTAAGGAATTTGTGGCTATCTGTATATATATATATATATATATATATATATATATATATATATATATATATATATATGTATATATGTGTGTGTGTGTGTGCGTGTGTGTGCGTGTGTGTGTGTGTGTATGTGTGTGTGTGTGTGTGTGTGTGTGTGTGTGTGTGTGTGTGTGTGTGTGTGTGTGTGTGTGTGTGTGTGTGTGTGTGTGTGTGTATGTGTGTGTGTGTGTGTGTGTGTGTGTGTGTGTGTGTGTGTGTGTGTGTGTGTGTGTGTGTGTGTGTGTGTGTGTGTGTGTGTGTGTGTAATAATAATAATAATAATAATGATAGGTTTATTGAGATAGCAGTGATACACTGACAATAATACAATTGGGCACTTTTATGAGTAATATAGTAATTATTAGAGTGATATGCTTAGTCTAAAATTTATGATGAGTTTATTGTGCGGACAATGGATGGAATGGCACTGTTCTTGTATCGGTCAGTTCTCGTCGCTCTGATGGGCTTGATTTTGTTTGAATGCCGAGTTGCATGGCGGGTGGGTGTGGTGGGAGGTGGGAGGAAGTGACGGTGACGTGGGTGTAGCATTAGGTCCTGTCCAAACTTATTCAGTGCCTCACTGTGTTTGTCGGACAATCTTGGCAAGCTGAGGGTGGTGAGGGCGTGTTCGTATCCCTCATACTGATTACCCAAGATAATTCTGCACGCTCTTTTTTGCACTTTCTCTAATTTGCTCCTCTGTGTGATGTTAAGTGATGATGACCAGGCTGGGGAGGCGTACATGAGGGTGGGGAGTACGAAGGTGGTGTAGACTCCCTTTAGATCTGGTGATGGGGTACCAAGGGACTTCAATCTGCGCAGCATGAAGAGTTTGTAAGAGGCTGTCCTGATGATGTTGTTGATGTGCTGGTTCCAGTTAAGGTGGTCGTCTATTGTGATGCCTAGTAGCTTGGCGGACTGGACCACTTGAAGGGAATGGGTTCCTAATGACAGTTGAGGTGGTGCCACCGCCTGTTTGGATGTACAAACATGCATGACCACGGTCTTGTTGTGGTTAACTGTCACATTCCTGCTCTCAGTCCACGTTTTGAGGTTGTCTAGGATGTTTTGTAGTGGAGAAAAGTCAGGCTGCCTGGTGTTGATGGGAATGCCAACTGTACAGTCATCGACGTATTTCCATCTATGTTGGGTGTCCATTAATGCGTCATTTATGAGGATGAGGAAGCACAGTGGTCCCATCTTGGTCCCTTGGGGGACCCCACAGGTTAGAGGGTGGAGGGAGGATGTCGTTCCCTGGTACCTCACTACCTGTTGACGTCCGGTCAGGAAGTCGGCTAGCCATGCTACCAAGTGTGGTTGGATCCCTAGTTGTATGGCTTTGGAGATGATGATGTTATGGTCAACAAGGTCAAACGCTTTCTTGAAGTCAATAAAGGTCAAGGCTAGAGAAGTATTGCGCTTGTCTAAGTGGCTGTGCAAGAAGTCCAGAAGATTAACAAGATAGTGAGTTGTGGAGGAGGATTTCATGTTGCCATACTGTTTTATATCGATTTGATCTTTAATTTTGTTGTATACTGAGTTAAAAACAAAACCCTCACATATAAGGCTTGGGATTGGGGTGATAGCAATAGGTCTAAGGTCGCTTAGTGACTGTGGGTTCGGACATTTGGGGATGGGAGTGATATATGAAATTTTCCAATCACTGGGGCAGGAGTTTTGACTCAGTGAAGCATTAATTATGGAGGAAAGTGGGAGGGCAAGTTCTGGGGCAAATTCTTTGTAGATTTTGATAGGTAGATCAGAAGGTGTTGTAGATCTGTTATACTTTAATTTACTTAGTTTAGTGGCAACGTCAGCTTTCTGGACAGGGGCAGGGGGTGAGGGAGAGGGGAGGTAGGCAGGTAGGCCGGAGAAGTTAAGGGGGGGTAAGGTCTGGCAGATAGAGGCGAAGTGAGTGTTAATCTCTTGAGCAGCTAAGTCAGGTGGTAAGTGTGAAGCGCAGGGCAGGTGAGAGGCTTGATTATTTTGTAGCCCGCAGAGAGCTTTGATCTTACTAAACCACTGACTGTTATTTTGTGTTTTGAGGTGTTCTATTTTATTAGGGTAGTACGAAGACTTTGCAATACTTATCTCCTTGATGACTTTATTTCTGAGGGATCTGAAGAGGGGTCGATCAGTGTAATATGCCTTGTTGCGTTGTTTAATTAGACGCTTAATACGGGGGGTCATCCAGGGGGCGTCTGATCGGTTCACGGAGAAGTCCTTGACCGGGAAAAAAAAGTGGAAAGCTTCAGTAGTGGTTGTTGAGTAGTTTTTCCACTTGGTTTCCACGTTCTCGGCTTCCAGAACCTCCGTCCAGGGATACTCCACTATCCACCTCCCAAACTCCCTCATGGCCGAGTCAGGCATGGGGCGGTGGTGTCGAGTGACCTTAGTTCTACGGATGGCATTGCTGGGTGCTGGCGACCACTGGATGGTGATGTGGGTACTCCTGCCGATGGGGGGGAGAGGTCTGGGAGGGGAGTACTGTTGAGCCATGTCGGTCATGATAAGGTCGAGAGTAGTTTGCTTGTGGGTGGGGAAGTTCACCACCTGAGTAAGACTTAATTGATGTAGAATCTCACTTGTGTCTAGCCGATTAAAGTCCCCACAAATGACCAGCTTTGCAGCAGGGTATTTCAATCGTAGGGAGTCAGCGGTCTCAATAATGTGATCGGAAAGGAGAGCGGCGGTGTGTGCACGTGGAGGATGATAGACCACACACATAATAATGGACGCGGTGTGGCGGGGGTGAAGGCGGGGGTTAATCCTCACCCACAGAACCTCAACTCCCTCGGGAATATCAACCCTGAGGTGTGAAGGGTTGAGGTCCGCACGACAGAACAATGCTACACCA
>NC_134805.1:6098831-6111331 GCF_046742065.1 Oratosquilla oratoria
TCTGTTGTCGAGGAAGCTACACAGTGTTTTTGTGATAGTGTCAGGAAGTTGTGTTTGTAAGATTTTGTATTTAAGGCCTTCGTGCCAGACTTTGTCGAAGGCCTTAGAGATGTCGCGTGAAATAATTAAACATGCTTGTTTGTGTCTTTGTGTGTCTGCTATTGTTTCGTATAGTGTGGCGAGTGCTGTGTGAGTTCCCTTGCCAGGAGTGAATCCGTGTTGGTGTGGGTTTAGCATGTCGTGGTCGTGTAGGTGTGCCATTAGTCTATTTGTTATGATTCTTTCGTAAATTTTTCCTGGTGTTTCGAGTAATGAAATGGGTCTGTAGTTTTGTATTTGTGTTGTGTTTTTGTTTTGTTTTGGTATGAATGTGATTATTGAGTTTTTGAATTTTTGTGGAAAGTATCCTAGGCTCAGTGTTTCGTTGAATATGTCTGTAAGCAATTGTTTAGTTATTTTTGGTGTGTGTGCGAGTATTTGTTTAGTGATTCCAGATTCTCCAGGTGTTTTGTTTTTTGTGTGTTTTATTATGTTTGTGACGTCTTCGAGTTGTATGGGTTGGGTAATGTAGTTGTCAGTGTTCAGTCTATTTAGGTCTATGTTTGTGTATGGTTGTGTTTGATGGAGGTGTTGTGTTATGTGGGTGAGTACTTTTGTTTCGTGATTCGTGTCAAAGTGCGTGTTTTCTTCTGGTGTGATTTGGAATATGTTTTGCCATATCTGTCTGAATGCAGTTTCTTTGTTTTTGTCATCGTGTATTTTTTCATTGCTGTGTATTATGTATGGCGTGGTGGAGGTGTTCGATCCTAATAGTTGTTTTATTTTGTTCCAGAATATTTGTGGTTTTTGGGGATTGAATTTAATGTTTGATATAATGTTGTTCCATGTGTCTTCGTAATTTTGTTTGCTTTCTTCGAGTATTAGTGTTTGTATTTGTCTGATTGTTCTTATTGTATGTGGTGTCCAGTTGTTTTCGCGTGTAGCTTTGTTTTTTATGTAGTTTGCCTGCCATATCAGTTGTTTCAGTTTTTTGGATGTCTTGGGTGTGGGTATTTGTTTTTGTCGTGTCATTGGTATGCTTTGTGTAATTGCGTCGTCTATGAGTTTATACCATATGTTTAGTTTGTTGTCTATGTAATCTGTGTTTTTTGTTTGAGGGTTTGTGTTTTGTTTTTCTGTGTTTATGTATTCGTTTGTTGTTGTTTCAAGTATTGTTTTGAATTTTTTCCAGTCTGCTTGTTTGAATGCTAGTTTGGGTTGTGTGGGAATTGTGATGGCTGTGGTGGAAAGTGTGAGGTTGAGAGGTATGTGATCAGATGATGTTATGTCTCCGGGGTGTATTCTGTATGTAAGGTGGTGATGTCTGTTGGTGAAAATCATGTCAGGGTTGCTTGTGCCAAAGGGTGTTATGGTTGTGGGGAAGTCTGGTCCGAGGAAGGTGAGGTGGTTTTGTGTTATGAGGTGATGTATATTTCTTCCTGTTTGATTGTTGTATGAGTGATTTAGTGTTTGGTGTTTTGCGTTGAGGTCTCCTATAATGTATGTTGGTCGTGGTTTTTGTGTAATTTTTAATATGTCTTGTTTAGGTATGTATGGTCTGCGTGGTGGTATGTATAGTGTGGCTATGATAATTGGTCCTCTGTTTGTGTCTATTTCTACTGCTAGTAAGTCTTCGTCAAAGTCGTCTAAGAGTTTGTGTTTTATGTTCTTTTTTATTGATAGTGCTATGCCTGCGTTGTCTTCGTTGTATGTGTTTTTTGTGTATGTGTTGTAGTTGAGTATTTTGACTGTGTGTTTTCCAGTGGAGTTAAGCAGTAAAATGTCAGGTGAGTGTGTTATGTAGTAGTTGCTAAGTTCGTGTTGTCTGTGTGTTGTCCAGGATCTTACGTTATGTTGCATTATGTGTATTGTGTTCATGTGTGTTGTTTTATTGGCAGTTAACTGTCCAGTGTGGTGTGTCTGTTGGTTTTTGTTTCCGTGTCTCGTAATATCCTTGTCTTGTTTTCCTGTATCTTGTTTCGGTGAGTCTTTGTATAGGTGCTTTTGTCCAGTCTATAAGTCTTTGTTTTATTAGTGTTTCAACTGTTTCCTCTGGTAAGTCCTTTGTGTAGATGTATTTTATTTTGCCTGTTTGTAGGAGTGTGTGTATGTTCTTGTGTATTGTGTCGTCTGTCATGTCGTTGGTGTCTAGTGTTATTATCTGTATGGGTATGTTTTCCTGTTCGGTTTTCTTGGCTTTGGATGGCTGTTCTATATCTGTTGCTTGTTCTGAGATGTGTGGCCTTTTGTTTCGTTGTTCTTCGGTTTCCATGTCTTCTTGTTCAGTGTGGGAGTGTGTGGTGTTGTTTAGCATGTTGAGTATTGGTGTAGGGTTGATGACTGATGGAGGTATGATTATGGTGGGAAGTCCGTTAGCTTTGTAGTATTCGTCTATTGTGTGTTGGTAAGTTCCTGGAGTAGCGGCTTCTGTGATGTTTGCGTGGATGATGGCAGTGTTTATGACTGTTAGGTGTTTCAGTGTGATGGGGTTGGGTGTCGGTGTGTATGTTGGCTGAGCAGTAGTACCTGAGGTTGTATTGGCGTATGAGGTGTTAGTGTGTGTGGTAGGGTGTTGCTCCCTGGTTTCCTGGGTTTTCTTCTTAATCAGTTCCTTTTTGATGGGACATCTTGAGGCGTACGTAGGATGGTTTTGTCCACATGCAAGGCATTTCTTGATAGCATTGTGGCAGTTGGTAACTCTGTGTTCTTTGGAGCAACATCCGGAGCAGATAGTGTAGGTGTCTGGGTATGTGCATTGTCTAAGTGTGTGTTCATAGGAATAACATCGTGTACATTGTGGGATTTGTATGTAGATCTCTTGGCTAAGGGCGTGGGGGGGGGGAATGGACTGAAGATCAATAGTCCGGTTTCTATGCTTCGCTTGACCATGGCTGACGTTTCCATTTTAACCTTGATGATAATTTTGGTGTTCGGTAACTTGATGACATTGGTTACTTTTACGTTGTTCAGTCTTTCTATTTCCGTTCTAATTTCTTCTGGGTCCTTTTCGTGAATATGGTCGTCAACCTGTTTAATCACGAGGGTCTTCTTCGCGTTAAGCTCTGGTGGGTCGCTAATTTCCAGTCCTTCTTTGGTGAAAGCCGATTTGGATGTTTTCTTTGTAAGTTCCTCGATGGTCGTGTCGTCTGCTACGATTGTATGTAGTGGTCCATTTGAGAAGAGTTTGTGAATATGGAGGTTTAAGGTCGTCAGAGTTTTCCAAATTTGGTGGCGTTTGTTGGAGCCGGCCGTTGGCCGGCTTTCTCGAATCTTGATTCTGCCCATCGCGCCGAGGCGCGCTGGGCGTAAGAGTAGGTGTGTGTTTGGTTAAGTGTGTGTGTGTGATTATGTTATATAAAGAGGAAAATAAGAAAGGGGAATGATTTAGGGGAGGGAGGGGGGGGTGCAGAGGTACGGTCAATGCTCTGTATCCTTAGTGGCTGGCTACGGTTAAGGGAAAGTAATTGCGTCGTCTGGTGCCCTAGTGCCTATTCGCAGCGTATGGAACGCCTTGATTGCCTAAGTCGTTGACCCTATGCCGAGTCCGCTGTAGGAGCGGGAGACCGGGAGATGGGGTTCCCCTCCCCACCAGTCGACTGAGCAAGTTTTAAGACCAGCAAGGGCTATGCTCAGTCGAAAGGGGGGTTATCGGGGCATGAACCGTCAGAGCGAGAGGCGTAGGAAGTGCCTTGGCTCGGGTAACGGTGTTGGAGTAATAGTTGATTGGCGAGATCGTTGGAGCTGAGGAGCGTTCACGTCCGTATCGGGTGGTGTCTTCTTCTCGAATATCTCTCTCTCTCTAAGCCTCTGTAAGCCTGGCTCAGTAAATAAATAAATAAATAATTGAAGACAGTTAAGTAAGAGTGTGTGGGAGCAAGGGGGGGGGAGGGGGTGATAAAGGAAGGTAAAGTTGAGAAAGTGAAAAAAGAGTAAGTGTAATAGTGTGGGGCGGACCCACTTGCATGGTGTAATTATTTTGTATGGTCACCCTATCTATTCTAAAATAAAATATTTTCCTTATCTAGCTAATCATATAATTTGATTTGAAGGAAGGACTCATTTCTGTTATACATTTAGTTTTGACTTAGAGTTTGAATAGTGTTCTTATCATTTGATGTTATTTCTGTGATTAATATGAGTCTTTCCTTCATTGTGCACATAATAATAATAATATCTATAAGAGTTTATAAGAGTTGGGAGCAGGTGTGATTCTCTATAGGCTTTGTGCCGTGAATATTAGTTAAGTAATAGTAATAGTTAGGTATTCATTTAATTAAAGTTGTAGTTACGATTAAGTTGTGTCATACCTGCTCCCGGTTGAAGTATACATATATATATATATTTATATATATATATATATATATTTTTTTTTTTTTTTTTTTTTTAAGGGAGGTTACGTTTCTTAATATTGGTTAATGTGCCATATGAATTCTAATGCTAGTGTGTTGTGTAAGTATTACACACGTATCCTGTGGATGCGTGAGTTTAAGCGAGGCAATGTGCCTTGAGTGATATCTTAATATTAGTTATACGTTACATTTTATATACGTAACCTTCCTTTTTTTTATTAGCTAGGGGCCATGTCTGAGGCGGAAGGGCTGGATTTTAGTCTAGTATAGTTTTTAATCTGGGCCAGTTTTTGTGGTCTTTTGTTTTGTTAGATGATTGAGGAGGTGGGGGTATTAAGTCATGTTCTAATATGTTGTTCCATGCTTTGCTGCTAAGTCTAATTAGTCTGGAGTGTATTGTTTCTATGTTTGCTGTTTTGTGGAGTTGTTCTTGTGTTTCTAGGTATGGTGGTTTATGTTTTAGTATGTTTCTTATTGTTTTGTTTTGTAAGGTTTGCATGTGTTTGAGGTCTGGTAACTATGATTATTGGGGGGTATTCAAGTTGTGGTCGTGCTAGTGTTTTGTAAAGTTTTATTTGTGTTTTTGTTTTTAGTCCTCTGAAGCGTCATAGTCTGTTAAGTGTGTTTTTTGTGGTTTGTATTCTGTTTTTGATGTGGTGTTTTATTCCTTGTGAGTTGATGGTGAGGCCTAGGATATGTGCTTGTCTATTGTATGGTATTATGTTGTTTTTTATTTTTATTGGTGCTGGATTGCGTGGTGAGATGGCTAGTAATTGGAATTTGTTTGTGTTTGTGGATAGTTTCCATTGTTTTTCGTATGTGTTGATTTTGTCAATTTCATGTTCTGTCTTTCTGGCAAGCATCTGTTTTCCTGTAGTGTTAGGGTATGTGATTATTTGTGTGACATCGTCTGCGTATTGTATAGTGTAGCTTCCGTGTGAGGGTGGTGGTATGTCTGATGTGTATAGGTTAAACAGTGTTGGGGAGAGAACGCTTCCTTGTGGAACTCCGCTATGGAGAGGGAAGGCTGGTCCTATGTAATGGTTTACTTTGATTTTTGCTGTTCTGTTGTCTAGGAAGCTACACAGTGTTTTTGTGATGGTGTCTGGAAGGTGTGTTTGGAGTATTTTGTATTTAAGGCCTTCGTGCCAAACTTTGTCGAAGGCCTTGGATATGTCACGTGATATTATGGTGCATGCATGTTTGTGTCTTTGTGTGTCTGCGATTGTTTCATATAAGATGGCTAGTGCTGTGTGTGTTCCTTTGCCAGGTGTGAATCCATGTTGGTTAGGGTTGAGCATGTCGTGTTCGTGTAAGTGTGCCATGAGTCTGTTTGTGATTAGTCTTTCGTATATTTTTCCGGGTGTTTCTAGGAGTGATATGGGTCTGTAGTTTTGTATTTGTGTAGTGTTTTTATTTTGTTTCGGTATGAATGTGATGATTGAGTTTTTGAATTTTTGTGGGAAGTATCCTAAGCTAAGTGTTTCGTTGTATATGTCTGTGAGTAGTTGTATTGTTATGTTTGGTAGGTGTGCGAGTATTTGTTTCGTTATGCCTGATTGTCCTGGAGCTTTGTTTTTGGTGTGTTTGATTATGTTTTTAACGTCTTCTAGTTGTATGGGTTGTTCGATGTAGTTGTCAGTGTCTAGTCTGTCTAAGTCCATGTTTGCGTAAGGTTGTGTTTGGTGGTAATGTTGTGTTATGTGTGTGAGAATTTTGGTTTCGTGGTTTGTGTCAAATTGTGTGTTTTCTTCTGGTGTGATTTGGAAAATATTTTGCCATACCTGTCTGAAAGCGTTTTCTTTGTCTTTGGCGTCGTGTAGTTTGTCGTTATTATATGTTATGTATGGTGAAGTGTTAGTTTGTGATCCTTGTAATTTTTTAATTGTGTTCCAGAAGTCTTGTGGTTTTTTGGGGTTGAATCTAATGTTTGATATGAGTTTGTTCCATGTCTCTTCGTAGTTTGTTTTGTGTTCCTCTAGTATTTGTGTTTGTAATCGTTTAATTGTTTGTGTTGTGTGTGGAGTCCAGTTGTTTTCTATTATAGCTTTATTTTTTATGTTGTTTGCCTTCCATATTAATTGTTTTAATGTTTTAGATGTTTTGGGGGTGGGTAGTTGTTTGTGGTGCGTTGTAGGTATACTCTGTGTGATTGCGTTGTGTATTAATTTATACCAGTTATCTATTTTGTCGTCTATGTATTTTGTGTCTTTTAATTGTGTGTTTGTGTTGATTTGTGTTTCTGTGTGATTGTATTCTTCTGTTGTTGTTTCTAGTAATGTTTTAAATTTCTTCCAGTCAGCTTCTTTGTATAGTAGTCTAGGTGGTGTGGGAATAGTGATTGCTGTGGTGAAAAGTGTGAAATGTAGTGGTATGTGGTCTGATGAGGTTATGTCGCCTGGGTGTATTCTATAGGTGAGGTGGTGGTGTCGGTTGGTGAATATCATGTCTGGGTTGCCTGTTCCGTTGTGTGTAATGCATGTTGGGAAGTCTGGACCGAGGAAGGTGAGGTGGTTCTGTGTTATGAGTTGGTGTATGTTTTTTCCTACGTGATTATTGTATGTGTGTTTTAGTGTTTTATGTTTTGCGTTAAAGTCTCCTATGATGTATGTTGGTTGTGGTTTCTGTGTGATTTTTAGTATGTCTTGTGTTGGTAGGTATGGTCTTCGTGGTGGGAAGTATGTTGTGGCTATGATTATGGGTCCTTTGTTTGTGTGTATTTCGATGGCTAACATGTCTTCGTCAAAGTCGTCTATTAGTTTGTATCTTATGTTTTGTTTTATGGCTATTGCTATTCCTGCGTTGTCTTCGTTGTAAGTGTTTTGTGTGTGTGTGTTGTAGTTAAATAATTTGACTGTGTGTTTACCTATTAAGTTGAGTAATATTATATCTGGTGTTTGTGTTAAGTAGTGATTGCTTAGTTGGTTTCTTCTGTGGTATGACCAGTATTGTACGTTATGTTGTATCATGTGTATTGTGTCCATGTGTGTTTGAGTTATTGGCAGTTGACTGTCCAGTGAGCTGTGTCTGTTGGTTTGTGTGTATGGAAGTCAAAGTAACCTTGTTGTGTCCTTGTGTATTTGGTCTCAGTCAGTCGTTGTATGGGGGCTTTGGTTAAGTCAATCAGTTTTTGTCTGATCATTGTGTCTACAGTTTCCTCTGGCATTTCTTTAGTGTATATGTATTTGACCTCGTTGTTTTGTAGGAGTGTGTGTACGTTTTGGTGTATTTCTTCGTTTGTCATATCTATTGTGTTGGGTGCAATGATCTGTATTGTTTCTGTGTTTTGTTCTGTTTTCTTTGTCTTTGTAGGTTGTTCATTTTCTGATGTGGTGTGTGGCCTTTTATTTCTATGTTCCTCTGTTTCCATTTCTTCTGTTTGTGGTTGAGTGTGTGTTGTGTTGTTGATCATGTTCAGTACAGCTGTGGGTTTTATGACTGAGGGTGGGATTATGATTGTGGGGAGTCCGTTGGCTTTGTAGTATGCGTCTATTGTCTGTTGGTATGTTCCAGGTGTAGCTGCTTCATTTATGTTAGCGTGTATGATTGCTGTGTTGATTACTGTTAGGTGTTTGAGGTTTATGGGGTTGGGTGTGGGTGCTGGTGAAGATTGTGTAGGAATGCTTGCTGTTATGTTTGCATATGTAGTGTTAGAGTGTGTGCGTGTGTTCTGCTGTTTGTTCTGCTGTTTGTTGTCTTGAATTTTCTTCTTGATCAGGTCTTTGCGGATTTGGCATCTAGCTGCGTATGTGGGGTGGTTGAGGCCACAGGCGATACATTTCTTAATAGCGTTGTGGCAGTTATTGATCCTATGTTCTGTGGAGCAGCAGCTTGAACAGATGGTGTATGTTGTTGGTTGAGGGCATTGTTTAAGTGTATGATCATATTCGTAGCAGCTTGTACATTGTGGGAGGTGTATGTATTGTTCCTGGCTCAGTGTATATGGGGGGAATGACTGGCTGAATATAAGTATGCCTTTGGCTAGGCTCTTTGTCACCATGGTTGTGTTCTCCAGTTTAACCTTCAGGATAGATTTTGTGTTAGGCATCTTGATAACACTGGTTACTCGAAGATATGGGTTCAGTCGTTCTAGTTCTTGTTTTATTGTTTCCGGGTCTTCTAGGTATATATACTCATCAACTTGTTTGATGACTAAGGTTCTTTTTGCATTCAACTCGGGGGGTCAATGATTTCAAGGCCTTCTTTGGCAAATTCATTCTTCGTCGTTTTCTTCGTGAGCTCTTCTATTGTCTTGTCTTCTGCAATTGCGGTATGTTGAGTGCCATTGGTAAATAGCTTTTGGATGGCTATTTCCAGTTTGGCCAAGAGTTTCCAAATGGTGGTGCGTTTTGGTTGACCGGCCGTGGGCCGGCTCTCGCGAATGTTTATCCTGCCCATAGCGCCAAGGCGCTAAGGGCTTTTAAGATTGTGTGTGTGTTAGTTTGTGTGTGTATGTTATGTTTGTGTATGAAAAAGAAGGAAAAATTTGGGGAATTGTGTTGGAGGGGGAGGGGGGTCTCAGGGGTACGGTCTATGCTCTCGCGTGAGATAGTGGCCTAACGGTGGTTTAAGGGAAAGTGCCGCGTCGGCTGGTACCCGCGTGTCTATTGGCAGAGTTTAGGAATATATCGGTCGCCGGGGATTGTTAACCTATGCTGGGTCCGCTAGGTGCAGGAAGGCCCAGGAGGGAGTTCCCTCCCCCACCAGTCGACTGCACAAGTTTTAAGACCAGCAAGGGCAATGTGCAGTCGAAAGGGGGGTTATGAGGGCATAAATACCGTCAGAGCGAGAGAGCGAGAGAATGCCCTTGGCTCGGGTAACGGTGTACGAAAATATCGTTGATATTATCTTTTACGGAGCAAGCGTGCGCACGTCAGTTTACGGTGGTGTCTCGGTAAGGTCCACAGTTTTACATGGTAAGGTCCACAGTTTTACATTCCTGGCTCAGTGCAGAGTTGTCCTGGCTAATATACCGGCTCAGTGGGGATCCTGGCGTTCGTCCTCACTCCTGATTGGCTGAGACCGGTACTCGCGGCTTCTGATTGGCTGAGACCGGTACTCGCGGCTTCTGATTGGTCGTCGGCCGTGCGCCTCATGCCAACTACGACCCGCAAATCGCTGGCTTCTGAATTGTCTGCTGCCGTGCGTCTCACGCTAGGTAAGACTCGCAGGTCGTTGGCTTGAATATTGAGATTAGGGGACAACTCTTTGATGTACAATGCCTCCAATAAAGGGAGGCGTCTTACATCATTGCATGTGTCCAAGATCTCTGTGCCGTTTTCTAGGATTTCCCGCGTAAGGGTGACATTGTGGATTTGTTTCAGGTGGTTTTTCGGTGCTCCAGAAGAAAGATGGTACGAAAGTCTTCGAGATAACTTCATGGAAGTCATGCCAATGTAGGAAGATGTGTTTTTTCTATGTATTGAACTTTTGTTATTTGTATTTACTTATGTTAAATGTCCTAGTGTACTTTGAGTGTATGTTCGTAAATGTTAATCAGTAAAACTTAATTTTTTCTTTATGTGTAAATATAGTTAATTAAGTTTTGTGCAGACGTCTATCTTACCTCAACCGTAATCCTTATAGTTCTTTCTTACATTCAGTCTCATATAGAGCTTTTCCTCGGAACGTACCATTATCTACCTAAATTACCTATACGTTCCACGTTATTGTTGTGGGCTTGCTTCCCAACTTTAACTCGACTTACCCCTAGATTCGACTTAAGTTCCACTCATTACATTAACTCAGGCCAAACCAAGCAAGCAACCCATGACAATATATATATATATATATGAGTGGAAGGGTGGTGAGTTAAACACAGAGAACAGTTGGAGTTTTATTCACTGACGTTTCGTCCTTACCAGGACATTCTCAAAGTACATACAGTTTCAGAAAATTAACAGCTTATATAATCCATCCTTGCCGTGTTCCCCTCCCTCTATACTCTCATCCGTCCTCTACCCGACTCCGACTATGTCACTTCTCCCTCCGTTCTCAATTGTCCTTTTTACCTCCTTGACAATCAGAGTACTTACCGCTCCTGCTAATTTTATAAACCCTTCCCTATGGTTGATGCAGGGGTGGGAAGTAATGTAGGCTGCCTCCACTATTTTTCTTTTCTTTTTCTCTAGACCTTTGTGGAGCACCTCTATCTTTTTCCAATCTGGAAGATGACCACATTGGTCTAAATGAACTACTAGCGAGTTGGAGGTTCTGTGAGCTCTGACGTCATTTTTGTGCTCATATGTCCGTAGCTCCACTGATCTACCCGTCTCTCCATAATATCCTAACGGACAACCACCACATGGTATATTGTAAATCGCGCCCTTCTCTGTATCCTTTTCTGATTTATTTCTATTCTTGACAACTTCTCCTAATTTTTTTTTTATCCGTGGAGAAAGCAACGCTCACACCCGCTTTTGTGAGAATATGTCCCAACTCCTCCGCGTACTTCGAGTTGGGGACGGACAAAAACTCCGCCCTGCCTTCTCCGGACCAGTCGTCCTTCTTCCTTCTCATTATTACCGTTGCTTTCTTCCTCAATCTGTGCAGTAGTCCTTCCGGGTATCTGAGTTTAGTGAATACTTTGAAAATATATTTGATTTCATCCTCTAAAAATTCTTCGCTACAAATACGGTACGCCCTTAAGAAAAATCCTATAACCACTCCGTTTTTAATTTTGTTGCTATGCGCTGAGTAGAAATGAATCACATCGTCTTTATTGGTGCTTTTCCTGTAGACAGAGAATGATATCGTATTACCTCTCCTCCAAATCACCGTATCCAAGAAAGCTAGTCTGTTACCCGTCTCGTGTTCGATAGTAAACTGGATGTTTGGTTCGACCTGATTCAATCTACTCAACTTGTCATCTAATTGTACCTCTTTCGGAGCGATGACAAGGACGTCGTCCACATACCTCAGCCAAAGCGTGTCTCTACCCATTATCCTTATGAAATAATCTGTCTCTAAAACTTCCATATACAATGAAGCTAGAACCGCACTGAGAGGACTACCCATTGCAAGTCCTCGGTGTTGTCTGTATTCTTTCCCGTTGAACATGAAAGGACCAAACTTCACACATAGAGACACTAATTTCAAGTAATCACTTTTCCCCACTGGTAAGTCAGCCTCATCCAAACTGTCTACCACCTTCTTTGCCGCTGCCAACGCTCCTTCTACCTCGACATTCGTAAAGAGCGCAGTTACATCATAGCTAGCCATCACTTTTTCTGAAAGATCACCATTCTTTAACCTCGTGATCAGATCTCCAGAGTTTTTTAAATGGGCATTACTTATCGAGCCTAGCCTCTGTGATAGTGGTTTGGCTAAGCACTTGGCTAGTCTGTGCGGGGCGCTCCCGATACCAGAGGTGATGGGTCTCATCGGGACGTTTGGTTTATGGGTTTTCGGAAGTCCCCGCATTCTGGGTGGTTTAGGGGCTTCCTCTAACAGACCCAGTAGCTTTTTCCCCCGGCTGGTTCTTGTGAGTATCTTCCTTGCTTCTTTCTTAAATTTCTCCCCTTCTAAAGCTGCGTGCCCAATATGTTTCTCTTCATATGTATTGGTGTCGCTGAGCAAGTCTAACATTTTTGTGTCATAATCTACCCTGTTCATGACGACAACTCCTCCACCTTTATCCGCACTAGTGATTACTATATCGTCGTCTCTTCCTAGTTTCTCTAAGGCTAATCTGAACCGTCTGGGTATGGAACATTGATTGATCGTGGCTAGAGCATGAAAGCATGTGACTAGACCTTGTTTGAAACCTTTTTCCACGTCACTGTCATTCCATTTGTAGTTCCTGTTTAAATAATCAGTATAACCTCTCTTATTCACACCGATATCAAATTTAAGACCAAGCAGGAGCGGTAAGTACTCTGATTGTCAAGGAGGTAAAAAGGACAATTGAGAACGGAGGGAGAAGTGACATAGTCGGAGTCGGGTAGAGGACGGATGAGAGTATAGAGGGAGGGGAACACGGCAAGGATGGATTATATAAGCTGTTAATTTTCTGAAACTGTATGTACTTTGAGAATGTCCTGGTAAGGACGAAACGTCAGTGAATAAAACTCCAACTGTTCTCTGTGTTTAACTCACCACCCTTCCACTCAT
>NC_134805.1:6126331-6131331 GCF_046742065.1 Oratosquilla oratoria
CTGACATTATCTCACGCGCAGCAATAAATAAGCTAGTGCGGACGTTACATCCTCCCCTCTCCTCACCCCCTCCCTCCTCCGCCACCCCAGTTAGCCCCGCGTCTGAGTGAGGTCAACTGTCCACATCTCTTCTTACTGTAGTTTATAAGTCTCCTCTGTTCTCTATCTTATGTACTTTCCTGAAGAGGGCTACAGTTGATAGCCGAAATATAGGATTATTCTTTATTCGAAGTTTATTCTTTCTCCGACTGTGGGTTCCTGTGTGATATATATATATATATATATATATATATATATATATATATATATATATATATATATATATATATATATATATATATATATATACAGGTAGTTCTCGTTTTGTGCGTGTTCTGTTTGTGCGAATTCGCTAAGATGCGACATTAAAAATATTATAATTAATTAAAATTGTGCGATCTGTTCGCTAAGATGCGATTTGCACCAACCGCATTTCAAACAGTGCGCCAGATACGTAGTTCCGCTGCCTGCCGACAGGCGGCCGCTCCCGCTCCCAGTTCAATGTTTACAGCCCTCTCGTGTGTTTGCCGTCACAGCCAGTCCAACCAGTTTACTCATTCGTCAAAATGGCCCCAAAACGTCCTTCATCTTCTCCTGGAACCAGCAGCGGCCCTCCAGCTAAGAAAATACAGCGCAAGTCACTCACTCTGGCTAAGAAAATGGAAATTTTGAGCCGGTATGACCAAGGACAAAAAACTTCGATCATATCCCATGCCTTGGGATTGGGGGAGAGCACACTGCGGCGCGTCCGAGACAATGCTGCAAAAATACGAGCAACTGTGGAAGCAGGTTCGTCTAGGACATTGCAGAGGGTAGCCTACAGCAGATCGTCGGCCATGGAGAGGATGGAAAAAATGCTGGCGAATTGGATTCAACACCAGAACAAGACCAGCATTCCTGTTAGTTTGGCCATCATTCAGGAAAAAGCTAAAAGCCTCATTAACGACATCGAAGGAAATGACGGGCCAAATACATCCTTCCAAGCAAGTTCTGGTTGGTTTGCAAAATTTAAGCTAAGACACGGGTTTCATAACATCAAAATGACCGGAGAAGCAGCATCAGCAGACACAGAATCGGCTAGGAAATTCCCAGAGATGCTTAAGAAGACCCTGGAAGAAGGACAATACTCATCCAAGCAAGTGTTCAATGTAGACAAGACCGGCCTTTACTGGAAGAAGATGCCAGGGAGGACGTACATCGCACAGGAGGAGAAGACGGCGCCTGGTTTTAAGGCGTCCAAGGACCGCCTGACGCTGCTGCTGGGGGCCAACGCTGAGGGGGACTGCAGGCTGAAGCCTGTCCTCATCTATCACTCTCAGAATCCCAGAGCCCTTAAGGTAAGATTGGTTTATCTAATATTTATTTATTTATTCTACAGTTCTTATGTTGTTATTGTTATTGATTGTGTTAAATAATAAAATATTTAATACCGTTAATTAATCAGGGTTTGTGAAGTGTACACAAGTGACATTAAAAATACTTAGGTTTGTGATGCAAGCGACTGGCTTATACGTTTTCTTTGTTAAGAAAAAGGAGCGTGGCCACACCTTAATTCTCGGATAATTTGTGTGTTTCAGGGATATGACCGGGCTTTCCTGCCAGTCCATTGGTACGCCAACAAGAAGGGCTGGATGACTGGGAAAATATTCAGTGACTACTACAAGAACAAGTTGCACAGCGAGCTGAAAGCCTACTGCAACAAGGAAGGCATCCCCTTCAAGATCTTGTTGCTGGTAGACAATGCTCCCAGTCATCCAGCCAGTCTTGAAAATCTCAGCAACAACATCAAGCTGGCCTTTCTGCCTCCCAACACGACTTCTCTGCTGCAGCCCTGTGACCAGGGGCTGATTCAAACCTTCAAGTCCTACTACCTGAGGTCTACGATGGCTGCTGCAGTAAAGAAAACGAACGAGATGAACAAGACGCTGCGAGATTTCTGGAAGAATTTTACAATAAAAGATGCTGTAACCATTATCAAGCAGTCCTGGGATGAAGTGCCAACGAAATGTCTGAATGGTGTTTGGAAAAAACTGTGTCCTCAGTTTGTTCATTCCTTCGAAGACTTTAATGTGGACGACATCGTTTCGAAGGCAAACAAGGACACAATCAGCTATGCCCAGGATTTAGGCCTTGATGAAGTGGAGGAAGAGGACATTGATTACAAAGGATTACAAAGGCAAAGCATGCCGACAGGAGACCTTTTGATCCATATCTAGGTCGGATGCAAAAAAAAAAAAAAAAAAAAAAAAAAAAAAAAAAAAATCATATTAATAATAAATTAAAACTATAACAATGTAAATAACAATTAAAATACATAAATAAATGCATTGGTATAGTTGAATAACAAACAAACAGGTAAATAGTAAATGATAATAAATTGACATATAACTAATAATAAATGAAAATCAGACAGACAAATTATAACAAAACAAAAACAAATAATATAACATAAATTATAATAATTACAGCATCTTACTTAGGTATTTATCTAAATGATTCTTAAAGCTTCGAACTGAACTACATTGCACTACCTGTGCAGGAAGTTTATTCCATTCATTAACTACACGGTTGGCAAAGTTGTTTCTACCTACTTCCAAATTGAATCTATTTCCGGACAGTTTGAGACCATTGTTTCTTGTCTGATTCTCATTCAATGTGAAAATTTGGTCACTTTTGATGTTGTCAATTCCCTTTAAAATCTTAAAGACCTGTATCAAGTCACCTCTGAGTCTACGCTTTTTTAGGGAAAACAGATTCATGTGCTTAAGTCTATTTTCGATCAACTGCTTCAGTCACACAGACAAGAATTGAGCAATGAAGACCTGCTGGACATCGAAGAAGAGAACAAGAGGGAAAGAGAAGAAGCAGAAGCGACGGCAGCGGCAGACAAGGCTGAGGGAGGACGGACGCTCACTGCCACTGTTATCAGTGAAGCATTAGGAAAAATAAAAGAAGGTTTTGCCATGCTGGAAGAACACGACCCCAATGTTGAACGAAGCACCACAATCACAAGAAAGAGTATGGACACACTTTTCTGCTACACTCAAATGCAGACTGAATTTCAAAAGAAAAACCGCCAGACCACCATGCTGGAGTTTTTCAATAAACCGCCTGTGCAACCAGTGACAGAAGAGGAAGAGGAAGTGGATGACCCTGAAGCTATAGGAGAGGAAGTGGAAGTGGAAGTGGATGTGCCAGACGAGGTGGACAGCACAGACGAAGATGGCGAGTGACTGTGAGGGACTGTGAGAAGTGAGGGAGCATCGTGTTGAGTGTTAATGGGTGCTTTATTTACACTTTATTTACACATTAGTGTTACTTATAGGTTTAGAACGATACATTTTTAGAACATGTTCACTTTATTAGTCAAATAAATGTGTTTTTCGTTCAAAAAATGGAAGTTTTTTGGGCCAAAACCCGCATCCCCCCTAAATGAGTTAGGGCACACTTGTTGTTCTAGACAGTTGGACAGGAACGTCTTCTGGTTCTTCCTCTTCTTACTGGCGATGAGCGAAGATTCCAACAATCTGTAGGCTTGTTTTAGTCCCGGGAAAGACTTGAAGATGAGGTGGAGTGGAATAGAGGCCTCCATCGTGGGTGTAACAATTTCTAAACAGAAATGTAGTACCACATTTGGAAATCCAGACATGCTCGGAGGCACCTGTGTTTAGTTAGTCCCAACCAATCCATTTTTAAGTCTCTTTGCGCACAAGCTCTTTGCAAGGCCTGCTTCCTCAGCGGCCAACACCAGGCCAACCTCACACGGAAGCTCCACAGACTTTGTAATAACAGTGTTTGGTCCAAGTTTTCTCTCACGGACAACGTCATCAACCTCACCAAAATTGAATTGTCCAACACCCAATTAGAAGTGTTGGGGTTTGGCCTTAATTTCGCCCTCACACCCGAGAGAAACCATGTTCTGGACTATTTGGTAGGTTTCGACAAATATTTAGCTAACAACAACTATGACAAAGACCTTGCCTACCTTAAAGGGGTTTTATTAAATGGTATTTCCGAATGTTTTAAAAATTAATGTGGCCTACCAAAAAGACACAGGGAGGCCCTGTCTGCTCTAAAGAAGCTTGACAACATCATCATCACGAAAGCGGATAAAGGTGGCAATATTGTTATTTTAGATCAGTCTGTATATGTTAAGAAAGCCCATGAGTTGCTTAATGATTCGGCCACTTATGAAAAGCTCACCAAAAATCCCCTCAAGAACGCAGCCGCCGAATTTAACAGACAAATCCGTAATATCACAGTTGATAAATGCATGAATGAATTGAAAGCTACCAACCCTAAGCTTCCATATTTTTATGGTCTCCCTAAAGTTCATAAAAAAGATATTCCCCTCAGGCCCATCATATCCAACCGCGGCTCCTGCACTAGCAAACTTGCTAAATGGCTGGCGGATCTTTTATCCCCGTACGTTGGGAATTTTTCTAACTCCCATATCACAAATTCATGTGATTTTATTTCAAAGATCAAAAATAAGAAAGTACAGTCTTGATGTTTCCTCGTCATTTACGAATATTAATGTCGATGATGTACTTACTTTTTTGGAAACCAAACTGCAACAGTTTCAAGACATTTTCCCTCTCCCTGTCAACAAAATTCTTGCTTTAGTTCGCCTTTGTGATTCTTCAAATGTTTTTTCCTTTCAAGACCAATTCTTCCGTCAAAAATTCGATTGCAGTATGGGTTCCAATCTATTTCCTGTGTCACGTGGGTCACGTGACGAGCTTGGAGGACTGTCGGCGCGGACGTCTCGTCCCCCCCGCTGACCACGTGATTCGGCCCGTGATGGAGCTGGGAGCTTGGTGCTCGTCAGCCAGAGCACCTGACCGGCCGAAGAATGTCAACGTGAGGTCATGCTTGGCTTCCAGTGCTGCCAACTGTCATTATACGAGGTCACTACTGCTGTGCGCATGCACAGATCGCCACCACCCACTCTCCCTCAC
>NC_134805.1:6156331-6161331 GCF_046742065.1 Oratosquilla oratoria
TATATGTATATACAGTATATGTATATATATGTATATATATGTGTATATATATGTATATATATGAATATATATATGTATATATATGTATATATATATATATATATATATATGTACATATATGTATATATGTACATATATGTACATATGCTAATAAGAACACGGGTACGTGTGTTCACTTATGCAAAGTAGACCATTTGGAAAAAGAAACTAACGAAGCAGAGCGCTTTCGTATATTACATCTTTAGTGATATACGAAAGCGCTCTGCTTCGGTAGTTTCTTTTTCCAAGTTGTCTACTTTACATATGTACATATATGTATGTATATGTATATATGTATGTGTATATATGTATATGTATACATGTATATGTATACATGTATATGTATACATGTATGTATGTATGTATATATATATGTATACATATGTATATATGTATATATATATGTATATATATATATATATATGTATATATATATATATATATATATATATATATATAATTACAAATAAATTTAAAGTTGGTCAGAAATTTCAAAAAGTGTCGTGAGGCGTTCTGGCAAATGGGGTCATACGGCATTGCGGTTACATGCGTGATAGCGTAAAACTTTATGTGGGTCACCTCACATACCCGTGTTTTCTTCATCTACAAGTGGTTAGACCTTCACGTGTAAAATGCCTGAGTTTTCATCTTTGAAGACAAAGCGACATCGTCATTTTTGGAAATGGGTGACAGACAAAAAGAAAATGTCCAAGAGTCTTTTCAGTAAAAACAAGAAATTGGAGTATAAATTACGAGCCGAACACGCTTTAAAATTTCCAAATCTATACAATAAAACAAAATAATTCTTTGTGCTTGAATCGATTAAACAATTTTATCGTAAAGTGTTAACTTTTAGGGCTTTTTTGAGAGAAGATATAGATATGTGTATAACTATGAAAAATTTGATCATTTGAAATTATTTGACGGAGAAGTGTCAGAAGAAACTTTGGAAGGGTTTAAAAAGCACTATTTCGCCGGTTATAAAAATCTCACGAAAAACGGTGGAAAATCTGACCATAGAAATTATCAAATGTATTACTTTGATAGGGCTTTTCATGATCATCAGCGAAAAAGACGTAACAATAAGTGCGCCATTAAAAAGGTGAGAGAGGAAGCACTAGGAGTGAAAAAAAAGATAACAAGCTTCAGAAAATTGAAAATGAGGTGAAGCGATTATAAGAGGCTAAACGAATAAAGGAAAAGGAAAAGGTCGAAGAGAAACAGAGGCAGATAGAAGAACGTTTAAAGAAAAGAGAAATAAAACATAAGGAAAAAGAGGAGAGAGTTAAAGGCTGTAGCCGAACGCAAACTTATGCGTCAGGAAAAAATAGAAAAAGCCAAAGCATTTTCAAAATTTAAAAAGAAATTTGCTAGCGGAGAAGAAAATCTTTCAGAGGAAGACATCAAGTTACTGGGAGAATTACGGGAAGAGCGTACAGATCGTCACAAGAAGAAGCAACTTTTTGTGGATTCGCGTCAAAGACTTGATATCAGGTATATTGGAACTCTTCATGAAAACGACAAAGAAGGGGTTTCCTTATACTTCATCGGTCAAATTGGTGACTTCAAATGCAAAATTTATCAAGCTCTGTTATGGAAAAAAGAAAACAAATCTATATGTTGTAACGCTGGGCAGACTTCTTTGAGGTTACCCTCAGAAATTTAGGAAAAGGATTTTAAAGCTTTGTATGAAGGTTCGTCTCCTTTCTCGAAACGTTTTTTGCACCACATGATTGGACTCAACACGCTATTCTCTTTTACGTCATTTACAACCTCAGGAAATCTTCAAAATTCGGCAGAAAAGTTAATTTGTTACAAGATCCAAGGAAAAATATACCATAAAATTGGCTCCCTAAAACCTCATTTATTTGTCGATGAACGTCAAAAAATAACAGCAGACGATAAAAAAACATTTTGGAAAGCGAGTGATGGATTTTTAGATTTGTATTTCTATTATGGAAAAGACCAGCAAGTAAAACTGCGTAGTCAAAAATTGTACACCTATGGAAGTAGTGAAAAAGAAGAGACAGCAAAACGACGAGTAAGAGAAGAAAAAGAAGTATCTGCCAATGAGACAATAGTGTCTCAGATTTACAATTATATGGTAGTCAACAATGCGTGTCTCGCGGGTATGTTAAAAGAAATAGAGTCTGCAAAGTTACTCATTGAAGCTCATGTCAAAAAATATGGAAACGTTCCTGACATCATGTCTATAACTTTCAAGACGGCTGAAGGAATCAAAACACGAGAACATAAAGGCGTGTACCATCTTTCCTCTTCTTCTTCGCAAGTTGGGGGGATCGTTAATTTTGGTCCTGACAAGGATCCGCTGACGATAACAATTAGCTCTCCAAAAGACAATTCATCATTTCCTTTGAAAATTGTTAACCATAACAACTATTTTTACGACAATTTTCAGTACCCCTTACTGTTTCCTAAAGGAGATCTTGGGTATTCTTATACAATGACGAAACAGTGTAAACCTGGGAAAGGTGTTGGAAAATATAACCGTCTTTCACCTTCTATGTACTATTCATTTTTATATATGGAGAGAGAAGTGAATTTCAACTATCTAACGAAAGGAAGAAAATTGTTTCAGCAGTTTACCGTGGATAATTATGTCAAAGTGGAATCAAATAAGTTGTCTTTTTCAGAATGAAATCAGAGACAAGTAAGAAAAGAACGAGCAGACATTTTACGTGGAGATGACGGAAAAGAATCTGGGCAAAGGATTATCATTCCTCCGTCGTTTCTCGGGGGACCACGATATATGAAACAATGTCAACAAGATGCTCTTGCATTCGTGACATATTACGGTTCCCCAGATTATTTCATTACTTTCACAATGAACCCAAACTGGAAGGAATTACGTTCGGCGATGGATAAAACAGGTTCCTTTGATACCCATCCATGTGAACGACCCGATTTGGTTAGCCGAATTTTCAAGTTGAAAATTGATAATCTAATGTATGATTTAACACAGAAGCATATTTTTGGTCGTGTAAGGCTAACCTTTACAGTATCTAGTGGCAAAAACGAGGTCTCCCACACGTTCACATTTTATTGTGGATGGAAGAGCGTGTGACCGCTGATGCGGTGGAAAAGCTTATTTCAGCAGAAATACCAGATAAAAAAAAACCGAACCTAGACTTTTCGAAATTGTCACAAAGTGTATGATTCACGGTCCCTGCAAAGGTTATGACGAGTCAAATGTCTGATGCCAGGGAAAAAATAATATAGGACAAACATGCGGTAAAGGATTCCCTAAAACGTGTAGAAAGGATTTACCTTTTGGGAATAATGGATATCCGCAGTATAAAAGAAGATCCATGGGCGAAGGTGGACATTCTTTCGAGATACAAGTTAAGGGTAAGAAGATCACTGTGGACAATTCATGGGTTGTGCCCCACAATCCGTATTTGTGCTTGTAATACAACGCTCACATAAATATCGAGTGTTCAAACTCTATGAAGTGCATAGCCTATGTCACCAAATATGTAAATATGGGTTGTGATCGTATACTTTTCACAAAAACAACCGAGAAAGGTGTTATAAATTAAGTTAAAAACTACCAAGAAGCGAGATATGTAAATGCTAATGAAGCAACTTGGAAAATATCTAAGTTTGATATTCATAAAAGTTATCCAGCTGTAACTACTCTTGATCTGCACTTGGAAGGAGAAAACGAAGTGTTTTACTCAGAACAATCTTCAGAGCAAGAAATTAAAAATAAGACCCGTAAAGATACTCAATTAACAGCATTTTTCAAACTATGTTCAGAAAACGATTTTGCACCTAAGTTTTGCTATCACGAGGTACCAAACCATTTCATTTACAAGGATAAGATTTCAAAGTGGGTAGAGCGGAAAGGACGCACATTTTCACTTTGGCGTATTCGAGCAGTGACGACTAAGACGGTTGAATTATTCTACTTGAGGCCTCTGTTAACGCACAAACAAGGTCCGACATCATTTCAAGATCTTCGAACTATTGACGGTCAAGCATATTCTTCGTACAGAGAAGCAGTCAAAGCGATGGGACTCCTAAGCGACGAAGAAACTTGGAGAAGTACAATAATGGAGATAATTAACCATACAAATGATCGAAAACAACTAAGAGAAATTTATGCGAGCATGTTAGTTTTTTTTCGAATCTTGAAGATCAATCAGGAATCTAGGAAGAGACTAAAGATTTGTTCGCCAGTGATTTTCTGCATCACAACAATTTGACCGAATACAACGATGAGATTTATTTGGACGCATTAGATGACATACAAGAACATGTATGGAATTGTGGAGGCGGAAGGATTACTGAGTATGGGTTACCGCCTTCCAGAGACGGAGAGAAGACATCAAATGTTATTCGCAGAGAGAGATCCTACAAAGAAAAGTTACAGCAAGATGTTACAGAAAAAGTTAAACTTTTAAACGACAAACAGAGACATTGTTATGATGTTGTAATGTCTCGAATTCAGACTGGAAGTATGTTCGACAATAATGGAATTTTCTTGAATGCTTCAGGAGGTACCGGAAAGTCTTTCGTCTTGAATATGTTATTAGATTCTGTTCGCTCTCAGGGAAATATAGCTTTGGCTGTCGTCTCTTCGGGCATCGCTGCTACAGTTTTACACGGAGGACGAACAGCTCATAACATGTTTAAAATTCCTCTGATGGAGTATAATGAAATCCGTTCCTGTGGCATCAAGAAAAACTCTGAGCTCGCAAAGTTATTAAAAAAAAACGTCTCTAATAGTTTGGGATGAAGTAGTCATGGGAAACAAAAACACGCTAACTGCTCTCGATATTACTCTCAGAGACGTCCTAGAGAATGACAAATTCATGGGAGGTATAATTTTTGTTTGTGCGGGAGATTTCCGTCAAAGTCTTCCAGTCAAACGAGGTGGAGTAAAAAAGGAGGAACTCGAACACTGTATCAAGTCAAGTTATCTATGGGAAGGTTTA
>NC_134805.1:6166331-6186331 GCF_046742065.1 Oratosquilla oratoria
CATATATATATATATATATATATATATATGTGTCTGTGTATATATATATATATATATATATATATATATACCTATGTATATATGTAAGTATATATATATATGTATATATACATATATAAGTATATATATAAATATATATATATATATATGAAGGCAATGAACACATCTATGCATGAAAAGGAAATTTAGTAATACACATATGTCCATAACAAAATATATATACACATGTCTAGTGTACATCCAGCGTCCGCAAGCCAACAGAAATTATGAGTTGGTGCGTGACTGAACGAAATCGTGACTTGGTAGTAGTCGAGGAGAACCTCAAAGTGGCGCCCACGAAGTCGAAGAACAAAAGAGAACGGAGAGGACTAGTTTCCACTTATGAGGAGATCCTGTGACCATGGTGATAGCCTGAGCAGGTGACGATCATCAGTGGTCCTTGAGGAGCGAGCCCAGGTTCTTTCGAATTAGGAGAATTTTTGGCCCATCGCCTTTTTCGGTTTTAATTCCTCTTTTGCTCTGAAGAGGAACGAAATCAGTCAGAGGTTAGAGGAGCAAATGGTAGGTAGGTTACTTAGTAAACTGTTATCTTTAGTGAGTGAAGAGTTATTTATTATTGTATTCATGTATCTATTTATTTATTTATATATCTATTTATTTATTTGTGTATCTAACTGTCCATCCATTTGTTTTTATTTCATTATACTTTAGCATTCTGCTGATAAGCTTGCGTACATTCAGTGAGCATTTCCTTTCATTTTTGATTTCTAAAACCCAAGTGAATTTTTTCTTGGCTCTCTGTGTCTCAGGGTAAGTGCTATATGTGGGTCTTTTGGTGTGAATCCCTGCTTTGATTTGGCCACCCACTGGTAAGAGGGAAATGAGTCATTCATTCATATACACAAGCTATGTTTGACGAAAATAATACAGGAAATGAAGTGCACCAAACTAATACATATTTTCAATTCTACAACTATACAATGGTATGACTGAACTGCTTATCAGTGACCGTAGACATGACACACTGAAAACAAAACCTAGAATGATTCATAAGGACTGCACATGTTCATGTACAAATGAACAAGTCTTCTGAATACCGACGTACCTTTTGTCTTCTTGGTTCGCCCCTCATTCCATGGCTGTGTCTCGGTGGTGATGAAGATGATGTAGAAGGTGACTGTGACGAAATAGATGCCAGCTGACAAACCGAAGACGGTTCTCCAGGCGTTCAGGGTTTGCTGCACGGGTCGTGGCGACATGGGTCATGACATGGGAAGTGGCTGGGTGGTGGGAGGGTGAAATGTGCAAGCACACACACACACATACACACACACACACACACACACACACACACACACACACATAAATATGTTGGAAAGAGATGACAGTGAAAGATGGAGAGGATCCATGGGGAAATGTATTACTTGACATGAATATAGAACACACAATGACACAATGGGTAAAAGAAAAATCTAGATATAGAAAAAATGGAGAACTGTCGGTACTAGATTTAATATTTACATCGAAATTTGAAATAGTGGATGAAATTGAATACAAGACCCCAATTGCGAAGAGTGATCACATACCACTTGAGTCTGAACTAAAGAAGGAAATATATACAGAAAGAAATGAGAAATACAGAAAAGGAAGACTGGTATATAACAAAACGGACTGGGAAACTTAGGATTTTTTTTTTTTTTTTTTTTTAAAAAAGGGAGTCGGGAAAAATTCTATAATGAAGAGACACAAGTGGAATAAAGAAAATGGATGGTTTTTATGGAAATCTATGATGAAAGAGTGGATAAATATGTACCAAGACAAAAACAGGAAAAGGTGTATATTACGTGCTGGTTGAACAGAAGGTGCAGTGAGGCGAAACATAGATGAGATAAAGCTTGGAGAAGATGGAAAAATAAAAATAAAAAATAAAACAGGAAAGTGGTAGATATATATCAATCAAAGAAATGAATATGTAAGAGTACGCAGGGAGGCAAAAAGAAACTGTGAAAAAGATATAATAGAAAAATGTAAGGATCATCCAAATCTATTCTATAGATATGTGAACATTAAACTAAAAAACAAAAATGAAATAGTAAAACTGCGCCAAGGGAATACAGAATACACAGAAGATATAGAAATGGACGAAATCATGAGGAAACACTTCAAGTCGGTGTTCACTAGAGAAAATATACAGCAGTCTGATGCAGGGAGTGAAGTGAGATCCCCCCTCCCCCCATGAGTGAAATAATAGTAACACAAAAAGAAATAATGGACCAAATAATGAACCTTGATGTCAAGAAATCGCACGGTCCGGATGGGATTGCAAACTGGATATTAAAGAATGTAAAGACGAACTAATAGACGGAATATATAATGTAATAAGCTGCTCATTCAAAGAGGGAAAATACCGGAAGACTGGAAAAATGCAAATATCGTACCAATATATAAAGGAAGAAACAAGGAAGACCCAACAAATTAAAGACCGGTCTCCCTTACAAGCACGGTAGCCAAAATTCGTGAAAAAGTTATCAAAAATGGACTAAACATCTGAAAAAATATATACTAAATAAGAGATCATTCGGATTTAGACAGGGAAGGTCATGTGCCACAAATCTGATCTGTTTCTACTCAAGACTAATAGATATAATACTGCACAAGAAGTGGGCGGATGGGCCGACTGTACTTTCCTAGACTTACAAAAAGCTTTTGATAAAGTACCTCACAAAAATTATTAAGAAAACTGGAAACTATAGGAGGAATACAAAGTAAACAAATGAAATGAATAGAGGATTTCTTGCATGGAAGAAAAATGAGAATAGTGCTCAGAGATAAGAATCTACTTGGGAAGAGGTGATTAGTGGAGTTCCACAGGGATCAGTATTGGCTCCGATAATGTTTGCTATTTATGTAAATGACATAGATGCGGGTGTGGAATGTTACATGAGCTTCTTTGCAGATGACACAAAATTGCCGAGAAAAGTGAGTACTGAAACGGATAGCGAGTCGCTACAGAGGGATCTGAACAAGGTTTGGGAATGGAGTCAGAAGTGGGAAGTGGATTTCAACATTAAGAAATGTATCATAGTGGAATTTGGAAGAAGTAAAAAAAAAATATATATAATATAAATATTTATATATATAGATATATATATATATATATATATATATATTTATATATATATATGAGGACAATATAAAATCGGTAAAAATGAAGTAAAGGAAGTGGAACCTGAAAAAAGACCTGGGAGTAATCATCACAAAGGACGTGTCCACTGATAAATATATAAACAAAATCGTCGGGGAAACCGACAACCTGCTAAGATCACTAAAGGTGGCTTTTACCTACTTGGGCGAAGAAATGGTGAAGAAAAAGATATTCACATTGATAAGGCCAATAATGGAGTACGCAGCGACACTATGGTCACCCAGTACTAAAGAAAATATAAGGAAAATTGAAAGAATCCAAAGAGCAACTACGAAAATGGCCCCAATACTTTCAAAACTGTCATACGAGGAGAGATTATCAAAACTGGAATTACCGACACTGGAATAAGGAAGAGAAAGAGCTGACTTGTTGACCATCTGTAGAATCATGAGAGGCATGGAAGCCTCTGATAGCTTTCCACACAGAATGGTGGATATATGGAACAAATTGGACGAAACAATAGTGTGTGCAAAACCCTACACAAACTTAAGAGCAAGTTAGATACTGCGAGATAAAAAGGCGGTACATACACACACACACACACACACACACACACACACACACACACACACACACACACACACACACACACACACACACACGCACACACGTAATGCACATACATCATTGTGAATGTGCGCATACTTTTGTGTGTGACACTAGATAGAAATAATAGCGACCCAAATCATAAACGATTGTAGGCCATATGATAACTACAAAAAGAACTTGCAAATAAACAGAGAAAATAAGATAGGAAAACAAGAGAGAAATGAGAGTTACACGCTGAAGGAGAAAAAAAGTTGTACATTCAAGATGAAGGAAACAGTGTGGCGCTTCCATGAACAAATCCCATAAAGCTGTCAACACTCACATTGCCTTCGGTGATGGCGCTCGTGACAGAGGGTGCCAAGAACCCGGGGGTGGAGGCAAAGGTGTTGGTGATGCCCATGAGGGTGCCGGCGAAGTTGGGCGACAGGTCCATATGCGAGCTCATGTGGCCGCTGTAGATAGCTCCGTTCAACCCGACGGCAAAGCACAGAGCGACCACGGCCAGCGTTCTGTCGCAGTTCACGAAGCACATGGCAATGATGCCCAGCATGGGCCCGTAGGCGGCTATCCGGAGGTGGGGGGAGGATGATAGTGTTAGTGAAAGTCTATTGACGCGATGCCTTTGTACAGGTAATGACCCGCAGCCAGCCTGTCACGCTACTATTCAAATAAACTACACTTCGGTGGAGAACATTTGGGAACACACAAGGATCAAGAAAATGTTCCCGGCGTTCTCTTCTGCGACCCGGGCTTCCATGTAGGGCTAGAGTGCACAAGTAGTAGAAAGATGTTGGTGTGTGTGTGTGTGTGTGTGTGTGTGTGTGTGTGTGTGTGTGTGTGTGTGTGTGTGTGTGTGTGTGTGTGTGTGTGTGTGTGTGTGTGTGTGTGTGTGTGTGTGTGTGTGTTGTCTGATTAAGACATCAGGTGAGGCTGAAGGTCATGTTAAATATATTTTGTTTTGAAGTGTTTCTACGTGTTTTCTAACATAATTTCCTGTGAAATAAGTTCTTCAAATCAGTTACATTATATACATAACCATCACATCTAGGCTTATGCATGTCACAACAATTATCTGAAATGTTAGGAAATTTGATAGTTAATGTATTTTCAAATAAATGGGAAAGGGAGAGAGAGACTGACGAATAAAAAGAAATAAAGGAATCAAGTCTATGTTACTCTAGAGTTCAACAATATGACACATCGATTCATCTAAGTCCTTGGATCAAACTGATTAGTTTAATGACTTTTCAAACTCAAAAAAATTCCAATCAGCTCTAGAGAAGCTTCCTATTTTCGGTTGTGTTTACTTTGGAGTCACCAGGAACAGCGGCAAAGAGACTTCAGAGACGAGGAAATGATGATTACCCATGAGAGCGGAGACCTTTCTGATGGTGATGAGCGAAGGCTGAGCCCGTCGGTAGACAAGGTCTAGTACGAGACCGAAGATGAGGACGAAGATCCCCGTGCAGAGGTACGGCAGCGCCGACAGCAGTCCGTTCTAGGGGAGAGGAAGCCGCACAGGTTGTCAAGTAGCCTAGATGGTGAAAGACACTTCTCTCTAGTTTCCTCTGTGTCGTCAATTGGTCTCTCCCTGTTTGTATGTATGTATGTGTGTGTGTGTGTGTGTGTGTGTGTGTGTGTGTGTGTGTGTGTGTGTGTGTGTGTGTGTGTGTGTGTGTGTGTGTGTGTGTGTGTGTGTGTGTGTGTGTGTGTGTGTGTGTGTGTGTGTTTGTGTGTGTGTCTGTGTTTGTGTGTGTGTGTGTGTATTTACCTAGTTGTATTATATTTACACACACACACACACACACACACACACACACACACACACACACACACACACACACACACACACACACACACACACACACACACACACACACACACACACACACACACACACACACACACACACACACACACACACACACACACAAAACTCCCCAACCACAAGAGTTGGGGTAACGGCTCGCAGCGCAGTGATACTGAAATGATTTCAGTCCTGAGAGGGATTCGAACATGGACCACTGGAGTAGTGTTTGCAAGCTGTACCACTGCGCCTTCGAGCCGTGCGTGTGTGTGTGTGTGTGTGTGTGTGTGTGTGTGTGTGTGTGTGTGTGTGTGTGTGTGTGTGTGTGTGTGTATTCACTTGGTCTTTGGATCACGTGTTGGACTCGTGATCGACAGCTATTTCCCTCCTGGAAGAGAGCTCAGAGCTCGTTGGTCCGATCTATGGGTAATGCTATGACCTTGCACACACACACACACCCCCAACTCCCCGCCCACGAGAGTTGGAGTAACACCCCTCAGCGCTGCGATACTGATATTATTTCAGCCCCGGGCGAGGATCGAACCCGGACCTCCGTAGTGGCAGGCCAGAGCTCTAACCACAGTGTGTGTGTGTGTGTGTGTGTGTGTGTGTGTGTGTGTGTGTGTGTGTGTGTGTGTGTGTGTGTGTGTGTGTGTGTGTGTGTGTGTGTGTGTGTGTGTGTGTGTGTGTGTGTGTGTTGTATTTGCACATAGGTCTTCATAAATGAGCACTTGCATACACTGCAATGTATATTCACTCAACTAAATTCAAATTTTCAGATTGTCTATGTCTCTTCATCTTTTATGAGATTGATAGTTCCCGACAAGTCTATCAAAACAAACACCACAAGTGAAAACCAATACAGGCTCCGTCTGTCCTCACACTTCATCTTACCTTGCTACTTTCTCGCGTTGCTCACAAACAAAAAAGTTATCCCTAACATTACATCCTTTTCTTTTAATTAATCTATATTCAAAGAAAATTAAGAGTATATCTCAAAAACAATCTCTAATGCATACAAAATTACACATATACATTATATATATATATATACATACATTATATGTATATATGCATACATATCATACATACATATACCAAGGCTTTTTTTTTCCCTTACCAGGGGGGTAGCCAAAAAGGACAAGGCACAAAAACATTCCCACCCATTCCATCCCCGAAAACACTCCACACCCCTCCACCCTCCCTCCCATCTTAGCACCTCCTAGATGACGGGTCATCCCTGCACCCTGTCCACTGCCCTGGGTCAGAAGCAGTGTCGCAGGACACAGCACATCCACAGCAAGGCCGCTTCATCAAATCGGCGACCCCCCCTCTCCGTCCCCCCATATAAAGGAGAGGACGGGGAGAAATCCCTTCGGGCTGCGTCACAAATTTTTGCTCACACACACTACCTCACCCCCATTCCCCCGTCCAATCCACCTCATGCATCACAACATTTTCCATATACAACCATTCTCCATTCACCCCTGTCTTCTGTCCTCTCCCGTCCTTCCTCAACCGACATTCCCCTCTTCCCCAAAGCCCCCTTCACCCCATCCATCCATCTCATCCTAGGACGTCCCCTCATGTTCACTCCTTCCACATCTGCCTTCCATACCTCCTTTACTAGTCTTTCTTCACTCATTCTTTCCATGTGTCCAAACCATCCTAATACTCTTTCATCCATGTATATATATATATATATATATATATATATATATATATATATAAACATACATTATATATATATATATATATAAATACATATATACATATATGTGTGTATGTATATATATGTGTATATATACATGTGTGTGTGTATATATACATATATATATATATATATATATATATATATATATATATATATATATATATATATATATATATATATATGCTATTTGTTCAGTTTTGCATATGGTCGCGATATAGCGTTAGAAAAATAGATATCTATTTTGTAAATTATAATACAGGAACGTAATATGCAATTTTCTGAGCGGGAATGAAAACAAAAAAATACCTTGCTTCAAGGAAATCTGCTAACGAACGAAGTCGGTAGCATAGAAATATTTGAAAAAGTAGGCAACTTGGCAAGGAGTGAAAAGTACAATAAGATATGGATAAAAAGAGAAATGAATATTGAGGAATTAGAAAAAGAAAAGTCACTAAGAGGAAAAAAACTCGATGATAACGGAGACAGAAAGCAAGGAATTGCATTGGAGAGTAATCGACATGAGACTGAGGAAATGGCACATCAAAACGAAAAAACCAAAGACAGAAAAAATAATGGAGGAAGAAGAAAATTAAAAGTGGCTTATACTAACATTGGCGGAATAATTTCAGGTCTGAACGAACTCAATGATTACCTGCTAGAAGAAAAACCAGACATAATGGGAATTGTAGAGACTAAACTAAGAGGTGAAATACCATATATCGATATTGGACAAGGACTATATAATTACTGGATGAAAAACAGGGACAAGAAACAGGGAGGAGGAATCATGTTCTTGGAGGGCAAAGGTAATGTTGAACTGATCATGATAAAAGTCGAAGACAAGAATATGAAAAGTAGAAAGTTTGTGGTAACCTATGTGCCCCCAAAAACGAACGCTTGGAAAGAGAACGAACATACAAAAATGCTAGAAGATACAAGGAAATCACTAAATGAGATACTAATGGGCAAGGGTAATCTGGTAATTATAGGGAACTTCAATTCCAAAGAAATTTGTTGGGATAACATGACAGTGCGAGGAGGAGACGACTTGTGGGGTAATGTACTGCTGGACATGGCCATGGAATACACAATGACCCAATGGGTCAGTGGAAACACCAGATACAGAAGCAATGAAGAGCCGTCGAAACTAGATTTAATATTTATAATAGAACCTGAAATAGTGGACAGAGTCCATTACAAGACACCAATTGGAAAGAGTGACCATATACTCATCGAAACTGTACTAAAGGAAGAAATAGACATGGAGAGAAATGAAAAGCATAGGAAAAGAAGATTGATGTACAACAAAACGGACTTTGCAAAACTAAAGCTATTCTTCCGGAATGCAAACTGGGAAAATTCTACATGGAAGAGACAAAAGTGGATGAGAAATGGAATATCTTGATGGAAAATTACAATGAAGGGGTAAACAGGCATGTGCCAAGACAAAAGCGAGAGAGAGAGTACATTAAATGTTGGTTCAACAAAAGATGCAGTGAGGCAAAAGACAAAAGGGACAAAGCTTGGAAAAGGTGGAGAAAAGATAAAAAACAACGTAAATGGCAAATTTATATAAACTATAGAAATGAGTATGTTAATGTGAGAAGAGAGGAGAAAAGGAACCATGAAAAGGATATTATAGATAAATGCAAAGATCGACCCAAACTATTCTATCGATATGTGAATGGTAAACTTAAAAACAAACAGGAAATGGGAAAACTACGCCAAGGGAATATAGAATACACAGAAGAATTAGAAATGGCCGAAGTCATGAACAATCACTTTAAATCTGTCTTCACCAGAGAGAAAATGCAAAATTGGGACGAAGATAATAACCAGCAACCTCCCCACATGAGTGAGTTTACAACAACACAAAAAGAAATATCAGAACACCTATCAAACCTTGACGTCAGAAAATCACATGGCCCGGATGGAATTGCAAATTGGATTCTAAAGGAATGCAAAGAAGAACTAACGGACAAAATACACAACATAATAAATAGCTCACTCAAAGAAGGAAAGATACCTAAAGACTGGAAAAATGCTAACATTGTACCAATATATAAAGGAGGGAACAAGGAAGAACCCACCAACTATAGGCCAGTATCACTAACAAGTACTATGGCCAAAATTTGTGAGAAAACAATCAAGAATAGATAGGTAAAACATCTGGAAGACAATAACATAATAAACCAAAGACAATTTGGGTTCAGACAAGGAAGATCATGCACCACAAACTTAATATGCTTCTACTCAAGACTAATAGACATAGTGCAAGAAAGAAATGGATGAGCTGATTGTGCCTTCCTAGACTTGCAAAAAGCTTTTGACAAAGTACCACACAGGAAATTACTATAAAAAAATGGAACACATAGGAGGACTACAAGGGAACCTACTAAAATGGATGGAGGACTTCCTGAAAAATATTCAGATTGGAAAGAGGTGATCAGTGGAGTACCGCAAGGATCTGTATTGGTACCAATAATGTTTGCTATTTATGTGAATGACATGGACGAGGATGTGAAATGTTACATGAGATTCTTTGCAGACGACGCCAAGCTGTTAAGGAAAGTAGAAACTGATAAGGACTGTGAAGCACTGCAGGAAGACCTGAATAAGGTATGGAACTGAAGTCAGAAATGGGAAGTGGACTTTAATACTAAGAAGTGTAGCATAATGGAGTTTGGAAAAAGCAAAAACAGAATATCAGGAAAATATACAATTGGAACCAAGGAGGTAAAGAAGGTAGGATTAAAAAAAAATTGGGGGCAAATATCACAAACGACTTGTCCTATGATAAACAGATTAACAAAATTTTCGGGGAGGCTTACAACTTGCTAAGATCAATAAAAGTGGCATTTGCATACTTGGACGAAGACATGATAAAAAAAATATTGGTTACATTGATAAGGCCTCGACTAGAGTATGCGGCGACATTGTGGTCACCCAGTACCAAAAAGAATATAAAGAAAATAGAAAGAATCCAGAGAGCAGCAACAATAATGGCACCTGCACTTGCAAACCTATCATACGAGGAGAGATTGGCTAAACTGGCATTACCGACGCTGGAGCAAAGAAGAGAGAGAGGTGACCTACTGACCATCTACAGAATCATGAAAGGCACAGAGATACTTGATAGAGAGGACTTACCAAACTGGGACAAGAGAAACACAAGAGGACATGGAAAGAAAAAAAAACATAGCTATAGAAGAGAACTGAAGAAAAACAGTTTTCCACATGGAGTAGTGGACACTTGGAACAAACTGGACAATGAAATATTAGGATCGGGACGCCATCTTGTCTGTCAAGTGTTTGTCGTTTGCCCGGTCTACTTGAAACGTCAGTTACAAGATGGACATCACGGCCTCGGTACTTCCGACAGTACCTCGCGAGGTACATTTTCTTGAAGGAATGCTATGGAGCTGAAATCCATGCATTCCTTTAAGCTGCAAGAACCTTGTATACTCCGTAATCTGAGAGAGTGGTTGAAAAGCCCGCCAACGTCTCTCACGACGACGACGACGAGGACGATCCGGATGACATATGAATTGCATGTACTGATTTAACAAACACAGGTTAGGTTAGGTTAGGTTAGGTTAGGTTAGGTTAGGTTAGTTTAGGTTAGACGAATTTAAATTTATCATCCTTTCATTTCTTCGACGTCGGCATCTATCATAACAAACATGGCGTACCATTCGTCCGGCGCGACTTCGTTACTTACGAAATCTGTTTTAGCAACTTTTTTGTTTTTTTATTTCCGACCACAAAATTGCATATTACGTTGATACATTATAATTTACAAAATCAACAATTAATTTTCTATTGCTATATTGCACCCATGTGCAAAATTGAACATTTATATATATATATATATATATATATATATATATATATATATATATATATATATATATATATATATATATATATATATATATATATATGTATATGTATATATATAAACAATTTGACATAGATGAAGTTGCATTGTTAGGTAACCATAGAAGCTACTAATTGTAATTTGTTGAGTATTATTTAGTATTCAATGGATAAAGTAGCTGACATCTCAAAGTCACAAGTGAAACTGAAGAAAAAAAAATTAAGTTAAAAAGTGTATGGTTACGTTCATGATATGCAGAATAAAATTATTCCACGCTGAAAACGTAGATGAATGTAAGTGCTAACAGTAATTAACATTTTGATGTCTATATTACTCAGGAGGTCGGGAGAGAAATACCTTTCGTTTTTAGAATATCAGTTTCAGAAACTATGAGGAAATGTTTCGTGTCGATTTTTGAGTCGTATGAATGAGTTAGTAAGTAGTTTGATGCAACAAAACTAACAGGGACGGCTACAAACAAAAATGCAGATGCAGATATCAAACTCTATCTGGCGTTAGTTAGCCCCGTCCTTGACTATGCGGTACAGTTTTGGTCTCCGTCCTATAGAATGGACATTAATTCACTTGAGTCAGTACAGAGAATGACCAAAATGACACATGGGTTCAGCTATTTACTTTACGATGATCTAATAGAGGTATTCCAATGGGTCAAGGGCTTTGTTAACAAGAGTGGTCCAGACAAGGTCATCGTATTAAGACAACAGGGCAGCACTCGCAGTAATGGATTTAGACTGGACAAATTTAGATTTAAGAAGAAAATAGGCAAGAACTAGCTAACCAAAAGAGTGATTAATGTGTGGTTAACGAATGGAATAGACCTAATAACCATGTAGTGAGTGCTGAAACTATTGGTTGTTTTAAAAGAGGTTAGATAACTTTATGGATGGGGATGATATTTGATAATGGACATGGAACTGCTTAGTGTAGGCTTTATGGTCTCATGCAGTGTCCTTTATTCTTGTGTTCTTATGTTTCTATTAATTGTGATTGCAATGGAAGGGGTGACTTTATCGTTTTATGGCTATCATAACTCCGTTTCTCTCGCTGTCTTGGAATCCGCTCCCGTACCCTGCTCCGACCACTAAAACTGTCCCTGGGCCACAACTGGCTCACGAGGTCGCCGCTGAACTTACACTCTTCAGGTCGAAGTGTTGGATGTGGTTCAGGTACGTCGGAATCTCCGTCAGGAGAGTATAGAAGCCCCAGTTGTTCCCGAAGTGAAGGACAAGGATCGCGTAGAAAGGCATCGAAGTGAAGATGGCTCTCCAAGGGACTGGCAGTATCTTCGTGATGGAGAAGAGGATGTATTTAAGATCATACAGTAAAATTAATACAGTCAGTGAACTTGGTCATGTAAGTAAGAGTATTCATAAGGATGTAAACACTTACCTGGATGCAGTGATTAGAGTACAAATACGTATATACACATGAACACCATGAACACGTATATACATAAACAAGAATATACACACACACACACATATACACACACACACATACACACACACACACACACACACATACACACACACACACACACACACACACACACACACACACACACACACACACACACACACACACACACACACACACACACACACACACACACACACACACACACACACACACACACACACACACACAAGTAGACGGATTCATGGCGAAGATTGGAACTCCGGAGAAGAAGTGAAATTTTCCTGGATCTCAACAACGAGGGAGTATCTTTTTGTATGAGTAGTAGAAAGGTGATGAAAAAGGAGAAAGGGAGGGATTACTGAGGGAAATGGAAGGAAATGAGGAAGGAGACGAACAGGCTCCCCCTGACGGCAGGAAAATTGTAAACAAGAGGTCTGCTGATGACGCAGGGGAAATCGAAAATATCAGTAAAAGCATTAAGGTTAGAAATATAGATAAGAACAACACAATGGAAAGTGAAAATAATAATTTCCATGGATTTAATGAGGGAGGGATGCCAACCTCCCTCGATTAGCAAATCTAGAAGATAAACTAGAGAAAATGACCGAACATTGGGAGAGTAGGTTCGGTCAACTTACACGGATTGCGCAGAGAGTTGATAAATTGGAAGAGTTAAAGAAGGAGAACCAAAGCCTAACTAAAGAAATGGAAGAATTAAAAAGACAGTTAAAAGAAGTTAAAGATGAGAATGAGGAATTAAAGAAGAAGAATAAAGAGAATAAAGAGTCCATAGCAAAAGAAGTACAGGGTTGGAAAAAAGTCCAAGAGAATAACAAAATTGTATTTAAGGATATAGTGGCACAACAGATGAAAAATCAAACTAAAGACACAGTCATTAAAGTGATGAGAGAGAAGGAGAATATAGTGAGAGACTTAGCGGATAAAAAGAAATGTACAATTATATTGGGGATGGAAGAGAAGTATAATACAAATTGGACTACAAGAATAAAGGAGGAGAAGGAGAAAGTAAATAAGATATTGGAAGTAGTTCAAGAAGATGGAACAGAAACAGGAAATAAATAGAAGAAATGTATAGACTAGGGAAATACAATACATATAAGACCAGACCAATTAAGATCAAATTCAGGTCACAAACAACAGCAGAGAATATCTTAGCAAAAACAGGGAAACTAGCAAACAGTGAGCAATTCAAACAGGTATGGATAAAAAGAGAAATGAATAAAGAGGAAAGAGAGGATGAGAAAGCAAAAAGACTAGAAGCTAAGAAAAAAAACGAGAAAAGAACAGAAACAGAAAAAGAGAAATTCTATTGGAGAGTAGTGAATACGAAAGTGAGAAAATGGTTCATAGCAGAGAAAAACGGAAGGAAACAGAAAACACGATGGAAGTAGTAGAAAATTAAAAATGTCTTACACAAATATAGAAGGCTTAATAACAGGCTTGAACGAAGTGAATGATTACCTGAAGGAAAAAGAACCGGACATAATGGGAATTGTGGAGACAAAATTGAAAGGTCCACTACCACCCAACAGTGTAGGACATGGTGCATATAATTGTTGGATTAGAAACAGAGAGGTAAAACAAGGGGGTGGAGTTATGTTCCTGACTAAGAAGGACATAAACGTGAGGAATGTCATATATGGAAAGAGCAGATTAGAGATGATTATGATGGAAGTGGAGGACAAGGATGGGAAGAGTAGGAAGTTTGTAGTAAATCATGTGCCTCCTAAAACAGCTTCGTGGGAAGAGAGAGAACACAAGGATAACACTAGATAAGATAATGGAAGATGGAGGAAGAATAGTTATAATAGGTGAATTTAATTGTAAAGACATCTACTGGGAATAGATGACAGTGAAAGGTGGAGACTACTGGGTGTGGCTAAATAAACCAAATAACGATGTAAAATACTATATTTCTCAATGGGATAAAGCAAGACAAGCGTGCTGTCTCTTTGTAAGCCCAACCAAGACTGACTCCGATGCCAAGCGGCACCAAGAAGCTCAGATTTGGTGGGAAAAATATATACGCTTAAATGAACACTTGGTTCTCATAATAATATATAAAATATATAATAATAGATAAACAGTATTACAAATACGTATGTACAACACACAAAGAATATTCTATGCCACCATTACAAGACGACCTATGGGGAAGTGTACTACTTGATATGATTATAGAACATACAATGACGCAATGGATACAAGAGAATACTAGGTATAGAAATGAAGAAGAACCATCGAGACTGGACCTAATAATCACATCAGAACCCGAAATAGTGGACAAGATTGAATATAAGATACCAATAAGTAAAAGTTACCACATATTGGTTGAACTGGAACTAAAGGAGGAAAAATACATGGAAAAACAAACAATATAGAAAGGGAAGATTGATGTATGGATTTTTTTTTTTTTTTCTTTTTTTTTTTCTTATAAGATAAGAAACCCGAAATGGTGGACAAGATTGAATATAAGATACCAATAAGTAAAAGTTACCACATATTGGTTGAACTGGAACTAAAGGAGGAAAAATACATGATAAAACAAACAATATAGAAAGGGAAGATTGATGTATGGATTTTTTTTTTTTTTTTTTTTATAAAATAAGATAATTCTTTCAAAAAGCAGACTGGGAAAGGATACACAAGGAAGAAACAGCAGTAGAAGAGAAATGGAATATTTTGACAAAAAATTATAAAGGAGTGGAAAAGTATGTTCCAAGACAAAAACAAGAAAAAGGATATGTAAAGTGTTGGTACAGCAAAAGATGTAAGGAGCTAAAAGACAGAAGGGATAAAGCTTGGATAAAATGGAAAAAAGACAAAAGACCTGAAAAGTGGAAAATATATACTAGTTATAGAAATGAATATGCACAAGTGTGCAGAGAAGAAAAGAGAAAATACGAAAAAGATGTCATAGAAAAATGTAAAGATCAACCAAAACTATTTTACAGATTTGTAAACAACAAACTGAAAAACAGGCAGGAGTTGGAGAAACTACGACAAGAAGGAGTTGAATACACAGAGTAAATAGAAATTATGAGCAAGTATTTTAAATCGGTGTTTACAAGGGAGAGAACATACAACTTAGAGATAGGTGTTTACAAGGGAGAACATACAACTTAGAGATATCGAGAGGGAGGAGAAGGTCCCCCCTATGAAAGAGATAGAAGTAACAAGAAATGAAATAATGAATCACTTGAGTAAACTCGATGTCAGAAAATCGCATGGACCAGATGAAATGGCAAACTGGATTTTGAGAGAATGCAGGAATGAACTAACAGACACAATACATAGTCTAATAAGCAGTTCATTGAAAGAAGGAAAAGTTCCAGAAGATTGGAAAAGAGCAAATATGGTACCTATATATAAAGGGGGAAATAAGGAAGACCCTACTAACTATAGACCGGTCTCTCTTACAATTACGATAGCTAAAATTTGTGAAAGAATTATCAAAACTAGATGGGTAAGGCATTTGGAAAAAAAAAACATACTAAACCCAAGACAATTTGGATTTATATTTATACAAGGACAATCATGCGTCACAAACCTAATGTGCTTCTATTCAAAGTTAATAGATGTAATGCAGGAAAGAGATGGATGGGCTGATTGTGCATTTCTAGACCTGAAAAAAGCTTTTGATAAGGTGCCACATAAGAAATTACTAAAGGAATTAGAAACGGCAGGAGGAAAATAGGGCAAGCTGCTGAAATGGATGGAAGACTTCTTGCATGAAAGAAAAATGAGAGTAGTGATAAGAGACAAACATTCTAATTGGGATGAAGTGATAAGTGGAGTTCCACAAGGAACTGTTCTGGCCCCAATAATGTTTGCTATATATATTAATGATATGGATAAAGGAATTGAAAGTTATATGAGCTTCTTTGCGGACGATGCAAAATTGTTGAAAAAAGTGAACTCTGAAGAAGATTGTGAATCGCTACAGAATGATCTCAACAAAGTATAGGAATGGAGTAGGAAGTGGGAGATGGAATTCAATATTAAGAAGTGTAGTATAATGGAATTTAGAAGAAGCAAAAAAAGAATAGTGGGATCATATAAACTGAGTGAGGAAGAAATAAAAAAGTAGAAAATGAGACGGACCTGGGAGTCATTATTATGAATAATATGTCCCCTGAAAAACATATAAACAAGATTTGTGGAGAAACTTATAATCTAATAAGAACAATCAAAGTGGCATTTACATACCTGGACGAAGAAATGGTGAAGAAAATACTAGTCACTTTGATAAGACCAAGATTGGAGTATGCAGCGACGACGTGGTCACAAAAAAAAAAAAAAAAAAAAAAAAAAAAAAAAAAGTATAACAAAACTTGAAAGAATACAAAGAGCAATTACGAAATTGGCACCAACACTCTCAGAACTATCATATGAAGAGAGACTAGCAAAACTTGAACTACAGACATTAGAGCAAAGAAGAGAGAGAGGAGACTTGATAACTATTTATAGAATCATGAAATACATAGAAACTATTGATAAGAGGACACAGAAAGAAAATAAAGAAGAACAGTTATAGAAGAGACCTGAAAAAGAACAGCTTTCCCCACAGGGTGATAGATGTTTGGAACAAGTTAGATGAGAAAATGGTGTATGCAAAAACAATACACGAAATTTAAAGCAGTCTAGACAAAACAAGATATGAAGACGGGACACCACGAGCATAGCTCCCCTTCCCGTATAATACAATTAGGTAAATGCACACACATGCACACTCGCACCTCTGTACTCTTGCCACCTTCGGTAGTCTGTGACTTGATGAATAACAGCTCCTCCCTCGAGATCCTGGGATGGTCCTCGGGCCGGTCGAAGCACAGGAAGACCCAGAAGAAGCCCCAGATGATCGCAAGTCCTCCGAAGATGTAGAAGACGGAGGGCCATCCTCCAAGGAACCCGGAGTGACAGAGCCATCCGCTCACTCCCAATGTGACCACGGTCCCAAAGTCAACGCCTGCAGGTTCCGAGTACACAGAAGGTCTCTAAGCGTCTGGAGCACTAGGAAACACAAAACAACTTCTTTCGGAGCCCATGCACGGAATTCCAGATGCCTGTGAATACTATACCGGCTGACGCCAGACAACTTTATTCACCTTAAATGATCCTTTGCGTCTCGATATATAATATAGATATACGAGTATATCAATCACACTATCTCAAAGCATTTCCTTCCGACTGTAGTCATCACCAAACGTCCTGTTGTCTCTATTTCAAATATGACAGTGAAAAAATTTGCCTTTAGATATTTTAGTAATAATGCATCCTCATTTACAGAACTTCTGTTTACTGCGAGACACCTGACGTATTACATGCACCTACCACTCAGCAACTAAAAGGAACACAAAAGTGCTGGTGACTGTACTCGAGAGCCTCACCTGCGTACATAAGGGCGGAGAACTTGGTCCTCTCCAGTGTCGGGATCCACGTGGCCAGGAGGATGTGCATGGTCGGGAATGTGACCCCCTGCGAGGGTACAAGTCAGTTAGACACCCCCTCGCGAGGCTAAAGGTTAGTCAGACCGTCTACCCCTGCGAGGGCATAAATCAGTCAGACCCTCACCCCTCCCACCCCTTCATCCTTACAAGAACACAAATCAGATTCGAACCTCAGAGAGTGGGGAAATGCTTACAATAAATATATAATCGCTTGGCCGCCATAACTAAATGCACAAGGCAACTAAGACGTCAGAATGTCTTATGATCGCTTTTTAGATCGTTCGCCTGGTGCTTTTAGCCTCTCAGCCTGGGGGCCACCAAGGGAGCGATGACAAGAAATAGGGGTCCATGGAATGCTCTTTACGAATTGTACATTTCTATACCATACAGTCTACTGATGTAAGGGGCACAGAACACCTTAGAAATAATTTAAAATTATGGTCTTTCAATTTGAAACATTCAGGTTTTGTTTGAAATATAAGTGGAAATATATTATGAACCCAAAAACTTGCTACGTCTTGACGTCATAAAGTTATGACGTGATAACTTTTTTTTTTTTTTTACGTAATCGAATACGTACGTCGTATTTTTTGTACTACAGACTTCTGCTTTTTCATGGTAATACTTATAGATCCTATAAATACTTTCCCGCCAGCTTTTTTTTTTTTTTTATTCGTTATACGACGTGAGATATAGGTGTCGTAAATATGGTCACTTATCCGCGTTTTTCCACTTAGATGGAGCCCGTCGCTCTGTTTTTCAAGATAAAAAAAAAAAACAAAAAAAACAAAAAACAGGCGTGGAAATAAAGATATACCTATTATACACTATCAGAAGCATTTCCAGGCTGCTACAATTGATTAAAAATTTTTGGCATATTTTTAATTGCAAATATTTGTGGTTTTGAGATACGTGCGTTTAAAGTTTTCAGCATTGTATATCACTGTTATTTATTCTCCGATTTTTATTATATTCACACACATTATTATATAATGTATATTGAATAGGTTGACAGTAAATATTTTCATATATGTACATATCTACTATGCTGGTACATTGTGACAAGTTGATGAAGGTGGAAAAAGAAGTCACGGGTCTAGTTCCGAGTTCCTGAGTTTATTCCTGACCGGTTTTGCTCTATGCTTCTTCAGAGGAATGTGACTCTGGGGTGAAGCTGGCGGTATACATAGTTTGAGTAGGACCGCGTTCCCTCCTCGGAGGTGGGTTCCGTTTGGTTGTACAATGGTTTATAATTTTTAATACAATGAACAATAGTTTTAATACAGTGTACAATCATTTTTGTGGTGTTATTAAAAATACAGCTCCGATTGGTGTAAAAATGTGGGAATCGCAAAAAGTGCCATAAGATAACTTATAGTATAAAATAATATAAAGATGAATGCCCAGACAAATAGAATAAAACAAAAGGAAATGAAATAAAATGAAAATAATGTGCTAATTTAAAATGACATGACATGACATCGCATGTTGTTGTATGGCATAATGTTATAATATACATATATATATATATATATATATATATATATATATATATATATATAATAATATATACATATATATATTATTTGGATGATGGAGAACATAAACACAGGGGAAGGCTCGGAACCCTATACACTCTAACGTTTCGTTCGCGTAGAACTTCTTCAGAGAGTGTATGTAGAACTGCAATTGGAGTTTATGTACTAAATCTAATTATCTTTTCGGACACTTGGGAAAGGTCGTTTTTTCTGGCGTGTTTTAGAATTAAAATACTAGTTTCTTTAGCTAAATTGATAAACCCTCCTCGATGATTCGATGAATTATTAGTAGAAATATATGCTGATTCAACAATTCTTCTAGTGAATTTATCAAAACCTTTATGTAGCACTTCAGCTTCTCTCCAGTTTGGTAAATGATCGAATTTTTCCGCATGA
>NC_134805.1:6188831-6203831 GCF_046742065.1 Oratosquilla oratoria
ACGGAAGAGGAAGTCACGCTGATGCCAGACGTACAAAAATATAGCTGTTTCATGGAATTAGACAAGCGAAAACAAGACATATCTATAGATATTTAGGGCCTATTCTTGCGTGAGCCATTTAAATTGACACGCCTCCCAGGCCCTTTAAACCCCCTCCATTACGCTAGGGAGGAAAAACTAATTCATATTTTGCTTTTAGGGTGTATATATTATTCAAATATGCCCATATCTAAAATTCGATTTTTGGATGAAAATTTAATCCCCATGTAAGCTAATCATATCACAAAATCTATCAAATATAAGACAAATTTGATTGCCAGCATTGTAATAAAGCAAAGGGGGTGGGATTTGGAAGACAAACGAAGAGGAGCCACACGAATATTGAGAATTCACAAAGGGCGGGTAGGGGGGGTGCAACGGAGTGGAAATGGTGGAGAACCGCTGCTTCAGGGAGTCTCCAAAGCTGGACTTAGCTAGGATAAATTCCTTAAAGGAATCAAATTCACCTTTGTATATGCACTAAAGGGTTAATAAGGTCAAGAGCAAATTATATCACTTCCAAGACGTCATTGCCATGCGAATTTGATCGCCCTTTCTTTGAGGATGACACGGAACTGATGAGCCAGATGAAAGAGGTGAAAGAGGCAAAGATACGAAGAGGAGGTGCAACAAATTTGGAAGTAAAAATTCAGAAAGAGCTGGAGGGAAATAGTAAAGAAGATAAATAGAAGAACGTGGAGTTATGAGGAAACGAAGAGCGCCCTAGAAAATGTGGCCGAGGACTGTGCTACAAGAAGGTCGGATGAAAAGGAAAGAAGAACGACTCGTAGAATGAAGAGAAAGCGTGTGTCTGTGAATGCGATGAAAAGGTGAAGACGAAGGTGAAGAACTCCATGAATAGATGACTATGCGAGATAGGGCAGGAGTGGAGGAGGAAAGAGGTAAGGTTTATGAATGAGAATAGAAACGAGTTTAGACGGAATGGTGTCATGGAAGTGCAACGGGAAAGCCCAGGAGAAAGATGACAGGGTGCGCTAATATTTGAGAACGATTTGTTGCTAACCTCAGTGAGTCCCTGGGCGAATCTGGACACGAAGAACAGCTCGGGGCCCACCCTGGCACAGACGGGCGAGACGACGGTGAAGAGACCCGTAAGAACGATGCCCAGGCCAAAGACCTTCTTCCCCCCGAAGTACTCGGCCGCTCGACCCCCGAGGACGTTGGTGAGGACGTAGCCGTAGTAAAAGGCGCCGAGCATGAGGCCCTGCACGTTTTCGTCCCACTCGAACTCACCTTCGATCTGGGAAGGGGAGGAAGAACGGGGTAAGGACACAGTAAACAAAACCTATTAGATTTCCGGAGAAAATCTTTCGCGTGTCGGAGGGATGTGAAAAAATATCTTTTTGAGCCAGTTTGTCCCAACTCGAGGTCATGAGAGTCCTTATGGGTCTCCGACATAGTATTCCAAGAAGTTCACCAAACCGATAACGAGTAGTTGTCAGATGCCAAACGATTGTGCTCAGAGTTGAAATGATCCCCAGTAAGTTTATAATAAACAGTATGCCATAAGTGCGGGGTCTCTGTGAAAGAAAATGTATATATATAGGACGGGAACCCCTGTCTGTCTCAAAAACCTCATATAAGCTCACATGTCTATATCCTAATTGTGTGTGTGTGTGTGTGTGTGTGTGTGTGTGTGTGTGTGTGTGTGTGTGTGTGTGTGTGTGTGTGTGTGTGTGTGTGTGTGTGTGTGTGTGTGTGTGTGTGTGTGTGTGTGTGTGTGTGTGTGTGTGTGTGTGTGTGTGTGTGTGTGTGTGTGTGTGTGTGTGTGTGTGTGTGTGTGTGTGTGTGTGTGTGTGTGTGTGTGTGTGTGTGTGTGTGTGTGTGTGTGTGTGTGTGTGTGTGTGTGTGTGTGTGTGTGTGTGTGTGTGTGTGTGTGTGTGTGTGTATTCACCTTGTTCTTTGGATCACGTGTTTTGACTCGTGATCGACAGCTATTTCCCTCCCGGAAGAGAGCTCAGAGCTCGTATGACCGATCTATGGGTAATGCTATGACCTTACACACACACACACACACACACACACACACACACACACACACACACACACACACACACACACACACACAACTCCCCGCCCACGACAGTCGAAATAACGACCCGAAGCGCAGCGATACCGAAATAATTTCGGCCCTGGGCAGGATTGGAACCAGGTACTGCGAGCACCTCTGAACTAACAGTCCAGTACTCTATCAACCGCGCCACCGAGAGTGTGTGTGTGTGTGTGTGTGTGTGTGTGTGTGTGTGAGAGAGAGAGAGAGAGAGAGAGAGAGAGTGTGTGTGTGTGTGTGTGTGTCTGTGTGTGTGTGTGTGTGTGTGTGTGTGTGTGTGTGTGTGTGTGTGTGTGTGTGTGTGTGTGTGTGTGTGTGTGTGTGTGTGTGTGTGTGTGTGTGTGTGTGTGTGTGTGTGTGTGTGTGTGTGTGTGTGTGTGTGTGTGCGTGTACGCGCGATTCGAATATAGTGATTATACTATTTTCATTATCTCGTGACTCACAAAGTGTTGTCTGTCGTGCTGTCACGTACTGAATCAAAACATTCAGCATATACCGGAAGCTATCCACTACCCCGAGTATGTTAACATGGAGTATTCTAAATGCATATTGATTTTTTATTAAATGGTAGGTGATATGAGTAATTGTTATACATGTGAATAAAAGAGGAGACTTGTTAAACGATGTGGCATCTCAGGTCAGGCGACGTTGCCCCGGCAGTAACTTTCCCTTTTCTTGTCCAAGCCTTGTATTCTAGTAATTACATAGAGAAGCTGAGTGGGGGTCTTCGGGCCGCTTGCAGTATCTTTAATCATACTGGTCATACATGCAAATATAAAGAAAACGGTGTCTCCCCCGTTTTCTTTGGACATGGTTTAGACGTAGCAACGCTGCTGGTTTTGCCGGCCACATCCTATGGGTCACCAGATAATGGAAGAATTATAGTTAGAAGACGAGAGATATTGCCTACAAATGGGAAGACATTCATATTCATTGTTATTCATTCATCGTATGTAAGTTGACTGTGAGAGATACCTTGATATCAATTCTTCATTTTATATATCACACGTTTAAGTAAGCAATTATCTGTGATGTATGCGAATCCTGAAACATAAGTCATATATTTGGTTGGAAGTAAAATTTGCTAAATAATCTAATGAGGTTGAACCCGCTTTTTAACGGTGATGCAGTTTAGTCTTTATCCTGACTCACGTCAAGGATTTCAGGAAGTTTGGGAAATGTTAGAGTCGTGGCAGAGGTGTAGCGTCATTCATCAGTATTGTGAAACTTCACTTTCCATAGATGAATAATTCATATTTTGTATATTGCTATCTAGTATATTAATTAAGTTATGTATTGGCATACATCAGCACTTGACACTTGTTAACGCCTCACCATCTGACCACAATGTCTGGGCGAGTCCCTTTGTTATACTCGTGGAACGCAGTGTGTTGTCGTAGTTGTGTCAAATTGCCTTACAATCAGCACGTGTATACAATTATTTGTTAGTTTGATGTTGTGTAGGATCATGCTTTAGTTGGCAGGTCTCTGTTTTTTACCACTATTACTTATGATATATCACACCCACGTAAACCGGGTATCCTTCGCATAAACCACCTTGTCCCTCCACAGAGACAAGGACCCTTCTTGTTATGACTTGATTCATTGGGTGAGAAGGGCTCCAAAAGGCAGGGGACCTGCTTACCTCGTCAGAAGCTTCTTCGTCGTCTCCGTCGGCCGCTGGACAGATGTTGCTAGAGTCGTTCTTCGTGTTGTTTCCAGATTTGACCATCGCCACAATGGCCACGGACAAGTTGACCCTCATGGAATAAACAGATGCAAAACCGAAAACCCCCATCAATGCTAGAGTGTGCCTAGCTCCCCAAAATCCTGTGCATTTTTCGGAAGAAAAATGGGTTTTGAGTCACGCATATCTGAAAATGTCGTCCTCCTCCTTGGTAAACATGATATTTCGTTTATTTATTCGTGACGAGTTATGATACGTTAATTCTGCGTTACCAGACACTACGACACTCCAGAAAGTCTGGAGCAACTTAACCTCATGTGTACACAATTCGCCTAAGTGCTATGAATGAAATCAGAGATAGAGATTTTTTTGTAACTCACTAAGACCTACAAGCTCAAGTGTCCTTGGTTGGCCATAACATGAAGGAATGAGCTATTCTAGCCACGAATTGAGCTCCAATGATATGTTATGCAATATATTTCATCCTACAATACCCATGGTAGTAAAATGTACACAGACACACACACACACACACACACACACACACACACACACACACACACACACACACACACACACACACACACACACACACACACACACACACACACACACACACACACACACACACACACACACACAAGCACACAAACACACACACACACACACACACACACACACACACACACACACACACACACACACACACACACCGATAGCAACAAATTCCTTAATTGCGTACCTTTTGGTGGGCTAACTTTGTTAACACAGAGGAGATCACTGGATTTGGAAACGGCGAAGATGAGATCATCGTTGCCTCTGGATCCGGATGAACCTCTTCTGAAGTCGTGTGGATCGCAAATGTCCATCAAAACGGTGCCTCCGGACAGAGACATTTTGCAGTTGCTAATCGAAATGAAAATAATATATCATATATATAAATATACATACATACATACATATATATATATATATATATATATATATATATATATATATATATATATATATATATATATATATATATATTTGTGTGTGTGTGTGTGTGTGTGTGTGTGTGTGTGTGTGTGTGTGTGTGTGTGTGTGTGTGTGTGTGTGTGTGTGTGTGTGTGTGTGTGTGTGTGTGTGTGTGTGTGTGTGTGTGTGTGTGTGTGTGTGTGTGTGTGTGTGTGTGTGTGTGTGTACCATTTGCATATTCGTCATCGGCGTTAAAGTCGTACAGTTTCCAGCAAATGTTCTGTTGTAGTATTCCTTGAGTAAGCTATATACAATATACGAGATATAGTAAATATGATGCGTAATATACAATATACAATGTATAATACATTTAGACTTCTTAATCCAACACTTGCCAACCACCACTTGTGCAGTCGTTTGACCCCAGGACATAAACCAACTTCGTGAATTGGCCGAGGATATAAAACATCACCAGGTTTCCAAGTGGGGTTGAAAGAGACTGATAGGAAAGCTGGTAAAAAGAGGAGTAGAAGACGGGTGTTGTATTTTTATAGTTTAGGTGTTTATAGATAACACAGTCAGCAGGCGAAGAGTTGCATAAGTTTGTTCTCCGCCATGTGTTTATAAACAATGACCGGGGGCCCACTGCTGACTTTAAAATTTTGTAACCTAAGTGATATATGAAGAGATTCGAGATTGCTTAAGTAAGCAATATTGCCATACAGACTTGTAACAACGAATCTGCTTGGGGAAAGGATGGAGGAGAAAATTAAATTGGTTCACGATTGTAAGATCAAGCACTTTGGGGAGATCTTTAATATAAAGTTAAAGATCACTGGACCAAATAAATCACTACGTCACTGCAAAGCTCACCTAGGACCTCGCTTACGTGTTCTCGGGGGTTTCCTTGAGTGTGCCTCAGAGAAGCACGCTGTATAAGAATTAACGGAGGAAAGGAAGAAAATTCTCTAACTTTCATTCTCCCTAGACGGAAGATTATGAATGCAGGAAAAGATTATACTAAATTGAACTTAAGTAAATGAATGATTGGAGGCAACAGGGCCTACTAACTAAAATTTGTGAGTGACTAAGCACATGTAACGAAACAGTGGTGAAAGGTGGGGGAAAGGGTTCATGTCCTGTGCCCAAACGTCCGCAAATGTGGCGGTTGGCGAGTGCTGGATTAAAAGACCTTCGTATGATATACAATATACATCAAATGGAAATGTATCTACCAAAAGCCCTCTCCGTCTTAAGAAGGATGACCTTATGATGTACACTATACAGCATGTAATATGGAACATAAATTATTCAGTATGTTATATACGTTATGCAGTATGTACATAATACCCAATGCAAAATATAAAACTTACAATATTAAGAGTACAATGTACAAGGTGCAACATGTAATATACAATATCTAGTATTCAATACGCAACATGTAACATACAATATGCAACATACAACATATACATAATGCAATATGTAAAATAAAATATACAGCATACAGTACACATTATACAATATGTAACATACCATACAGCATACAGCATATAACACACAATATTCAACATATAACATACAGGATACAACATACAATGTATAACGTATGATACCCAATATGCAATATATAGTATGCACTCTACAATATAGAGTACACAATATATACTATACAATAGCCTGGTTGGACTGAGAAAGTACAACAACCTTTCTCTGTCACCAACCTCTATGGGACAGGTTGGTGCAAAAGGACGTGAGGCCCATTGCGACAAATGATGTTTTCTGTTGTGCCTTTCATTACCAAGGAGGGATACCGCCAGAAGCGCAAAATGTGATGAGTAATGACAATTAGAAAAGATTGTGTTCGAACCTCAAGTCACCTCGGTGTATGTCGTTCAGCTGGGCGCAGAGTCGACTAGAGGGGGGCATTCTCAAAGAATTCCAAGGACGAGCTTACGACTCTTTATCTTGCAAGTATTATACAAAAATACGTATCAGGGGTTCAAGAATCAGGGCAAAAAATCATCATAAAAGAAACGCAATTTTAGATGATGCAGGCGTGTCATTTTTGTCGTGACAGGAAGCGTGGGTCGGAGCGGTTGCTGCCTGAAAATGTGAGCTAGGAGTCACGTGACAGTAACTCCTTCTCGTCTCCTCCCCACACCTCTACATAACCTTTCTTTAAGAACGTTTTTTTTATGGTTAATGCGTAAAGGCAGGAACTGACTTGAGCTTTTTGCCTACAGGAGGACTTCAAGGGATGAATAAAATTGTTTGACGGTAGCCTGAATCAAGTGTCGATGACTCCTGGGTCCCGGGGATCGACCCACCAACCCCCATCCTCACGTTAAGAGGCGAGATTGACAACCAGCACGCCACAACGGTAGTTTATGGTTAAGAACTCACGTAAGGAGGCGCTTAACAACAGCAACAACAAAAACCCTGCTACCTTTGATTTCAGTGATAGGAATGTAGACCAGAAGTTAGCATATGGTGTGTTTGAAAAAATTCCTGCTTCTGAGTTGCGTTTGCGATCTAAAACAACATTATTAGGCGACTCTGAAGTGGCAACTGTATCCTCTTTCTTATCTTTGGAAATAAAACCTAAATAGTGTCTTTTCGTCTTGGTTTACATCTTCCGCTGACTCCCCGCTTTGCTTTTGTTTTGTCATTTTGATATTCAAATTACGATAAGCTTCCAACGTCTGTATTAGTATTAGTATTAGTATTAGTATTAGTATTAGTATTAGTATTAGTATTAGTATTAGTATTATAGAGTGGAAGTGATTCTTACGATCTGTATTTGCTACCAACCTTGAATTATCCCCATAACCTCGTCATCAGTATATTTATATATATATTTTTCCTTTTCCGCGAGGTCCTTCGTTGTCTAGTACGCGACACTTTTGTGTTTACATTCAGCGGCTACCAGAAGTGTTGTCATTGGCTGTCGTCCCATGATAAGCCATGTTCTTATTGGCTGGAACCAGTATCATCTCATGTGTGTCATAAGTACAACGGCGAGCCACAAAACTGATTCCAAATATCAAAAATAAATCATAAGAAAATCGACTAAAACATATAAATCTGTTTTCCTTAAAAAAGCGTAGACTCCGAGGTGACTTGATACAGGTCTTTAAGATTCTAAAGGGAATTGACAACATCAAAAGTGAAAAAATATTTACATTGAATGAGAATCGGACAAGAAACAATGGTCTCAAACTGTCTGGAAATAGATTTAATTTGGAAGTCGGTAGAAACAACTTTGCAGAGGCAGTACAATGTAGTTCAGTTCGAAGCTTTAAGAATCGTTTAGATAAGCACCTAAGCAAGATGCTGTAATGATTATCATTTATCTTATATTATTTGTTTATTTGTTTTGTAATCATTTGTCTGTTTGTTTATTATTGTTTTCTTGATTCTCACTTATTATTATTTATATATCAATTCATTATTATCTACTATTTACATGTTTGTTTATTATTTAACTACACCTATGTATTCATTTATGTATTTCATTTATTATCTACATTATTATAGTTTTTATCTATTCATTTATTTATTGATCTTTTTTTTTCGCAACCGGCCTAGATATGGACCGCCTTCGTAATCCTTTTTATTATAAACTGTAAACTTCACCACTTTCAAGATTATGGTTATAAAGTTGCAGGCAGACTTTCTTTTTATTTATTTATTTATGTCGCTTAGTGTGCAGAAATTCTGATAGAATAAGAAGTATTTTTGTACATAATATTCGTGACACACGTGACACGCTGTTCGACTGAAATGGAATATCGTAGACAAGTACAAATCTCTAGAAACAGGGTTATAGCAATCGAGCTTGAAGCAAATACTAGAAATAAAGAGAATCCCAAAGAATTCTATAGTTACATTAGAGATAAAATGGTTGTTAGGAATCACATTGGTCCTCTATTATATGCTGACGGTCAACTTGAATATTCAAATGAAGGAATGTACATACATACATACATATACCAAGGCTTTTTCCCCCTTCCAATGGAGGTAGCCAAAAAGGGAAAGGCATAAAAACACTCCCACCCATTTCATCCCTAAATACACTCCACACCCCTCCCACCCTTCCTCTCATCTGAGCACCTCCTGGATGACGGGTCATCCCTGCACCCTGCCCACCGCCCTGGGTCAGAAGCAGTGTCGCAAGACACAGTACATCCACAGCAAGGCCGCTTCATTTAATCGGCGACCCCCCCCTCTCCGTCCCCCTTTGCATATAAGGCGAGGACGGGGAGAAATCCCTTCGGGCTGCGTCAAAATTTACTCACACATACTACCCCACCCCCCACCCCCCCGCCCATTCCTCCTCATGCAGTCACAACATCATCCATATACAACCATTCTCCACTCACCTCTGTCTTCCGTCCTCTCCCTTCCTTCCTCAACAGACATTCCCCTCTTCCCCAAAGCCCCCTTCACCCCATCCATCCACCTCATCCTAGGACGTCCCCTCATGTTCACTCCCTCCACATCTGCCTTCCATACCTCTTTTACTAGTCTTTCTTCACTCATTCTTTCCATGTGTCCAAACTATCCTAATATTCTTTCATCAACCCTATCTCCCAAATCCTTAATCACCCCTGTTCTCCTCCTCACCTCCTCATTTCTCACTCTATCCAGCCTAGTAACTCCCACCATACTTCTCAGACACCCCATCTCAAACACATTCAAACTCCTTCTCTCTTCTTCTCTTATGTTCCACGTTTCTGCCCCATACAGTGCTGTTGGCACAATCACTCCTTCATACAGTCTCCTCTTCGCATCCATTCCCAAATGTCTATTCCTCATTACACTCTTTAAACCACCAAGGCATTTACTCGCTTCTCTCAATCTACATTCTACCTCCACCTTCACTCCACCTTTTCCTGCTACACTTGCACCCAAGTATCTAAAACTATCCACTTCCTCCAGTCGCTCTCCCTTAATGTTCACTTCCAGTCTACTGCCACTTTCACCCCTTGTACATCTCATCACCTTACTTTTACCCACATTTATCTTTAGCTTTCTTCTATCACATACTCTCCCAAACTCTGCCACCAGCTTCCTCAATCCCTCCTCTGACCCTGCCACAAGCGCAGTGTCGTCCGCAAACAACAGCTGGCTCACCTCCCACTTTTCTCCATTTTCTTTAACCATCTCCAATCCCTGACTCACTACCCTAGCATTCACCTCTCGCACCACCCCATCCATGTATAAGTTGAACAGCCAGGGCGACATAACGCATCCTTGACGAAGTCCCACCTTTACTTCAAACCACTCACTCTTTCCATTTCTAATCCTAACACATGCTCTACTACTCTCATAAAAACTCTTGACAGCTCCCAAAAGCTTTCCTCCTATCCCATAAATCTGCATAACCTCCCACAGTGCCTTTCTGTCTACCCTATCATAAGCCTTTTCCAGATCCATAAAAGCCCAAAAAACATCCTTTCCCTTTCCTATAGCTTTCTCACATATCTGTCTTACCACAAAGATCTGATCTACACAACCTCTACCCGTCCTAAATCCACACTGTTCCTCACCAATTACTCCTTCTGTTCCTCTCCTAATCCTCTCAATTAAGATCCTCCCATAAGCCTTCCCTACTACACTCAACAGGCTAATCCCTCTGAAATTACTACATTCACACTTGTCCCCTTTTCCCTTGTAAAGAGGAACTATACAGGCACTTCTCCAGTCCTCCGGTACTCTACCCTCTCTCCAACAAACATTAAATAACCTCACCAACCAGTCCACCATCACTGAACCTCCCTTTTTCAGACATTCTGCATGGCATCCATCCAGACCAGGTGCCTTACCTGCTTTCATCATCTTTACAACTGCCTTCACCTCATCCTTCCTTATTTCTCCTCCATTCTCCTCACTCATCACTCTCATTTTCTTCGCATTTCCCACTGCAGCTATCTTTCCTTCCCTATCCTCCTTCACATTCAGCAACTCCCTAAAATATTCTGCCCATCTTCCCCTCACTGCCATCTCTTCCATTATCATCTCTCCATCTGTACCTTTTACCTTTTCTTCCCTACTTGATTCGCCTCCTCTTCCTCTCTTAATTTCTTTCCAAAACATCTTTTTATTACTTTCAAAATTTTCTGTCATACTCCTACCCCATTTCACATCTGCTCTCCTCTTTGCCTCCTTTACCTTTTGCTTTACTTCTCTTTTCTTTTCTTTGTACGTCTCATATGACTCCCCTGTCCTCTTTTGTAACCAATCTGTGAATGCTCGCTTCTTCTCTTCTACAACCTTCTTTGTTTTCTCATCCCACCATTCACTACCCTTTCTTCTATTTCCCCCTGTCCTTCTTGTTCCACACACCATCCTTGCACACTTTAGGACTCCCTCCTTGAACCATCCCCATTCCTCCTCCACACCCATCTCTGCTCTATCCTTTACTCCCTCCCACTCCTCCTTCAGCTTCTTTTCGTACTCCTTCTCCTTTTCCTTTTCATTCAAGGAGTTCACTCTAAGAACCTCCCTACCTTTTGTCCCTTTCCTCCTTCTCCATCTATCCTCCACTCTCAACTTACCTTCCACATGTACATCCTTAACTCTTCCTATCATAATCCTATTTACCACTACATAATCCATTAGCGCTCTATCTACCACCCTTCCCTCCACCACCCTCTCCCATGTGTACTTATGCTTGACTTTCTTCCAAAACACTGTATTTGCTATCATCAACTCTCTTTCTAGACACATTTCCACCATCAACTCTCCACTACGATTCTTTCCTGGAACTCCACACTTCCCAACCACTCCATCGATTGGACCATTTCCCACCCTAGCATTAAGGTCTCCCAGTACTATTACATTAACATTTCTTCCTAAACCCTCTATGCACTCATTTAAATCTATCCAAAAGGCCTCCCTTTCTTCCATGCTCTTCTCACTGCCAGGCCCATATGCACTTACAAAGACCCACATCTCCTTTCCCAGTTTCACCTTCATCCACATTATCCTTGAGGAAACCGCCTTCCACTCCACTACACGTTTACCTATCTCCTCACTTACTAGAATAGCCACCCCTTCCCTCCCTCGCCCTCTCTTCACTCCTGATAACCTCCCACTTACACTCCCAAACTTACACTCACCCTTCCCTTTCAACTTAGTTTCACTCAAAGCCAACACATCCATCTTTCTTCTCACAAACATACTACCTATCTCTTCCCTTTTACTCTCATCTGTACCACATCCACGCACATTAAAAGACTCAAACCTTAGGGTGCTGGCCCGAGGCCCTCCAGCACCCCTTATGCCTTTCCTTTTCTTTTTAGGAATCTGCCCCTTGGGGCTACAGGGAGAAGGATGCCTAGTCCCTCTCCCCGTCCCTTTCTTCTCGCCTCTTACGATCCAAGTGGGAAACTTGGTGGCAGTATTCTTTTCCCCCACCACAGGGAATTCCCCCATCACAGAAAGAGAATACTCAGAGAAATGGTACAGGACAGCAACAAGGGGTTGGGGGACAGCATAACGGAGGGACAGTCGTAGTATAAAAGTGTCATCATTTCTCTATGAACAGAATTTCTTCTATCATAGACAAAATGATGTGTGGCTCTGGTCCGTAGGGGCGCCCCATATAGACCCTAAAGTATCGACTGCATGCTACTTTGCCACAATAACAAGCAGCCAATACCCCAGACAATTATTTTAGCTCGGTATTCGTAAACGAAACACCTCAAAGTGAATTCCAAACTGAAACCTGTGAAAAGTCTAGGGTAAACTTACTCACTACGGTAAATATAACAAAAGAAAAAATTAAAAGGTGTATAGACAAACTCAAAGTTAATAAAACACCAGGGCCTGACGGTTGGCATCAAAGAATCTTAAAGGAAATGAAAAATGAGATTGTTGTTCCATTAGAAATTATTTTCAAGAGATCCATCATATCCGGAGATGTCCCAAGAGCATGGAAGCTAGCTAACGTTACTCCCATATTAAAAAAAGGAGACAAAAAGAAACCAAATAAATATAGGCCTATAAGTTTGACTTCAATCGTAGGAAAAATAATGGAGACTATCATCGGAGATGCCATCGAACATCATTTAGAAAGTAACCGTTTGATAAATGAGAGCCCGCATGGTTTCAGACGGAAACGCTCTTGCTTGACTAACTTACTCGAATTCTACAATACAGTTATCTCGAATTATGACAGAAGAAACAATATAGATTTAATATATCTAGACTTTGCAAAAGCTTTTAATACCGTTCCACACGAAAGACTACTTACAAATTAGCTCTACACGGAATAAGTGGTAGCATATTAGGTTGGACTAGTAATTGGTTGAATGGTCGAAAACAGAGAGTTGTTTTAAATGGAAAAACTTCTAGATGGAAAATTTTTACAAGTGGAGTTCCTCAGGGTTCCGTTCTTGGGCCACTTCTATTCATAGTATATAAAAATTATATAGACCATGGACTAAAATCTACTGTTTCCAAATTTGCTGATGATATAAAACTGTGCGGAGTGGCAAATGATCACTCAAACCAATTAGATATTCAAGAAGATTTAGATAAATTACAGCAATGGTCTGAAAAGTGGCTAATGAAATTTAACACAAGTAAATGCAAGGTAATGCACATAGGTAAAAATAACAGTAAGTACGATTACAAGTTATATGGAAATTCGTTAACAAAAGTGGATAGTGAAAAAGATCTCGGCGTAATTATCAGTAACGACCTCAAATCATCCAAGCAGTGTATTTCAGCCTCTGAGAAAGCAAATAAGATTCTGGGACTGATTGCGCGATCTTTTGATTTCAAAAGTCCATCACTCATTAACAAGCTATATAAATCGTTAGTTCGTCCACATTTGGAATATGCTGTTTCCGTATGGTCACCGAATCTCATTAAAGACATTGACAGACTGGAAAAAGTACAACGGCGAGCCACAAAACTGATTCCAAATATCAAAAATAAATCATACGAAAATCGACTAAAACATCTGAATCTGTTTTCCCTAAAAAAAAGCGTAGACTCACGGGTGACTTGATACAGGTCTTTAAGATTTTAAAGGGAATTGACAACATCAAAAGTAACAAAATTTTCACATTGAATAAGAATCAGACAAGAAACAATGGTCTCAAACTGTCCGGAAATAGATTCAATTTGGAAGTAGGTAGAAACAACTTTGCCAACCGTGTAGTTAATGAATGGAATAAACTTCCTGCACAAGTAGTGCGATGTAGTTTAGTTCGAAGCTATAAGAATCATTTAGATAAATACCTAAGTAAGATGCTGTAATGACTATAATTTATCTTATATTTATTGTTTTTGTTTTGTTATCATTTGTCTGTCTGATTTTCATTTATTATTAGTTATATGTCAATTTATTATTATTTACTATTTACCTGTTTGTTTATTATTTAACTATACCTATGCATTTATTTATGTATTTTATTTGTTATTTACATTATTATAGTTTTTATTTATTATTTTATTATTAATATGATTTTTTTCGCATCCGACCTAGATATGGATCAAAAGGTCTCCTGTCGGCATGCTCCGCCTTTATAAATCCTTTGTAATAGAGCTATATACATAATATGCATTTAATGACAACATATGTGAGATAAGATAAAGTGGAATATCGTAGACAATATCGTAGAAAACTTGGACCAAACACTGTTATTACAAAGTCTGTGGAGCTTACGTGTGAGGTTGGCCTGGTGTTGGCCGCTGAGGAAGCAGGCCTTGCGAAGAGCTTGTGCGCAAAGAGACTTAAAAATGGACTGGTTGGGACTAACTAAACACAGGTGCCTCCGAGCATGTCTGGATTTCCAAAGGAGGTTTTCAAATTCCAAAGAAGCAACACGCACTCGTTCTGATAGAAAAGCACTAATGTACGAGGGAAAACTGTACCCTAGCGATGATCGTTTCAGAAACCTAAACGAGTTAGGGCACACTTGTTCTTCTAGACAGTTGGACAGGAACGTCTTCTGGTTCTTCCTCTTCTTACTGGCGATGAGCGAAGATTTCAACAATCTGTAGGCTTGTTTTAGTCCCGGGAAAGGCTTGAAGATGAGGTGGAGTGGAAGAGAGACCTCCATCGTGGGTGTAACAATTTCTAAACAGAAATGTAGTAGCACATTTGGAAATCCAGACATGCTCGGAGGCACCTGTGTTTAGTTAGTCCCAACCAGTTCATTTTTAAGTCTCTTTGCGCACAAGCTCTTTGCAAGACCTGTTTCCTCAGCGGCCAACACCAGGCCAA
>NC_134805.1:6218831-6233831 GCF_046742065.1 Oratosquilla oratoria
ACAAGAAGTAATTATTTTAGAATTTCCCCAGTCAATATTATGACCATAATCCCTTTGGTGGACAAATAATCCACTGGACACTTGCCCCGTTCTAATACTATATCTATGTTGGCCTATTCTTTTTTCTAAGCCTTTGCCTGTTTGGCCTATATAAATAAAATCACAGTTTTTACATGGTATATTATAAATACATCCTTCTTTACTTCTAGGAGAATTTTTAATTAACAGACTCTTAATGTTATTATTATTTTTTAATACTATCTGGATACCAAATTTTTCAAAAATGCTAGGAAGATGGATTAAATTTTCGTGGTACGGAATTGTTAACATATTTTTATAATTAAATGGTTTGACCTGCGAAGTATTAAGAAAACATTTCCTAGCTTTGATTTTTGTTTTATCAATAAGATGTTTTGGATATTTAAAATTTTCTCCAATGTCATAGATGAATTGTATCTCTTGATCCAAGAACTCAGGGGAACAAATTCTATAAGCTCTCAGGAACATTGAAGAAAAAACTGACAACTTGGATTTTTGACTGTGATACGAGTAAAAATGAATGTACGAGAGGACATTGGTCGGCTTCCTGTAAACGTCAAATTTAAAGTATCTTCCACATCGGTAAATATTTACATCTAAAAATGGTTAACATATTATTTTCTTCAACCTCTACTGTGAATTTAATGGAATGCACCAAATTATTTAAATCTGACAAAAAGGTATCCAAATGTTGATCATTAGGCCAAATGCATAATATGTCGTCAACATACCTGTACCGAACTGCATTAATTGGAAGAATGTTTGGTAATAACTCTCTTTCAAAAAAATCCATATACAAATTGCTAAGAATTGGAGACAGACAGTTCCCCATGGCCATACCAAATGTTTGAGTATAAAAGTTTCCATTAAATTCAAACTTAGAGTCTATTACACATAATCAAATTATGTGTAATAGACTCTAAGTTTGTTGGTTCTCAATCTTGCCTCTTAACGTGAGGATGGGGGTTGGTGGGTCGATCCCCGGGACCCAGGAGTCATCGACACTTGATTCAGGCTACCGTCAAACAATTTTATTCATCCCTTGAAATCCTCCTGTAGGCAAAAAGCTCAAGTCAGTTCCTGCCTTTACGCATTAACCATAAAAAAAACGTTCTTAAAGAAGGGTTATGTAGAGGTGTGGGGAGGAGACGAGAAGGAGTTACGGTCACATGACTCCTAGCTCAAATTTTCAGGCAGCAACCGCTCCGACCCACGCTTCTTGTCACAAAAATGACACGCCTGCATCATCTAAAATTGCGTTTCTTTTATGATGATTTTTACCCTCATTCGTGAACCCCTGATACGTATTTTTGTATAATACTTGCAAGATAAAGAGTCGTAAGCTCGCCGCTCTGCACGTCCTTGGAATTCTTTGAGAATGCCTCCCTCTAGTCGACTCTGCGCCCAGCTGAACGACATACACCGAGGTGACTTGAGGTTCGAACACAATTTTTTCTAATTGTCATTACATTTTGCGCTTCTGGCGGTATCCCTCCTTGGTAATGAAAGGCACAACAGAAAACATCATTTGTCTTAATTTGCTGTCGCAATGGGCCTCCCGTCCTTTTGCACCAACCATAGAGGTTGGTGACAGAGAAAGGTTATTGTACTTTCTTAGTCCAACCAGGCTATTGTATAGTATATATTGTGTACTCTATATTGTAGAGTGCATACTATATATTGCATATTGGGTATCATACGTTATACATTGTATGTTGTATCCTGTATGTTGTATGTTGAATATTGTGTGTTATATGTTGTATGCTGTATGGTATTTTACATATTGTATAATGTGTACTGTATGTTGTATATTTTATTTTACATGTTGCATTATGTATATGTTGTATATTGCATATTGTATGTTACATGTTGCGTATTGAATACTAGATATTGTATATTACATGTTGCACCTTGTACATTGTACTCTTAACATTGTAAGTTTTATATTTTGTATTGGGTATTGTGCATTATGTACATACTGCATAACGTATATAACATACTGAATAATTTATGTTCCATATTACATGCTGTGTAGTGTACATTATAAGGTCATCCTTCTCAAGACGGAGAGGGCTTTTGGTAGATACATTTCTATGTGATGTTTATTGTATATCATACGTAGGTCTTTTAATCCAGCCCTCGCCAACCGCCACATTTGCGGACGTTTGGGCCCAGGACATGAACCCTTTCCCCCACCTTTCACCACTGTTTCGTTACATGTGCTTAGTCACTCACAAATTTTAGTTAGTAGGTCCTGTTGCCTCCAATCATTCATTTACTTAAGTTCAATTTAGTATAATCTTTTCCTGCATTCATAATCTTCCGTCTAGGGAGAATGAAAATTAGAGAATTTTCTTCCTTTCCTCCGTTAATTCTTATACAGTGTGCTTCTCTGAGGAACACTCAAGGAATCCCCCGAGAACACGTAAGCGAGGTCCTAGGTGAGCTATGCAGTGACGTAGTGATTTCTTTAGTCCAGTGATCTTTAACTTTATATTAAAGATCCCCCCAAAGTGATTGATCTTACAATCGTGAACCAATTTAATTTCCTCCTCCATCCTTTCCCCAAGTCTGTATGGCAATATTGCTTACTTAAGCAATCTCGAATCTCTTCATATATCACTTAGGTTACAAAATTCTTAAGTCAGCAGTGGGCCCCCGGCCATTGTTTATAAACACAAGGTGGAGAGTAAACTTATGCAACTCCTCGCCTGCTTACTGTGTTATCTATAAACACCTAATCCTTAGAAATTCAACACCCGTCTTCTACTCCTCTTTTTACCAGCTTTCCTATCAGCCTCTTATAATCCCACTTAGATAACTGGTGATGTTTTATGTCCTCGGCCAATTCACGAAGTTGGTTTATGCCCTGGGGTCAAACGACTGCACAAGTGGTGGTTTGAAAGTGTTGGATTAAGAAGCCTAAATGTAGTGTACATTGTATATCGTATATTACGCATCATATTTACTATATGTTGTATATTGTAAATAGCTTACTCAAGGAATACGACAACAGAACATTTGCTGGAAACTGTACGACTCTAACGCCGATGACGAATATGCAAATGGTACACACACACACACACACACACACACACACACACACACACAAATATATATATATATATATATATATACATATATATATATGTATGTATGTATGTATATATATATATATATATATATATGTATATACATATATATATGCATATATATATATGATATATTATTTTCATTTCGATTAGCAACTGCAAAATGTCTCTGTCCGGAGGCACCGTTTTGATGGACATTTGCGATCCACACGACTTCAGAAGAGGTTCATCCGGATCCAGAGGCAACGATGATCTCATCTTCGCCGTTTCCAAATCCAGTGATCTCCTCTGTGTTAACAAAGTTAGCCCACCAAAAGGTACGCAATTAAGGAATTTGTTGCTATCGGTGTGTGTGTGTGTGTGTGTGTGTGTGTGTGTGTGTGTGTGTGTGTGTGTGTGTGTGTGTGTGTGTGTGTGTGTGTGTGTGTGTGTGTGTGTGTGTGTGTGTGTGTGTGTGTTTGTGTGTGTGTGTGTGTGTGTGTGTGTGTGTGTGTGTGTGTGTGTGTGTGTGTGTGTGTGTGTGTGTGTGTGTGTGTGTGTGTGTGTGTGTGTGTGTGTGTACATTTTACTACCATAGGATTTGTAGGATGAATATATATTGCATAACATATCATTGGAGCTCAATTCGTGGCTAGAATAGCTCCTTCCTTGATGTTATGGCCAACCAAGGACACTTGAGCTTGTAGGTCTTAGTGAGTTACAAAAAAATCTCTATCTCTGATTTCATTCATAGCACTTAGGCAAATTGTGTACACTTGAGATTAAGTTGCTCCAGACTTTCTGGAGTGTCATAGTGTCTGGTAACGCAGAATTATCGTATCATAACTCGTCATGAATAAATAAACGAAATATCATGTTTACCAAGAAGGAGGAGGACGACAATTTCAGATATGCGTGACTCAAAACCCATTTTTCTTTCGAAAAATGTACAGGATTTTGGGGAGCGAGGTACACTCTAGCATTGATGGGCTTTTTCGCTATTGCATCTGCTTACTCCATGAGGGTCAGCTTGTCCGTGGCCATTTTGGCGATGGTCAAATCTGGAAACAACACGAAGAACGACTCTAGCAACATCTGTCCAGCGCTCGACGGAGACGACGAAGAAGCCTCTGACGAGGTAAGCAGGTCCTCTTACTCTTGTGGCCCCTTTCACCCAAAGAATCAAGTCATATCAAGAAAGGCCCTTGTCTCTGTAGAGGGACAAGGTGGTTTATGCGAAGGATACACGGTTTACATGAGTATATCATAAGTAGCGGTGGTAAAAAACAGAGACCTGCAAACTAAGGCATGATCCTACACAACAACATCAAACTAATAAATAATCGAATACACATATTGATTGTAAGACAAACTGACACTGAACTAAGACAACATATGGTGTTCCACAGGTATAACAAAGAGACTCGCCCAGACTTCGTGGTCAGCTGGTGAGGCGTTAACAACAAAGTTAAGTGATAGTTAGGACTCGAGAAGAAATCGCTAAGCTGGTGACCTAGGCTGACGTATACCAATACATTACTTAATTAGTATACTAAATAACAATATACAAAATATAAAGTATTTATCTATGGCAAGTGAAGTTTCATAATACTGATGAATGACCTTTGCCACTACACCGACATTTCCCAATCTTCCTGAAATCACTTGACGTGAGTCGGTATAAAGACTAAAATGGATCACTGTCAGCAAGCGGGTTCAACCTCATTAGGTTATTTAGCAAAATTTACTTCCAATCAAATGTGTGACCTATGTTTCAGGATTTGCATACATCATAGATAATTGCTTAGTTAAACGTGTGATAAATAAAATTGGGGATTAATATCAAGGTATCTGTCACAGTCAACTTACAGACGATGAATGAATAACAATGAATAGTCTTCCTATTTGTAGACAATATCTTTCGTCTTCTAACTAATCACTATATTCGAATCGTACGCACATACACATACACACGCATACACACACAAACACACACACACACACACACACGCACGCACGCACGCACTCAAACACACACACACACACACACACACACACACTCACACATAATTAGGACATGGTTTTGGGGACAGACAGTGATTCTCGACCTGTTTTTTCCACATAAATCCCGCACTTATGGTATACTGTTTATTATCAACTTCGTAGGGATCAATTCAACTCAGCACAGTCCTTTGGTATCTGCCAACTACTCGTTATGGGTTTGGTGAACTTCTTGGAATACTATGTCGGAGACCCATTAGAACTCTCATGACCTCGAGTTGGGACAAATTGGCTCAAAAAGTGATCTTTTCACATCCCCACCGACACGCGTAAAATTGTCTTCGGAAATCTAATAGCTTTTGCTTACTGTGTCCTCACCCCGTTCTTCCTCCCCTTCCCAGATCGAAGGTGAGTTCGAGTGGGACGAAAACGTGCAGGGCCTCATGCTCGGGGCCTTCTCCTACGGCTACGTCCTCACCAACGTCCTCGGGGGTCGAGCGGCCGAGTACTTCGGGGGGAAGAAGGTCCTCGGCCTGGGCATCGTTCTCACGGGTATCTTCACCGTCGTCTCGCCAGTCTGTGCCTGGGTGGGCCCCAAGCTGTTCTTCGTGTCCAGATTCGCCCAGGGACTCACCGAGGTTAGCAAGAAATAGTTCTCGAATATTAGCACATGCTTTCATCCTTCTCCTGGGCTTTTCCGTTGCACTTCCATAACACCATTCCGTCTGAACTCGTTTCTATTCCCCTTCATATACCATACCTTCCACTTTCCCTCCTCCACTCCTGCTCTATCTCTGATAGTTATCTATTCGTTGAGTTCTTCACCTTCGTCTTCACCTTTTCATCACATTCACAGACACACGCTCTCTCTTCATTTCCTTTTCATCCGACCTTCTTGTAGCACAGTCCTCGGCCACATTTTTTAAGGCGTTCTTTGTTTCCTCACAACTTCACGTTCTTCTATTTATCTTCTTTAATACTTCCCTCCAGCTCTTTCTGAACTTTTTCTTCCAAATTTGTTGCACCTCCTCTTCGTATCTTTGCCTCTTTCATCTCTTTCATCTGGCTCATCAGTTCCGTATCATCCTCAAAGAAAGGGCGATCAAATTCGCATGGCAATGTCTTAAAAGTGATGTGATTTGCTCTCGACCTTATTAACCCTTTACTGCATAAACAAAGGTGAATTTAATTCCTTTAAAAGACTTTATCCTAGCTAAGTCCAGCTTTGGAGACTCCCTAAAGCAGCGGTTCTCCACCTTTTCCACTCCGTTGCCCCTCTTCATGAATTCTCAATATTCGTGTGGCTCCTCTTCGTTTTTCTTCCTAATCCCACCCCCTTTGCTTTATTACAATGCTGGCAATCAAAATTGTCTTATATTTGATAGATTTTGTGATATGCTTAACTTACATCACTAGACTGCATGGTATAGAAATGTACAATTCATAAAGAGCAGTTCATGGGCCCCATAAGTTCTTGTCATCGCTCCCTTGGTAGCTCCCGTGGCCCACAGGCTGAGAGCCTAAAAGCACTAGGCGAACGATCCAAAAAGCAATCATAAGACATTCTGGCATCTCAGTTGCCTTATGTATTTAATTATGGCGGACAAGCGATTATATTTCTGTTGTAAGCACTCCTCCACTCTCTAATGCTCGAATCTGATTTGTGGCCTTGCAAGGAGAAAAGGATGAGGGTCTGACTGATTTACACCCTCGCAGGGGAAGGCGGTCTGAGTGACCTGTAGCCTCGCGAAGGGGTGTCTAACTGACTTGTACCCTCGCAGGGGGTCACAATCCCAGCCATGCACATCCTCGCAGGGGAAGGCGGTCTGAATGACCTGTAGCCTCACGAAGGGGTGTCTAGCTGACTTGTACCCTCGCAGGGGCAGACGGTCTGAATGACCTGTAGCCTCGCGAGGGGATTTCTAACTGACTTGTACCCTCGCAGGGGGTCACATTCCCAGCCATGCACATCCTCCTGGCCACGTGGATCCCGACACTGGAGAGGACCAAGTTCTCCGCCCTTGTGTACGCAGGTGAGGCTCTCGAGTACAGTCGCCAGCACTTCTGTGTTCCTTTTAGTTGCTGAGTGATAGGTGTATGTATCTATACGTCAGGTGTCTCGCAGTAAACAGAAGTTCTGTAAATGAGGATGCATTATTACTAAAGTATCTAAGGCATATTTTTTCACTGTCATATTTGAAATAGAGACAACAGGACATTTGGTGATGACTGTACAGTCGGAAGGAAATGCTTTGAGATAGTGTGATTGATATACTCGTATATCTATATTATCTATCGAGACGCAAAGGATCATTTAAAGTGAATAAAATCGTCTGGCGTCAGCCGGTATAGTATTTCACAGGCATCTGGAATTCCGTGCATGGGCTCCGAAAGAATGTGTATTATATTTCCTAGTGCTCCAGACGCTTAGAGACTTTCTGTGTACTCGGAACCTGCAGGCATTGACTTTGGGACAGTGGTCACATTTGCAGTGAGCGGATGGCTCTGTCACTCCGGGTTCCTTGGAGGATGGCCCTCCGTCTTCTACATCTTCGGAGGACTTGCGATCATCTGGGGCTTCTTCTGGGTCTTCCTGTGCTTCGACCGGCCCGAGGACCATCCCAGGATCTCGAGGGAGGAGCTGTTATTCATCAAGTCACAGACTACCGAAGGTGGCAAGAGTACAGAGGTGCGTTCGTGCGTGCGTGCGTGTGTGTGTGTGTGTGTGTGTGTGTGTGTGTGTGTGTGTGTGTGTGTGTGTGTGTGTGTGTGTGTGTGTGTGTGTGTGTGTGTGTGTGTGTGTGTGTGTGTGTGTGTGTGTGTGTGTGTGTGTGTGTGTGTGTGTACCTTTTTGTTTGAGCACATACGTGCTCATAGTGTTCATGTGTATATACGTACTTGTACTCTAATCACTGCATCCAGGTAAGTGTTTACATCCTTATGAATAGTCTTACATGACCAAGTTCACTGACTGTATTATTTTTACTGTATGATCTTAAATACATCCTCTTTTCCATCACGAAGACACTGCCAGTCCCTTGGAGAGCCATCTTCACTTCGATGCCCTTCTACGCGATCCTATTCCTTCACTTCGGGGGCAACTGGGGCCTCTACATTCTCCTGACGGAGACTCCGATGTACCTGAACTACATCCAACACTTCGACCTGAAGAGTGTAAGTTCAGTAGCAACCTCGTGAGCCACTTGTGGCCCGGGATCAGTTTTCGTGGTCGGAACAGTGAGCCACTTGTGGCCCGGGATCAGTTTTCGTGGTCGGAACAGTGAGCCACTTGTGGCCCGGGATCAGTTTTAGTGGTGGGAACAGTGAGCCACTTGTGGCCCGGGATCAGTTTTAGTGGTGGGAACAGTGAGCCACTTGTGGCCCGGGATCAGTTTTCGTGGTCGGAACAGTGAGCCACTTGTGGCCCGGGATCAGTTTTAGTGGTCGGAACAGTGAGCCACTTGTGGCCCGGGATCAGTTTTAGTGGTCGGAATAGTGAACCACTTGTGGCCCGGGATCCGTTTTAGTGGTCGGAACAGTGAGCCACTTGTTGCCCGGGATCATTTTTAGTGGTCGGAAGAGTGAACCAGTTGAGGCGCGGGATCCGTTTTAGTGGTCGGAACAGTGAGCCACTTGTGGCCCGGGATCAGTTTTAGTGGTCGGAAGAGTGAACCAATTGAGGCCCGGGATCCGTTTTAGTGGTCGGAACAGTGAGCCACTTGTGGCCTGGTATCAGTTCTTGTGGTCGGAACAGGGTACGGGAGGAGATTCCAATACGGTGAGAGAAATGAAGTTGTGAAATTCAAGAAATGGTAAAGTCACCCCCTCCATTACAATCACAATAAATAAAAACATAATAACACAAGAATAAAGGAGACATAATAATAATAATAATAATAATAATAATAATAATAATAATAATAATAATAATAATAATAATAATAATAATAATAATAATAATAATAATAATAATAATAATAATAATAATAATAATAATAATAATAATAATAATAATAATAATAATAATAATAATAATAATAACATAATAATAATAATGTAATAATAATATAATAATATAGGTATAATATAATAATATAATAATGACAATGTACATAAAACCGTCCACTAGACTGTGAAGATAACCGGTGCAAAGCCGAGCAAGTGGGTCTGCCCCACATCTATCATAACTCTTATATCCTTCCATTTCACTCTTTCCTTCCACTAAACCCCGAATTCCCCCCTCCCTCCCTCTCCCCCATCTTATCTATCCTGCCCTCTAACTAACTAAAAGATAACCGAGCAAGTGGGTGTGCCCCACATCTTTCATAACTCTTTCTTCCTTCCATTTCACTCTTTCCTTACACTAAACCCCCAAATTCCCCCTCCCTCCCTCTCCCCCATCTTATATATCCTACCCTCTAACTAATAATAATGCAATGATATAATAATAATATAATATTGATAATATAATAATGCAATGATAATATATCAATTCAATAATAATATATGATAGTATAATAGTAATAAAATAATTATATAATAATATAATAATAATGTAATGATATAATAATAATGTATTAATACAAAAATAATATAATAATAATATGATAATAATATAATAATGCAATAATAATATAATAATGATATAATAGTATGATAATAATAATAATAATAATATAATAACAATAATGATAATAATATAATAATAATAATAATAATAATAATAATAATAATAATAATAATAATAATATAATAATAAAAATAATAATAATAATAATAATACTAATAATAATAATAATAATAATAATAATAATAACAATAATAATAATAAAATAATAATAATAATAATAATAATAATAATAATAATAATAATAATACAATAATAATAATAATGATAATAATAATAATAATATAATAATTAATAATAATAATAATAATAATAATAATAATAATAATAATAATAATAATAATAATAATTAATAATTAATAATTAATGATAATAATAATAATAATAATAATAATAATAATAATAATAATAATAATAATAATAATAATAATAATAATAATAATAATAATAATGATAATGATAATGATAATGATAATGATAATAATAATAATAATAATAATAATAATAATAATAATAATAATAATAATAATAATAATAATAATAATAATAATAATAATAATAATAATAATAATAATGATAATAATAATAATAATAATATTAATAATATGATAACGATATGATAATATAATAATGATATAATGATATAATAATAATAATAATATAGTAATAATATAATAATAATATAATAATATAATATTAATATAATAATAATATAATGATAATATAATGATAATATAATAATACTATAATAATAACATAATAATAATATAATATAATAATATAATATAATATAATAATATAATATAATAATATAATAATAATAATATAATAATAATGTAGTAATAATATAATAATGATATAATAACAATATAATAACAATATAATTACAATTTAATAACAATATAATAACAATATAATATCAATATAATAACAATATAATAATATAATAACAATATAATGACAATATAACAACAATATAATAATAATATAATAACAATATAACAACAATATAACAACAATAAAACAACAATATAATAACAATATAATAACAACAGTAACAACAGTAACAACAGTAATAGTAGTAATAGTAGTAATAGTAATAATAGTAATAATAGTAATAATAGTAATAATAGTAATAATAATAATAATAATAATAATAATAATAATAATAATAATAATAATAATACATACATACATATACCAATGCTTTCTCCCCCTTACAAGGGGGGTAGCCAAAAAGAAAAAGGCATAAAATCACTCCCACCCATTCCATCCCTAAATACACTCCACACCCCTCCACCCTCCCTCCCATCTTAGCACCTCCTGAATGACGGGCCATCCTTGCACCTTGTCCACTGCCCTGGGTCAGAAGCAGTGTCGCAAGACACAGCACATCCACTGCAAGGCCGCTTCATCAAATCGGCGACCCCCCCTCTCCGTCCCCCCATTGCATAAAATGAGAGGACGGGGAGAAATCCCTTCGGGCTGCGTCAAATTTTGCTCACACATACTACCTCACCCCCCATCCACACGCCCATTCCACCTCATGCAATCACAACCTCATCCATATACAACCATTCTCCATTCACCCCTGTCTTCTGTCCTCTCCGTCCTTCCTCAACAGACATTCCCCTCTTCCCCAAAGCCCCCTTCACCCCATCCATCCACCTCATCCTGGGACGCCCCCTCATGTTCACTCCCTCCACATCTGCCTTCCACACCTCTTTTACTAGTCTTTCTTCACTCATTCTTTCCATGTGTCCAAACCATCCTAATACTCTTTCATCAACCCTATCTCCCAGCTCCTTTTCCACCCCTGTTCTCCTCCTCACCTCCTCATTTCTCACTCTATCTAGCCTAGTAACCCCCATCATACTTCTCAGACACCTCATCTCAAACACATTCAAACTCCTTCTCTCTTCTTCTCTTATGTTCCATGTTTCTGCCCCATACAGTGCTGTTGGCACAATCACTCCTTCATACAGTCTCCTCTTAGCATCCATTCCCTAGTGTCTATTCCTCATTACACTCTTTAATCCACCAAGGCATTTACTCGCTTCTCTCAATCTACATTCTACCTCCACTTTCACTCCACCTTTCCCTGCCACATTTGCACCCAAGTATCTAAAACTATCCACTTCCTCCAGTCGCTCTCCCTTAATGCTCACTTCCAGTCTACTGCCACTTTCACCCCTTGTACATCTCATCACCTTACTTTTACCCACATTTATCTTTAGCTTTCTTCTATCACATACTCTCCCAAACTCTGCCACCAACTTCCTCAATCCCTCCACCGATCCTGCTACAAGCGCAGTGTCGTCCGCAAACAACAGCTGGCTCACCTCCCACTTTTCTCCATTTTCTTTAACCATCTCCAATCCCTTGCCCACTACCCTTGCATTTACCTCTCGCACCACCCCATCCATGTATAAGTTGAACAGCCAGGGCGACATAACGCATCCTTGACGAAGTCCCACCTTTACCTCGAACCACTCACTCTCTCCATTTCCAATCCTGACACAAGCTATACTATTCTCATAAAAACTCTTGACAGCTCCCAAAAGCTTTCCTCCTATCCCGTATATCTATGATAGAGGAAAACTCTGTGCATAGAGAAATGATGACACTTTTATACTACGACTGTCCCTCCGTTATGCTGTCCTTCAACCCCTTGTTGCTGTCCTGTACCATTTCTCTGAGTATTCCTTTTCTGTGATGGGGGAATTCCCTGTGGTGGGGGAAAAGAATACTGCCACCAAGTATTCCCACTTGGATCGTAAGAGGCGAGAAGAAAGGGACGGGGATTGGGACTTGGCATCCTTCTCCTTGTAGCCCCACAGGGGAAATTCCTAAAAAAAAAAAATAATAATAATAATAATAATAATAATAATAATAATAATAATAATAATAATAATAATAATGATAATAATAATAATAATAATAATAATAATAATAATAATAATAATAATAATAATAACTATAATAATGATGATTATAATAATAATAATGATAATAATAATAATAATATTAATAATAATAATAATAATGATAATAATAATAATAATATTAAAAATAATAATAATAACAATAATGATAATAATAATAATGATAATAATAAGTTCTCGAAAGTGCCGAAATTGTTGAAGGTGCCGAAGTTCTCGAAGGTGCCGAAGTTCTCGAAGGTGCCAAAGTTCTCGAAGGCGCCGAAGTTTGCGAAGGCGCCGAAGTTCTCGAAGGCGCCGAAGTTCTCGAAGGTGTCGAAGTTCTCGAAGGTGCCGAAGTTGTCGAAGGTGCCGAAGTTCTCGAAGGTGCCGAAGCTCTCGAAGGTGCCGAAGTTCTCGAAAGTGCCGAAGTTCTCGAAGGTGCCGAAGCTCTCGAAGGTGCCGAAGTTCTCGAAAGTGCCGAAGTTCTCGAAAGTGCTGAAGTTTTCGAAGGTGTGGAAGGTCTCGAATTTCTGGAAGGTCTCGAACTTCTGGAAGGTCTCGAAGATCTCGAAGTTCTTGGTGTTCGTATTTCTTCCGAGGTTGTCGAAAATTTCAAGAAGCACTATTACGCAGGCTACAAAATTTGTTGTGGTAATGGTGGAAGAGGACACAGGCAATACCAGTTGTACTATTTAGAGCGTAGGTTCAAAACATTTAAAAGAAAGCACCCCAATCGTGGTCAAGGTTGGACGTTGGACACAATGCCTCTGCCCGTAGCAGCTCGGTTGAAAAGACGTAATATGCATTATTGGAAGTGGGTTGCGGATGAAAAGAAAATCAGTAAGATGGATATCAATATGTCAGCGTCTTTAAAAGGTTTGTTACGGAAAGAGCACCGTGAAAATTTTCCTTCTTTTTACGATGAAAAGGTCAAAGAACCCCGTGATAGTGAAGCCGCCATGAAAAGGCGACAGCGACATTTCTGGGCTTGGGTGACAAAACAAAAAAAGATTGACAAATCCACTATTGACAAAGTTCTCCCGCCACCCCGAATATTACGAAAAGTGTAAAAACCGGCCATCTACGACATGCATCGCGGAGCAATCTATACAACAATTCCAACGTATAGTCCTTAGTTTCAACGAGATATTACGCAATTCACCAACATACGAGTACAGTGATAGTACAATAGATGACCTGGAACCGTATAGCGGGGATATTTCTTCCGACGTTGTAGAAAATTTCAAGAAGCACTATTACGCAGGCTACAAAAAATTTTGTGGTAATGGTGGAAGAGAACACAGGCAATACCAGTTGTACTATTTAGAGCGTAGGCTCAAGACATTTAAAAGAAACGCCCGTAAAAACGTGTTCGCTATGAAGAATGTGAGGCGCCAGCAAGAAAAGAAGAGGGAGCAAAGGAAAGTAGAGTTGAGAAGAGACCTGAAAAAGATCCAAAAAGAGAAAAAACGGTTACAAGCGGAAAAGAATGAAGTGGATAATAAGCTGCGGAAAACAATGTTAGAAAAAATGAAAAATAATGAATCGGAATACATCTCCCAACAAAAGAAGGGGATGGGTGGGTCGGAGTGTTCACCAAAGGAATTGAAGGACTACACAGAGCAGGAAAACCGTGTTCTCACTGAAATGAGAAACCAATGTACAGTAATCGCCAAAAATAAGACAGCCGAGGAAAGTAATCCGCGTGGGCGTGCGCATGAGAATGTGAAGGGGCAGGGGCAGACGCTACTCACTGTACCAACCGAGATAAAGGATAAGGTACTCAAAGATCTGTACAAGGGAAAGTCGCCGCTCTAAACGTTTTTTCAATAATTTAGTGGGGTTGAATAATATGTTCTCATTTACGTCTTTCTCGACTTCCAAAAAGTTGGAAAATGCAGCAGAGTCAGTGATGTCTTACAAGATTCAGGGTAGGATATATCATAGGTTGTTCACGTTGGATGCTCAGAAAATAATTCAATCTTCACCGTTTCCAGGGGTGCCGGAACGGAGAAATGATAATTCGTATTTGGACCTATACTTTTATTATGACAGAGACCAACAATTAAAGATTAGAACTGTCCGTGTAACACGAAAGCCGGATGAGAAAGTCTCCAAACAAACATTAAACCGTAGAAAAAGAGAACAAAAGGAAATAACAGAAAACCAATCCATAGTCACACTCTTCTACGATTATATGGCTGAACACAACAGTTGCCTATCCGGTATGCTCCAAGAGCTTGAGACTGCAAAGGGGTTGATTGAGGCTCACATGAAGAAGTATGATAGTGTGCCAAACGTGTCAATCACGTTAAAGTCAGCTGAGGGTATACAAACC
>NC_134805.1:6241331-6276331 GCF_046742065.1 Oratosquilla oratoria
CAACACCTTTGCTTCCACCTCAGGGTTCTTGGTACCATCTGTCACCAGCGTCATCAATAAAGGCAAAGTGAGTGTTAACCAATTTACGGGATTTGTTCATGGGAGCGCCACACTTTTTCCTTCATCTTGAATGTACAACTTTTTTTCTGAGTACATATAGTTGTACCCTTTCTCCTTCCGCGTGCAACTCTCATTTCTCTCTTGTTTTCCTATCTTATTTTCTCTGTTTATTTGCAAGTTCTTTTTGTAGTTATCATATGGTCTACAATTGTTTATGATTTGGGTCGCTAGCTAGTGTCACACAAAAGTATGCGCACATTCACAATGATGTATGTGCATTACGTGTGTGTGTGTGTGTGTGTGTGTGTGTGTGTGTGTGTGTGTGTGTGTGTGTGTGTGTGTGTGTGTGTGTGTGTGTGTGTGTGTGTGTGTGTGTGTGTGTGTGTGTGTGTGTGTGTGTGTGTGTGTGTGTGTGTGTGTGTGTGTGTGTGTGTGTGTGTGTGTGTGTGTGTGTGTGTGTGTGTGTGTGTGTGTGTGTGTGTGTGTGTGTGTGTGTGTATTTACCGAGTTGTATTTACCTAGTTGTATTTTACGGGAAGGGGAACTATGCTCGTGATCCCGTCTTCTTATCTCATTTTATCTAAACTATTTTTAAATTCATGTATTGTTTTTGCACACACTACTTTCTCATCTAACTTGTTCCAACTGTCTATTATTCTGTGAGGAAAGCTGTTTTTTTCACATCTCTTCTGTAACTGTCTTTCTTGATTTTCTTTCCGTGCCCTCTTGTATTTCTATCATCCCATTTTATCAGATTCTCTCTATCAATAATTTCTATGCCTTTCATGATTCTGTAAATAGCTATCAAATCTCCTCTCTCTCTTCTTTGCTCTAGTGTCTGTGGTTCAAGTTTTGCTAGTCTCTCTTCATATGATAGTTTTGAGAGTGTTGGTGCCAACTTTGTAATTGCTCTTTACAAAGGCGATTACAAAGGCGGAGCATGCCGACAGGAGACCTTTTGATCCATATCTAGGTCGGATGCGAAAAAATAAATCATATTGATAATAAAACAATAGATAAAAACTATGATAATATAAATAACAAATAAAATACATAAATAAATGCATAGGTATAGTTAAATAATAAACAAACAGGTAAATAGTAAATAATAATAAATTGACATATAACTAATAATAAATGGAATTCAGACAGACAAATGATAACAAAACAAAAACAAATAATATAAGATAAATTATAATCATTACAGCATCTTACTTAGGTATTTATCTAAATGATTCTTAAAGCTTCGAACTCAACTACATTGCACTACCTGTGCAGGAAGTTTATTCCATTCATTAACTACACGGTTGGCAAAGTTGTTTCTACCTACTTCCAAATTGAATCTATTTCCGGACAGTTTGAGACCATTATTTCTTTTCTGATTCTCATTCAATGTAAAAATTTGGTCACTTTTGATGTTGTCAATTCCCTTTAGAATTTTAAAGACCTGTATCAAGTCACCTCTGAGTCTACGCTTTTTTAGGGAAAACAGATTCATATGTTTTAGTCGATTTTCGTATGATTTATTTTTGATATTTGGAATCAGGTTTGTGGCTCGCCGTTATACTTTTTCCAGTCTGTCAATGTCTTTAATGAGATTCGGTGACCATACGGAAACAGCATATTCCAAATGTGGACGAACTAACGATTTATATAGCTTGTTAATGAGTGATGGACTTTTGAAATCAAAAGATCGCGCAATCAGTCCTAGAATCTTATTTGCTTTCTCAGAGGCTGAAATACACTGCTTGGATGATTTGAGGTCGTTACTGATAATTACGCCGAGATCTTTTTCACTATCCACTTTTGTTAACGAATTTCCAAATAACTTGTAATCGTACTTACTGTTATTTTTACCTATGTGCATTACCTTGCATTTACTTGTGTTAAATTTCATTAGCCACTTTTCAGACCATTGCTGTAATTTATCTAAATCTTCTTGAATATCTAATTGGTTTGAGTCATCATTTGCCACTCCGCACAGTTTTGTATCATCAGCAAATTTGGAAACAGTAGATTTTAGTCCATGGTCTATATCATTTATATATACTATGAATAGAAGTGGCCCAAGAACGGAACCCTGAGGAACTCCACTTGCAACACTTTTCCATCCAGAAGTTTTTCCATTTAAAACAACTCTCTGTTTTCGACCATTCAACCAATTACTAGTCCAACCTAATAGGCTACCACTTATTCCATGCAAAGCTAATTTAGTGAGTAGTCTTTCGTGTGGGACGGTATCAAAAGCTTTTGCAAAGTCTAGATATACTAAATCTATATTGTTTCTTTTGTCATAATTCGAGATAACTGTGTTGTAGAATTCGAGTAAGTTAGTCACACAAGAACGTTTCCGTCTGAAACCATGCTGGCTATCATTTATCAAACGGTTACTTTCTAAATGATGTTCGATGGCATCTCTGATGATAGTTTCCATCATTTTTCCTACGATTGAAGTCAAACTTATAGGCCTATAGTTATTTGGTTTCTTTTTGTCACCTTTTTTGAATATGGGAGTAACGTTAGCTAGCTTCCATTCTCTTGGGACATCTCCGGATATGATGGATCTCTTTAAAATAATTTCTAATGGAACAACAATCTCATTTTTCATTTCCTTTAAGATTCTTGGATGCCAACCGTCAGGCCCTGGTGTTTTATTAACTTTGAGTTTGTCTATACACCTTTTAATTTTTTCTTTTGTTATATTTACCGTAGTGAGTAAGTTTACCCTAGACTTTTCACAGGTTTCAGTTTGGAATTCACCTTGAGGTGTTTCGTTTACGAATACCGAGCTGAAATAATTGTTTAAGATATTACACATTCCTTCATTTGAATATCCAAGTTGACCGTCAGCAGATAATAGTGGACCAATGTGATTCCTAACAACCTTTTTATCTCTAATGTAACTATAGAATTCTTTGGGATTCTCTTTGGATTTATCAGCGATGTTCATTTCGTATTGTCGTTTTCTTTTTCTTATTGTCTTTTTTAAATCTCTCTGTATTGATACATAACTTTCATAGTCATTACATACACCCGAGCACTTATATTTCTTATAAGCCTGTCTCTTTTTAGCAATACTTTTTTCAGTTTCTTTGTCGAGCCACTTTGGGCGAGCCTGATTTGGGGGACGTCTGTCCTTAAAAGGAATGTAAGTTTGAATCGTCTTAGTGAGCGTATTTTGAAATATTTCCCACATCTGATCTACAGGTCTTTCGTTTAATTTTGCCTCTCAATCTGTAAGCTGAAGCTCCTGACGTAGTCCTATGAACTGAGCTTTACTGAAATCGGGTATTTTAGAAACACAAGTATCTATTCTAAAATTGTTTAGGAGTTTGAATCTAACTAGGTTGCGATCGCTATTTGCAACAGATTCACCGACTTCTACATCAGTTACCATGCTTTCGCGGCTAGTGATCAAAAGATCGAGTAAGTTTCCATATCTTGTGGGCTCTTTTACATGCTGAATTAAGTAATTGTCACCAAGAAAATCAATCAAGCGACTACCTATATGGCCATGTTCAAGGGTCATCCAATCAATGTCAGTAAAATTGAAATCACCCATTATCAATAAATCCCGGTTGCAGAAACTAGACAGTTCTTGAAATAACAGTTTGTCGTCTGCTAATGATAATGTCTTTGGCCTATATATTACACCTATATTCATTTTTTGTCCATTTGTTTGGGTTAACTCAACCCACAAACTATCATATGCATCCTGTTTCACTTTCTCTAAAACACAAGCATGAATATTGTTTTTAACGTACAATAGAACACCCCCACCTTTCTTGTGGTTTCTATCCTGATGAAAGTGTTTAAATCCTGCAATATTAAATTCAGCTTCGAATTCTGTACCATTTAACCATGTCTCAGTTATTCCTATCATATCGAGATTTTCGCTTTTGACATACGCCTGTATTTCTTGAAATTTGTTTTTAATACTACGAATATTAAAGTACATGGTTTTAAGAAACTCGTGATTATTTCTTTTTGACACATTTTGAATTTCAATATCATGTCTTACATTATCATTTTGTTTTTCATTTATACCTTGCTCTATATTATCATTTGGTCCTTCATTGACGTTCAATACCTCATTAACATTTCTCCTATCAAATTTAACATTTCCCCCATCACGAACATCTGGTCGATCACGGTCATCCGATCTCTTTTGTACATTTTGTCCCCCTACGTCACCGTGATTCACGCCGGCCTCCCGTCGTTCAGTGACATTATGTCCGGCATCTTTGTATTCTTTCAAGTTTTTTTATACATTTTTTGTACTTGGTGACCACATCGTTGCAGCATATTCCAATCTTGGTCTTATCAGAGTGATTAGAATTTTCTTCACCATTTCTTCATCCAGGTATGTGAATGCCACTTTGATTGTTCTTATTAAATTTCTCCAAAAATCTAATTTATATGTTTCTCAGATGACATATTGTTCATAACAATGACTCCCAGGTCCTTCTCATTTTCTATTTTTATTATTCCTTCTTCTCCCAATTTATATGATCCTGTTATTCTGTTTTTGCTTTTTCCAAATTCCATTATACTACATTTTTTAGTGTTAAACTACATCTCCACTTCCTACTCCACTCCCATACTTTATTTAGATCTCTCTGTAGTGACTCGCAATCTTCTTCCGTGTTCACTTTTTTTAATAGTTTTGCATCATCTGCAAAGAAGCTCATATAACTTTCAATTTCATCATCCATATCATTAATATATATAGCAAACATTATTGGGGCCAGAACTGTTCCTTGTGGAACACCGCTTATTACGTCATCCCATCTTGATTGCTTGTCTCTTATCACTAGTCTCATTTTTCTTTCTAGCAAAAAGTCTTCCATCCATTTCAGCAGTTTGCCCTGTATTCCTCCTTCAGTTTCTAATTTCTTAAGCAATTTCTTATGTGGTACTTTGTCAAAGGCTTTTTTTAGGTCAAGAAATGCACAATCAGCCCATCCATCTCTTTCTTGTATTATCTATTAGCCTTGAATAGAAACGTATTAAATTAGTGACGCATGATCGTCCTTGTCTGAATCCAAATTGTCTTGGATTAAGCACGCTGTTTTTTTCTAAATATTTTACCCATTTACTTTTGATAATTCTTTCACAATTTTTTGCTATTGTACTTGTTAGAGAGACTGGTCTATAGTTGGTAGGGTCTTCTTTATTACCTCCTATATATATATATAGGTACTATATTTGCTTTTTTCCAATCTTCTGGAACTTTTCCTTCTTTCAAGGAACTATTTATTATACTATGTATTTTGTCTGCCAGTTCATTTCTGCATTCTTTCAAAATCCAGTTTGCTATTTTATCTGGTCCATGCGATTTTCTAACATCAAGATTACTCAAGTGTTTCATTATTTCATTCTTTGTTACTTCTATTTCTTTCATAGGGGGGACTTTCTCTTTCCATTCGATCTCTTCTGGTTCTATATTCTCCCTTGTAAACACTGATTTAAAATGCTTGTTCATAAATCCGCCATTTCTATTTCCTCTGTGTATTCAACTCCTCCTTGTCTTAATTTCTCCAAGTCCTGTTTGTTTTTCAGTTTGTTGTTTACAAATCTGTAGAATAGTTTTGGTTGATCTTTAAAAAAAATTATGACATCTTTTTCATATTTTCTTTTTTCCTCTCTGCACGCTTGTACATATTCATCTCTATAACAAGTATATATTTTCAATTTTTCTGTTCTTTTGTCTTTCTTACCTTTGGTCCAAGCTTTGTATATTTTGTCTTTTAACACTCTCCAACTTTTGTTGTACCAGCACTTTACATATTCTTTTTCTTGTTTTTGTCTTGGGACATACTTTTCCACTCCTTTTTTTTTATAAATTTTTGTCAAAATATTCAATTTCTCTTCTACTGTTGTATCTTCTTTGTGTATTCTTTCCCAGTTTTCATTTTGAAAGAATTCTCTTATTTTATCCAAAAAAAAAATTTCATACATCAATCTTCCTTTTCTATATTGTTAATTTCTTTTCATGTATTTTTTCTCATTTAGTTCTAGTTCTATCAATATGTGGTCACTTTTACTTATTGGTGCCTGGTATTCTATCTTTTCCACTATTTCAGGTTCTGATGTGATTATTAGGTCTAGTCTCGATGGTTCTTCATTTCTATACCTAGTGTTCTCTTGGATCCATTGTGTCATTGTGTGGTCAATAATCATCTCAAGTAGAACATTTCCCCATGAGTCTTCTCCACCCTTTACGGTCATCGCTTCCCAGCAGATTTCTTTACAATTAAAGTCGCCCATCATAACTTTTCTTCCTCCATCTTCCATTATCTTGTTTAGTGTTATTCTTGTGTCTTCTAACATACTTTTATGTTCACTCTCTTCCCACGAGGCTGTTTTTGGGGGCACGTAGTTTATTACAAACTTTCTGCTCTTCTTATCTCTGTCTTCTATTTCTATCATAATCATCTCTACTCTGTTCTTTCCATATGTGACACTCTTCACGTTTATATCCTTCTTAGTCAGGAACATAACTCCACCCCCTTGTTTTTTCTCTCTGTTTCTAATCCAATAATTATATGCATTGTGTCCTATGCTGTTGGGTGGTAGTGGACCTTTTAATTTTGTCTCAACAATTCCCATTATGTCCGGATCTTTTTCCTTCAGATACTCGTTCAGTTCATTTAGTCCTGTTATTAACCCATCTATATTTGTGTAGGATACTCTTAACTTTCTGTTATTTCCATTGTATTCTCTGTTTCTTTTTTGTTTCTCTCTGTTAGGGTCAATTTCTTCAATTTCATATTCACTACTCTACAGTAGAATTCTTGTTTTTCTGACTCCGTTCTGGTCTCGTTTATTTATTTATTTTTTTTTTTTTTATTTTTTTTTTTTTTAGCTTCTTTCCTTTTCATTTTTTCTTCCTCTCTTTCCTCTTTATTCATTTCTCTTTTTATCCATACCTTTTTATATTGTTCACTTGCTGCTAGCTTCCCTGTTTTTGCTAAGATATTCTCTGCTGTTGTTTGTGATCTGAATTTAATCTTAATTGGTCTGGTCTTATCTGTACTATACTTTCCAAGTCTAAACTTCTCTTCAATTTGTTTCATTATTTCAGGTTCATCTTCTTGAACTAATTCTAGTAATTTACTTTCTTTTTCATTTTCCTCCTTGATTCTTGTGGTTTTATCTGGGTTATGTTTCTCTTCCATTCCTAATATAATTATACATTTCTTTTTATCTGCTAAGTCTACTACAATATTCTCCTTGTGTCTCATCCTTTTGATAACTGAGTTTTCAGTTTGTTCTTTCATTTGCTGTTTAATTATATCAGTAAATGCAACTTTACTATTTTCCTGTATCTTCCTCCACCCCTGTGCCTCTTTTGCTATTGTTTCTTTATTGTCTTTATTGTTCCTTTTTCATTCTTCATTCTCCTCTTTTACTTCTCTTAACTGTCTTTTTAGTTCTTCTATTTCATAGTTAAGTTTTTGTTCGCCGTCTCTAGTTCTTCCAATCTTTCAACCCTTTCCGCAATTTTTGACATTTTACCGAACCTAATCTCCAAATGTTCGGTCATTTGTTCAAGTTTTTTCTCCAGTTTTGCCAGTCGGGGGAGGTTGGTATCCGCCCCCCCCCCTAATTAAATCAATGGAAATTGTTATCCTCACCTTCTATTGTGCTGCTCTTATCTATGTTTCTAACCTTTACATTTTTGTTATTCCCTTCGTCGTCACTAAATTGATCCGGTCCGCGCTTGTTTACATGGCGTCTGCCTGCCTGAACCAAGTCCTCTCCTTCCTCATTTCCTTCCATTTCCCTCAGTAATCCCTCCCCTTCTCCTTTTTCCTCACATTCCCCCTACACCACGAGCAATCCCCTTCCTTGCAAATACAATAGGTACTTCCTTTGCGTTGAGATCCACGAAAATTTCACTTTTTCTTCAGGACGTCAATCCTCGCCGTCTGTTCGACGTACGTGTGTGTGTGTGTGTGTGTGTGTGTGTGTGTGTGTGTGTGTGTGTGTGTGTGTGTGTGTGTGTGTGTGTGTGTGTGTGTGTGTGTGTGTGTGTGTGTGTGTGTGTGTGTGTGTGTGTGTGTGTGTGTGTGTGTACCGTCTTTTTATTCCGTAGTATCTAATTTGCTCTAAAATTTGTGTAGGGTTTTGCACACACTATTGTTACGTCCAATTTGTTCCATATATCCACCACTCTGTGTGAAAAGCTATCAAGGGCTTCCATGCCTCTCATGATTCTATAGATGGTCAACAAGTCAGCTCTTTCTCTTCTTTATTCCAATGTCGGTAATTCCAGTTTTGACAATCTCTCCTCGTATGACAGTTTTGAAAGTATTGGGGCCATCTTCGTAGTTGCTCTTTGGATTCTTTCAATTTTCCCTATATTTTCTTTAGTACTGGGTGACCATAGTGTCGCTGCGTACTCCATTATTGACCTTATCAATGTGAATAGTATTTTCTTCATCATTTCTTTGCCCAAGTAGGTAAAAGCCACCTTTAGTGATCTTAGCAGGTTGTCGGTTTCCCCGACGATTTTGTTTATATATTTATCAGTGGACACGTCCTTTGTGATGATTACTCCCAGGTTTTTTTCAGGTTCCACTTTCTTTACTTCATTTTTACCGATATTATATTGTCCTCATATATATATATATATATATTATATATATATATATATTTTTTTTTTTTTTTTTTTTTTACTTTTTCCAAATTTCATTATGATACATTTCTTAATGTTGAAGTCCACTTCCCACTTTTGACTCCATCCCCAAAACCTGTTCAGATCCCTCTGCAACGACTCACAATCCGTTTTAGTACTCAATTTTCTCAGCAATTTTGTGTCATCTGCAAAGAAGCTCATGTAAGATTCCACACCCTCATCCATGTCATTTACATAAATAGCAAACATTATCGGAGCCAATACCGATCCCTGTGGAACTCCACTAATCACCTCTTCCCAAGTAGATTCTTACCTCTGAGCACTACTCTTATTTTCCTTCCATGCAAGAAATCTTCAATTTATTTCAGTTGTTTTCCTTGTATCCCTCCTGTGGTTGCCAGTTTTCTTAATAATTTTTGTGTGGTACTTTATCAAAAGTCTAGGAAACCACAGTCAGCCCATCCGTCCACTTCTTGTGCAGTATTATATCTATTAGTCTTGAGTAGAAACAGATCAGATTTGTGGCACATGACCATCCCTGTCTAAATCCGAATTATCTCTTATTTAGTATATTGTTCTCCAGATGTTTAGTCCATCTATTTTTGATAACTTTTTCACAATTTCTGGCCACCGTGCTTGTAAGGGAGACCGGTCTTTAATTTGTTGGGTCTTCCTTGTTTCTTCCTTTATATATTGGTACGATATTTGCATTTTTCCAGTCTTCCGGTATTTTTCCTTCTTTGAGTGAGCAGCTTATTACATTATATATTCTGTCTATTAGTTCGTCTTTACATTCTTTTAGTATCCAGTTTGCGCTCCCATCCGGGCCGTGCGATTTCTTGACATCAAGGTTCATTATTTGGTCCATTATTTCTTTTTTGTGTTACTATTATTTCCCTCATGGGGGGAGGGGGGATCTCACTTCACTCCCTGCATCAGAATGCTGTATATTTTCTCTAGTGAACACCGACTTGAAGTGTTTGCTTATGACTTCATCCATTTCTATATCTTCTGTGTATTCTGTATTCCCTTGGCGCTGTTTTACTATTTCATGTTTGTTTTTTAGTTTACTGTTCACATATCTATAGAATAGTCTTGGATTATCCTTACATTTTTCTATTATATCTTTTTCACAGTTTCTTTTTGCCTCCCTGCGTACTCTTACATATTCATTCCTTTGATTGATATATATTTACCACTTTCCTGTTTTTTATATATTTTTCCATCTTTTCCAAGCTTTATCTCATCTCTCTTTCGCCTCATTGCACCTTCTGTTAAACCAGCACTTAATATACATCTTTTCCTGTTTTGTCTTGGTACATATTTATCCACTTCTTCATCATAGATTTCCATCAAAATAATCCATTTATTCTTCCACTTGTGTCTCTTCATTATAGAATTTTTTCCCAACTCACTTTTTGAAAGAAAAAAAAAATACTAAGTTTCCCAAAGTCCGTTTTGTTATACACCAGTCTTCCTTTTCTGTATTTCTCATTTCTTTCTGTATATATTTTCTACTTTATTTCAAACTCAAGTAGTATGTGATCACTCTTCACAATTGGGGTCTTGTATTCAATTGAATCCATTATTTCAGGTTTCAATGTAAATATTAAATCTAGTATCGACGGTTCTTCATTTTTCTATATCTAGATTTTTCTTTTACCCATTGTGTCATTGTATGTTCTATATTCATGTCAAGTAATACATTTCCCCATGGATCCTCTCCATCTTTCACTGTCATCTCTTTCCAACATATTTATGTGTGTGTGTGTGTGTGTGTGTGTGTGTGTGTGTATTCACCTCGGATCTGCTGCAGCCTCCTTTCGAGACAGCCAGACACCACCCTACGGCAGTGAGCTCAGAGCTCATTATTAGCAGATCTCTGGGTAGGGTGTGTGTGTGTGTGTGTGTGTGTGTGTGTGTGTGTGTGTGTGTGTGTGTGTGTGTGTGTGTGTGTGTGTGTGTGTGTGTGTGTGTGTGTGTGTGTGTGTATGTGTGTGTGTGTGCTTGCACATTTCACCCTCCCACCACCCAGCCACTTCCAATGTCATGACCCATGTCGCCACGACCCGTGCAGCAAACCCTGAACGCCTGGAGAACCGTCTTCGGTTTGTCAGCTGGCATCTATTTCGTCACAGTCACCTTCTACATCATCTTCTTCACCACCGAGACACAGCCATGGAATGAGGGGCGAACCAAGAAAACAAAAGGTACGTCTGTATTCAGAAGACTTGCTCAATTGTACATGTACATGTGCAGTCCTTATGAACCATTCAAGGTTTTGTTTTCACTGTGTCATGTCTACGGTCACTGATAAGCAGTTCAGTCATACCATGGTAGGGTTGTAGAGATGACAATATGTATTAGTTTGGTGCACTTCATTTCCTGTATTATTTTCGTCAAACATAGCCTGTGTATATGAATGAATGACTCATTTCCTTCTTACAAATGGGTGGCCAAATCAAAGCAGGGATTCACACCAAAAGACCCACATATAGCACTTACCCTGAGACACAGAGAGCCAAGAAAAAATTCACTTGGGTTTTAGAAATCGAGAATGAAAGGAAATGCTCACTGAATGTACGCAAGCTTATCAGCAGGATGCTAAAGTATAATGAAATAAAAACAAATGGGTGAACAGTTAGATAAACAAATGAATAAATAAATGAATAAATATGACGCCATAATACTCTGATGTCGTCAGTATTAAGTAGCCAATGGGAAGTCGAGGTTTCGAATACGTCGTGTCGCCTCGTTCTAGTCGTATCTTAAACAACTGCGAAGTATAATCCACTCAGAAATATCCACTTAATTTTGCTGTCGTATTGTGTTGAGATGCTCAAAAGTATTACTTATACCTCATTTATTTGATCATACTTACATAATAAATAATATTATTGTTTGTTTATTATTTAACTAATCCTATGCATTTATTTATGTATTTTATTTGTTATTTACATCATCATAGTTTTTATTTATTATTTTATTATTATCATTAGGATTTTTTTCCCATCCGACCTAGATATGGACCAAAAGGTCTCCTGTCGGCATGCTCCGCCTTTGTAATCCTTTGTAATCCTTTATAAGTAGATAAATGAATACAATAATAAATAACTCTTCACTCACTAAAGATAACAGTTTACTAAGTAACCTACCTACCATTTGCTCCTCTAACCTCTGACTGATTTCGTTCCTCTTCAGAGCAAAAGAGGAATTAAAACCGAAAAAGGCGATGGGCCAAATATTCTCCTAATTCGAAAGGACATCAAGGACCACTGATGATCACCATCTGCCCAGGCTATCACCATGGTCACAGGATCTCCTCATAAGTGGAAACTAGTCCTCCGTTCTCTTTTGTTCTTCGACTTCGTGGGCGCCACTTTGAGATTCTCCTCGACTACTACCAAGTCACGATTTCGTTCAGTCACGCACCAAGGACTCATAATTTCTGTTGGTTTGCGGACACTGGATATACACTAACCATGTGTATATATTTTGTTATGGACATGTGTGTATTACTAAGTTTCCTTTTTATGCATAGATGTGTTCATTGTATTCATATATATATATATATATATATATATATATATATTTATATATATATATATATATATATATATATATATATATATGTATATATTATTACACACAGGAACCCACAGTCGGAGAAAGAATAAACTTCGAATAAAGAAATATCCTATATTTCGGCTATCAACTGTAGCCCTCTTCAGGAAAGTACATAAGATAGAGAACAGAGGGTACTTATAAACTACAGTAAGAAGAGATGTGGACAGTTGACCTCACTCAGGCGCGGGGCAAACTGGGGTGGCGGAGGAGGGAGGAGGTGAGGAGAGGGGAGGATGTAGCGTCCGAACCAACTTGGCTACTGCTGCGCGTGAGATTATGTCAGGTCTCCACTGCCCTTTAGAAATATTAATGTTAGGGCATTCCTCAATTAATGCTGATTCAACTATTTTCCTCCTGAAACCGCAGTGGGACTTGAACACTAATCTGGCCTTACCCCAGTCGAAAGAATGATTCTTATTTTTGACATGAAGAAATACAGCCGAATTTTCTTGCCCATACCTAATTGACCTTTTATGTTCTGCCAATCTAGTGTTCAGGTCTCTCCCGGTTTGACCCAAGTAAACCAAATCACAATCTTTGCAGGGCAAACAATAAACACCAGGTGACTCAACTTCCTTCGGTTTATTCTTTCTCCGACTGTGGGTTCCTGTGTGTAATTTACAAATGTGCTACTACATTTCTGTTTAGAAATTGTTACACCCACGATGGAGGCTTCTCTTCCATTCCACCTCATCTTCAAGTCTTTTCCGGGACTAAAACAAGCCTACAGATTGTTGGAATCTTCGCTCATCGCCAGTAAGAAGAGAAAGAACCAGAAGACATTCCTGTCCAACTGTTTAGAAGAACAAGTGTGCCCCAATTCGTTTAGGTTCCTGAAACAATCTTCACTAGGGTACAGTTTTCCATCGTACATTAGTGCTTTTCTGTCAGAACGAGTGCGTGTTGCTTCTTTGGAATTTGAAAACCTCCTTTGTAATTCCAGACATGCACGGAGGCACCTGTGTTTAGTTAGTCCCAACCAGTCCATTTTTAAGTCTCTTTGCGCCCAAGCTCTTCGCAAGGCCTGCTTCCTCAGCGGCCAACACCAGGCCAACCTCTCACGTAAGCTCCACAGACTTTGCAATAACAGTGTTTGGTCCAAGTTTTCTCTCACGGACAACGTCATTAACCTCACCAAAATTGAATTGTCCAACACCCAACTAGAAGTGTTAGGGCTTGGCCTTAATTTCGCCCTCACTCCCGAGAGAAACCATGTTTTGGACTTTTTGGTTGGTTTCGATAAATATTTAGCTAATAACCACTATGACAAAGATCTTGCCTGCCTTAAAGGGGTGTTATTAAATGGTATTTCAGAATGTTTTAAAAATGAAAGTGGCTTACCAAAAAGACACAGGGAGGCCCTGTCTGCTCTTAAGAAGCTTGACAACATCATCATCACAAAAGAGGATAAAGGTGGCAATATTGTTATTTTAGATCAGTCTGTTTATGTCACGAAAGCCCATGAGTTACTTAATGATTCGGCCACTTATGAAAAAATCACCAAAAATCCCCTTAAGAACGCAGCCGCCGAGTTTAACAGACATGTCCGTAATATCACAGTTGATAAATGCATTAATAATTTGAAAGTTACCAACCCTAAGCTCCCATATTTTTATGGTCTCCCTAAGATTCATAAATCAGACATTCCCCTCAGGCCCATCATATCCAACCGCGGCTCCTGCACTAGCAAACTTGCTAAATGGCTGGCGGATATTTTATCCCCGTACGTAGGGAATTTCTCCAATTCTCATATCACAAATTCATGTGATTTTATTTCTAAGATCAAAAATATGAAAGTTCAGGGTTTAAGGCTCCTCAGCCTGGATGTGTCCTCGTTATTTACGAATATTAATGTTGATGATGTACTTACTTTTTTGGAATCTAAACTGCAACCGTTTCAAGACTTTTTCCCCCTCCCTGTCAACAAAAATCTTGCTTTAGTTCGCCTGTGTGTTTCTTCAAATGTTTTCTCCTTTCAAGACCAATTCTTCCGTCAAAAATTCGGTTGCAGTATGGGTTCCAATTTGTCTCCTGTTTTGGCCAATTTGTACATGGAGTATTTTGAGTGTACCCTTTTGCCCAGCATCAAACCGCCCGAAATGATTTGGCTCAGGTACGTAGACGATATCTTTTCGGCGTGGGATGACAGTTGGGGCCCATTTGAAGTGTTCCATGATAAATTGAACCAATTGACCCCGAATCTTAAATTTAAAGTTGAATGGGAAGAAGGACACCAAATCCCTTTCTTGGATATTTTGTTAAGAAAAACTGATGATAATTTATTCTTTACAGTGTACCGTAAGCCCACCCATTCAGGCAGTTATCTCCACTTTTTTAGCAATCACCCTGACAATGTTAAGAAAAGTGTTGCCTCTGGCCTTTTCTTGAGGGCTTTCAGGATTTGCAGTCCTCAACTTCTGGACCATGAGATTGAGGTGATCAAATGTCAACTTGAGAAGTTGGCTTATCCACCTTGGTTTCTGGATCAAGCCCTCAGTAAGGCTAGGGCCAACCATTTTAAAACTTCCGTCCCCTCAAGTTTTCACCGCTCCTTTAAGGACATTTTAAAAATTCCATTTAATAATACCATCAGTTCTTCTACTAAATTGTTTCCTCATGAACGTCTCACTATTGCCTACCACTATCCTAACACCGTGCGTAAGCAAATTGTGAACGTTCAACAAAAACCGAAGGAAGTTGAGTCACCTGGTGTTTATTGTTTGCCCTGCAAAGATTGTGATTTGGTTTACTTGGGTCAAACCGGGAGAGACCTGAACACTAGATTGGCAGAACATAAAAGGTCAATTAGGTATGGGCAAGAAAATTCGGCTGTATTTCTTCATGTCAAAAATAAGAATCATTCTTTCGACTGGGGTAAGGCCAGATTAGTGTTCAAGTCCCACTGCGGTTTCAGGAGGAAAATAGTCGAATCAGCATTAATTGAGGAATGCCCTAACATTAATATTTCTAAAGGGCAGTGGAGACCTGACATAATCTCACGCGCAGCAGTAGCCAAGTTGGTGCGGACGCTACATCCTCCCCTCTCCTCACCTCCTCCCTCCTCCGCCACCCCAGTTTGCCCCGCGCCTGAGTGAGGTCAACTGTCCACATCTCTTCTTACTGTAGTTTATAAGTCCCCTCTGTTCTCTATCTTATGTACTTTCCTGAAGAGGGCTACAGTTGATAGCCGAAATATAGGATATTTCTTTATTCGAAGTTTATTCTTTCTCCGACTGTGGGTTCCTGTGTGTAATTTACAAATGTGCTACTACATTTCTGTTTAGAAATATATATATATATATATATATATATATATACATATATATATATATATATATACATATATATAGTAAGTAATAAGCACATAAGTATCCATCAATAGTGACAAAATTTTCACATTGAATGTGAATCCGACATGTAATAATGGTCTTAAACTGTCAGGAAATAGATTTAACTTGGAAGTGGATAGAAACAACTTCGCCAACCGTGTAGTTAATGAATGGAATAAACTTATTACTGAGGCAGTGCAATGTAGTTCACTTCGAAGCTTTAAGATTCATTCACATAAACACCTAAGCAAGATGCTGTAATGCCTGCCATTTATTTTATATTACCTGTCTGGGGTATTGGCAGTATGTTATTAGGGCAAAGTAGCATGCAGTTGATACTTTAGGGTCTATATGGGGTGCCCCTACGGACGAGAACCACACATCATTTTGTTTATAATAGAGCAAAACTCTGTTCATAGAGAAATGATGACACTTTTATACTACGACTGTCCCTCCGTCATGCTGTCCTCCAACCCCTTGTTACTGTCCTGTACCATTTCTCTGAATATTCATTTCCTTTTTTCGCCTACCCTGTGGTGGGGAAAAAGAATGCTACCACTAAGTCTTCCCACTTGAGTCTGTGTATATGAATGAATGACTCATTTCCCTCTTACAAGTGGGTGGCCAAATCAAAGCAGGGAGTCACACCAAAAGACCCACATATAGCACTTACCCTGAGACACAGAAGCAATAAAAAATTCACTTGGGTTTTAGAAATCAAGAATGAAAGGAAATGCTCACTGAATGTACGCAAGCTTATCAGCAGAATGCTAAAGTATAATGAAATAAAAACAAATGGATGAACAGTTAGATACACAAATAAATAAATAAATAAATAAATAGATACATGAATACAATAATAAATAACTCTTCACTCACTAAAGATAACAGTTTACTAAGTAACCTACCTACCATTTGCTCCTCTAACCTCTGACTGATTTCGTTCCTCTTTAGAGCAAAAGAGGAATTAAAACCGAAAAAGGCGAAGGGCCAAAAATTCTCCTAATTCGAAAGAACCTGGGCTCGCTCCTCAAGGTCCACTGATGATCGTCACCTGCCCAGACTACCACCATAGTCATAAGATCTCCTCATAAGTGTAAACTAGTCCTCCGTTCTCTTTTGTTCTTCGACTTCATGGGCGCCACTTTGAGGTTCTCCTCGACTACTACCAAGTCACGATTTCGTTCAGTCACGCACCAACTCATAATTTCTGTTGGCTTGCGGACACTGGATATACACTAGATATGTGTATATATTTTGTTATGGACATGTGTGTATTACTAAGTTTCCTTTTTATGCATAGATGTGTTCATTGTCTTCATATGTATATATATATATATATATATATATATATATATGTATATATATATATATATATATATATAAATGGTAAGTAATAAGCATATAAGTATCCATCAATAGTGACAAAATTTTCACACTGAATGAGAATCCGACGAGAAACAATGGTCACAAACTGTCAGGAAATAGATTTAATTTGGAAGTGGATAGAAACAACTTCGCCATTCGTGTAGTTAATGAATGGAATAAACTTATTACTGAGGCAGTGCAATGTAGTTCACTTCGAAGCTTTAAGATTCATTTACATAAACACCTAAGCAAGATGCTGTAATGCCTGCCATTTATTTTATATTACCTGTCTGGGGTATTGGCTGTATGTTATTGTGGCAAAGTAGCATGCAGTTGATACTTTAGGGTCTATATGGGGCGCCCCTACGGACGAGAGACACACATCATTTTGTCTGTGATAGAGGAAAACTCTGTACATAGAGAAATGATGACACTTTTATACTACGACTATCCCTCCGTTATGCTGTTCCCCAACCCCTTGTTATTGTCTTTTACCATTTCTCTGAATATTCATTTCCTTTTTTCGCCTACCCTGTGGTGGGGGAAAAGAATGCTACCACCAAGTCTTCCCACTTGAGTCATAAAAGGCGACAAAAAACGGGACGGGGGATAGGACTGGGAATTCTGCTACCTGTAGCCCCACAGGGGACATACCTTAAAAAAAAAAAAAAAAAAAAAAAAAATAGGCATAAGAGGGTCTGGAAGTTTTCCAGCCAGTACCCTAAGGTTTGGATTTTTTAATGTGCGTGGATGTGGTACAGATGAGAGTAAAAGGAAAGAGAGAGGCAGTATGTTTGTGAGAAGAAAGATGGATGTGCTGGTTTTTAGTGAAAATAAAATGAAAGGGAGGGGCGAGTGTGAGTTTGGGAGTGTAGTTGGGATGTGCTCAGGAGTGAAGAGAGGATGAGGGAGAGAAAGGGTGGCTATACTAGTAAGTGAAGAGATAGATAAGCGTGTAGTAGAGTGGAAGGAAGTTCCTTCAAGGTTGATGTGGATGAAGGTGAAGTTGGGAAGGGAGATGTGGGCCTTTGTAAGTGCGTATGGACCTGGTAGTGAGAAGAGAGTAGAGGAAAGGGAGGCTTTTTGGGTAGATTTAAATGAGTGTATAGAGAGATTAGGGAAAATGTCAATGTAGTTGTATACGGAGACCTTAATGCTAGGGTAGGAAACGAAACAATAGACAGAGTGATTGGGAAGTTTGGAGCTCCAGGTAAAAATCGTAGTCGAGTATTGATGGTGGAGATGTGTCTTGAAAGAGAGTTGATGATAGCAGATACAGTGTTTCAGAAGAAAGTCAAGTATAAGTACACATGGGAAAGGGTGGTGGATTGAAGGGTGGTAGATAGAGCGTTAATGGACTATATAGTGGTGACAAGGAGTATGGTAGGAAGAGTTAAGGATGTACATGTTCTAAGGGGAGAGAGTGGGGGAATGTCAGATCATTTTCTGGTGGAAGGTAAATTGTGAGTGGAGAATAGGTGGAGAAAGAGGAAAAGGGCAGAAGGTAGGGAGGTACTTAGAGTGAACTACTTAAATGAGAAAGAAAAGGAGAATGAGTATAAGAAGAAGCTGAGAGAGGAGTGGGAGGTAGTGAAGGATAGAGTAGAACTAGGAGTGGAGGAGGAATGGAGATGGTTCAAGGAGGGAGTCATAAGGTGTGAAAAGATGGTGTGTAGAACAAGTAGGGCGGGAGGAAATAGAAGAAAGGGTAGTGAGTGGTGGGGGTGAGGAAGCAAAGAAGGGTGTAGAAGAGAAGAAACAGGCTTTCATAGATTGGCTACAAATTAGGATGAGGGAATCGTATGAGAGTTACAAAGTAAAGAGAAGAGAAGTTAAGCATAAGATAAAGGAAGCAAAGAGGAGAGCAGATGTGAAATGGAGTAAGAGTATGACAGAAAATTTTGAAAGTAATAAAAAGATGTTTTGGAAAAAATTAAAAGAGGAAGATGAGATGAATCAAGTAGAGAAGAAAAAATAAAAGGTGCCGATGGAGAGATGATAATGGAAGATAAAGCAGTGAGAGGAAGGTGGGCAGAGTATTTTAGGGAGTTACTGAATGTGAAGGAGGATAGGGAGGGAAAGGTAGCTGCAGTGGGAAGCACTAAGAAAATGAGAGTCATGAGTGAGGAAAATGGAGGAGAAATAGGGAAAGATGAAGCGAAAGCAGCTGTTAAGATGATGAGAGCAGGTAAGGCACCTGGGTTGGATGGATGCCATGCAGAATGTCTGAAGAAAGGAGGTACAGCTATGGTGGACTGGCTGGTGATGTTATTTAATATTTGTTTAAGAGAGGGTAGAGTGCCGGAGGACTGGAGGAGTGCCTGTATCGTTCCGCTTTACAAGGGAAAGGGGGACAAGTGTGAGTGTAGTAGCTTCAGAGGGATCAGCTTGTTGAGTGTAGTTGGGAAGGCTTATGGGAGGGTGTTGATTGAGAGGATTAGGAGAGGAACAGAGGGAGTAATTGGTGAGGAACAGTGTGGTTTTAGGACAGGTAGGGGTTGTGTAGACCAGATTTTTGTGGTGAGACAGATATGTGAGAAAGCTATAGGAAAAGGTAAGGATGGTTTTTTGTTTTTTTTTTGGGGGGGGCTATTATGGATTTGGAAAATGCTTACGACAGGGTATACAGGAAGGCACTGTGGGAGTTCTGCAGATATATGGGATAGGAGGAAAGCTGTTAAAAGCAGTCAAGAGTTTTTATGAGAGTAGTAGAGCTTGTGTTAGGATAAGAAATGGAGAGAATGAATGGCTTGAGGTAAAGGTGGGACTTCGTCAGGGATGTGTTATGTCGCCCTGGGTGTTCAATCTATACATGGATGGGGTGGTGCGAGAGGTGAATGCAAGGGTGGTGGGTCAGGGGTTGGAGATGGTTAAAGAAGATAAAGAAAATAGGAAAATAAGCCAGTTGTTGTTTGCTGGCGACAGTGCGCTTGTAGCAGGATCAGAGGAAGGATTGAGGAAGTTAGTGACAGAGTTTGAGAAGGTGTGTGAAAGAAGGCAGCTGAAGATAAATGTAAGAAAAAATAAGGTGATGAAATGTACAAGGGGAGAGAGTGACAGCAGGCTGGGAGTGACCATTAAGGGTGAAAGACTGGAGGAAGTGGATAGTTTTAGATACTTGGGTGCGAATGTGGCAGGAAAGGGAAGACTGGGAGTGGAGGTAGATTGAGAGATGCGAGTAAATGCCTTGGTGGATTAAAAAGTGTAATGAGAAATAGATATATGGGAATGGATGCTAAGAGAAGGTTATATGAAGGAGTGGTTGTGCTGACAGCACTGTACTGGGCAGAAACATGGAACATGAGAGAGGAAGAGAGAAGGAGTTTGAATGTGTTTGAGATGAAATGTCTGAGAAGTATAATAGGGGTTACTAGGCTAGATAGAGTGAGAAATGAGGAGGTGAGGAGGAGAACAGGGGTGGAAAGAGAGCTGGGCAATAGGGTTGATGAAAGAGTATTAGGATGGTTTGGACACATGGAAAGAATGAGTGAAGAAACATTAGTAAAAGAGGCGTGGAAGGCAGAGGTGGAAAGAGTAAATGTGAAGGGGCGTCCTAGGATGAGATGGATGGATGGGGTGAAAGGAGCATTACAAAAGAGATGAATGTCTGTTGAGGAAGGACGGGAGACAACAGAAGATAGGGGTGAATAGAGAAGGGTTGGGTGTGGATGATGCTGTGATACATAATGGGTAGTGGGTGGGGGATGAGGGGTGAGGAAGTATGTATGAGAAATAATCTGACGCAGCCCGAGGGGATTTCTCCTCATCTTCTCTTCTGCATGACGGGACGGAAAGGGGGGGGTTTGGATTTGCCAAATTAATGTGGATGTGCTGTGCCTTGCGACACTGCTTCTGACCCAGGGCAGTGGACAGGATGCAGGCATGACCCGTCATCCAGGAGGTGCCAAGATGAGAGGGAGGGAGGAGGGTGGAGGGGACTGGAATATGTAGGGAATGGATTGGGTGGGAGTGGTTTCTATGCCTTTTTCTTTTTTACTACCCCCCCCCCCACCGTGTAAGGGGGAAAAAGCCTTTGGTATATGTATGTATATACATATATATATATATATATATATATATATACATATATGTATATAATATATATATATACATATATATACATATATATATATATATATATACTCACTCCGCTGAATCTTGAACGTCGTGTAGATTCTGGTCCGCCAACAGTAATCCTCTCCATGTCCTTCGGTCCTGTGCTGCTTCCATCCAGGTTGCTTTATTTATTCCTCTTCTGTCCATCTCTGCATCCACACCATTCATCCATCTCATTCGAGGTCTCCCTCTGGGTCTTCTTCCAGGCATTCGAACCATCATAACTCGTTTTGGAATTCTATGGTCCTCCATACGCGCCACATCTGTTATTTTCTCTTGTTTAGTTATTTCTCTCAGCTCATTATTGTGTCGCCCTCTCCACCTATTCTCATTTTCATCAAAAACTGGTCCAGTAATTTGCCTCAATATTGGATTCTCAAATACCAGTAGTCTTTGTTCCATTTGTTTTGTTAAGCTCCATGTCTCATTGGCATATAAAACTATAGGTCGTAGGATTGTATTGTAGATTCTTAATTTTGTATTTCTTGACATACTTTTCTTCTTTAATATTGGTACAAGGCTAAAATAACATCTGTTTGCTGAAGCGATTCTTATATTCATTTCTGTCTTCATCTCGTTTCTATTTGTTACTGTTGCACCTAGATATCTGAAACTCTCTACCTCCTCTATTCTCTTGTCTTCGAAAAACACATCCTCTACGTTCCTCTCCTCTCTGCTCATACACATTAGTTTGGTTTTATCGAAATTTATTTGCAGTCCAACTCTCTCTACTGTCTCTCTTAGTGGGGCGATTAGATCTTTCAAATCATCTCTACTCTAGGCAATTAGATCCACATCATCAGCGTATGTTAGATTATTGACCTTAATATTGTCCATTTTACATCCACCCTCACTATCTATTATTGCCCTAGTTATTTTCTCCATCACCAAGTTAAACAGCAAACAAGATAACACACATCCTTGCCTCAAGCCATTCTCAATTTCGAAACATTCCGAATATCTTCCATCAAACCTTACCACTGATTTTGTGTTTGTAAGACAGGCTTTTATTAAACGTACTATTATCTTCTCCGGTATTCCGAATTCCTTTAGTATGCCCCATATACTTTGTGTATACTGTCGTACGCTTGCTCGAGATCAATAAACAAATGGTATTCTATCGTATCATACACCCATGCTTTCTCCATTACTTGTTTTAATGTGAAAATATGGTCAATCGTTGACTTTCCACTCATAAATCCACACTGATAATATCCTATTACACACTGCGTATACCTTAAATCTGGTGTATAGTACTGTAGCAAGGATCTTATATCCAGTCTGTAACAGTGTGATGCCCCTGTGATTTATACATTAGTTTTTAATTCCTTATATGTATATATATATTATATATATATATATGTATATATATATATATATTCATATATATATATACATATATATATATATACATATATATATTCATATATATATATATGTATGTATAATATATATATATATATATATATATGTATATATATGTATGTATGATAAATATATATATACATATAAATATATATACATATATATGTATATATATATGTGTTTATATTTATATATATATATATATATATATATATATATATATATATATATAAATATATGTATATGTATATATACAGAGGTGGGCGTTCCGAACAAATGTTCGCGAACCTTTATCCGCGGACTTGTTCGGACTGGCAAAATCCCGGATTTGGGTTCGGAGGTTCGGATTCGGACCGACGTCAAAAAAGATTCGGACTTCCGGGTTCGGAACGTTTTTTTTTTTCGCAAATCTAAACCTCCGTATCGCGAAAAAAAAAAATCGAAAAAACGAAGACGACCAAACATTGGTTTTCAACTTTTCCGCGGCATACAGATGTGGTGACGGCTATGTTTCTGTAACAACTAGAGACGCCTTTGACCATTAGCATTGTGTTTTACTTTATCGCTTCTCTCTACTTCTATTTCAGCATGGGCGTGTGAGTGTGTGTGTGTGTGTGTGTGTGTGTGCGTGTGTGTGTGTGTGTGTGTGTGTGTGTGTGTGTGTGTGTGTGTGTGTGTGTGTGTGTGTGTGTGTGTGTGTGTGTGTGTGTGTGTGTGTGTGTGTGTGTGTGTGTGTGTGTGTGTGTGTGTGTGTGTGTGTGTGTGTGTGTGTGTGTGTGTGTGTGTGTGTGTGTGTGTGTCTCAAATGACCACTGCTCGAACTGTGCTCGATATGCAAGCCTGTGTAACTGTGTGTAGTGATGCGAAACAAAGACTAGTAGTACTGCCTGTACTGCCCTTCTTTAAACTTGGAAATATACTCGTGGTGTTTAACTCGTTGCTTTATCTGTACCACACAGACTCGTCATGTTGTGACCGCAGCTGGCTGCCAGCCAATCAGAACGCTTGTTAGTGACGCGCAGCCACCGCGCATGCGCCGGTGACTGCAGCAGCCAATCAGAGCGCTTGTTTAGTGTTTACAAATCTGCAGTCTGCAGACTTTCTTGTCACCGCGTCCCGTAAGTTATGATTTAGTTAAACAGTGCTACAATAGTCAGACATTCTTCAACCGTTGCACTGACAACACTCTGGAGAGGACACCCAAGGAGGCTAGACTACTCTACTCACATCACACTCACCGCTGACAATGGATAAGTACGTGACATCCACACCGAGGTCGAGAAACCCAAGTGCTCAATCTGACACACCAAGGTCCACGAACCCAAGCGGCCTCGCTGAGAGTGAATCTGACGCCAGCGATATCCAACTGCCAGGGTTTTCGAGTCCGGAGCTGATGCCTGGCACAAGTCGAGCCGAGGACATGGACATTGCCGACACCGAGGCCGAGCAAGCCGAGGGAGGTCACGGTTCCAGGAGGGAAAGGGACCTCTACAGAGACTGGGACATTCTCAAGCCCTTCTTCAAGTGTGGTGTCGGCAGGGACGCCGGGTTTGCCCTCTACGCCAAGAAAAATTGCACTGCGAGGCTGAAGCTTCAGAATGACACCAACAGCAACTTAAAGTAGCACTATGCCACCAAGCACCCTTTAGATAGTCCTGCCTTAAAAGCAGCCTTAGATGGCAGCAGAAAACGTGGCCGCTCTGCTTCTGGTGGTAGTCGGGATGCCAAAAGCCTCAGGCAGGGCTGTATTGAGGAGGCTATGGCTGAGAGGTTTGACAAGCAGAAGGCCCTTTACCTGTTTTATGAGGTAAGTTTTACTTTTAAAAGTTCTACTGTTTTAGTACGAAAATAATTTAATAAATTAATTTACTTTAATAAATAAAAATAATTTATAACAAAAGTTTAACTTCAAATACTCACACATCTTTTTTATGTTTCAGTGGATTATCCACGACATGCTGCCCACCATAACAACAGAGTCAGAGGCGCTCAGGGTCTTCCTCAACTACCTGAACCCTCAGTTCAAGCTGCCGTCCAGGAAAAAGCTTGCCGACGACATCAAGCATATGAGCGCCAGGGCCAAAAATGAGCTCACCCAGATCATGTCCTAGCAGGACTACCTGGCCACCACTGCCGACAGCTGGTCGAGCCACAACCGGGCCTTCATAGGCTCCAGTCTCGTGGTTGGACAAGGCCACCCTGGAGAGGACGACTGCAGTCTTGGGCATGAAGGAGGTGAAGGAGAGCCAGACAGCCGAGTACTTGGCGAGGTACTTGATCAAGCTCCATGATGACTTCAGCATCAGCAGCAAGATTCTCTGCACGACCACAGACAATGGCACAAACTATGTAAGTGTATTTGTCAACTTTGCACAAGAGGACGTCGTCATACAACCTGGCGAGGACAAGCCTGACGAAGAGCTGGCTGACGAGCCTCAGGTCATATCTATGGAGGAGGCCCTGGACCAGGCTGACGAAGCCGAGGTTAGCCTGCCTAAACACCAGAGGTGTGGTGCACACACTCTGAACCTCCTGGCGTCTGAGGATGTTTCCAAAGTTAGTATAATAATTGTATTTTTTTATTTAATAAATTAGTAATTTATCAATATTAAATGATTTATTGTTCTTTTGGTAAAAACTAAAAAGATGTAAATTATTATTTATTATTTTTTAATTTGTGAATTGTAATAAAATATTAAATAATAAATATTCTTTTTTCAGGTCCCACAATGAAACCATGGTGGCAGGAATATCTTCAGAAGGTCGGCTGCCAAGGCACAGTCTTTGTGGAATGCCCAGGGCCGCCAAACTGTCGCAGCCAACGAGATAAATGATGCTATCGGCAAAAAACTTAAAGTCCTTTGCGCTGTTGCGGGCCCGTCACGTTTCCGGGCACTTTCCCGTCATACGTGTGCGCATGCGCAGGTTGGTTGGAATGAGTGGTCGCCAAATGGTGACCTCTGGCAACTGGGAGCCAGTGTAGGTACGGTAGGCTTGCGTGGTACCTCCTCCCCCCCTTACTACTCCTGTCACCATACCAGACAGTTGTTCCTGGCTAGCTCTTGTTACCTAGATGGGTAACGGTAAGAATTGTGTATACTTAGGGATAGGAAGGAGCCTCAGAGGTTACTGGTGCGACCTTGTAGGAAATATACTAGGTTGAATCATAATGTTCAGGTTGTATCATATTATTTATGTTGTATCATAGTATTCATGTTGTATCATATTATTCAAGTTAAAATATATGCTAAATACCCCCAATTAACTTACCATGAGATAGATAAAATGTTACAGTACCCTTGTATACAGGAAGGGCAACGTAACATGTGGGAGCCCGTGTCCGGGATAGAAAATTGTGTATACGTAGACTAAAGCTCCAATTAGTGTGACAAGTGTTGCGTTGTACCAAAAAAATTGCCAGTGTTAATAGTGTCTATCGGTCGCATCGTGATCCCGTAGAAGTTATCTATCTTATGTGTTTAACTATTAGCTAGCTGTCAGTATATAATTACCACGTGCTCTCGAAATTCTGAGTTCAAAATGTTTGACATCGACCAATTTCTTACTAACCCTTCAGGCAAGGCTCTATGGGATATAAAAAAAGAATGCTTGATCAACCTTGCCCGACGCCTCGGGTTAGAGGGTTACTCAAGCTTGAAAAAGGACCCTCTGAGGGAAATGGTCTTCAACCACCTCGTTGAGGAGGGAATGATCAGGGAGGATGACATACCCGAAATAGAGGAATCTGCTAAAGAGCCAAATAACGTAGATCCGCAGATTGGCAGTGACAATGAACTTAGTTACATGGCTTCACAGATTGGCAATATCAACGAGCCTAATAAAATTGCTCCACATGGTGGTATTGCCAATGAGCCAAGTAACGAAGCTCCACAAATTGTTACTGCCAAGGAGCCTAGTAACCTAGCCTTACAAGTTGAACTCAGAAAAATCGAGTTACAGTTGGAAACCCTCCGTCGAGAGCAAACGAGAGCAGATACCCCTGTGTTTAGGCTTGAGTCCCAGCTTGCAAGTGTGCCCAAGTTCAATGAAGACGAACCCGACAGGTTCTTTGGGCTATTTGAAAAAATGGCACGTTTGAATGGGTGGCCACTTGATAGATGGACTCAACTTGTCTATCGGTCGTTGGATGTCTTCTCCGCTCTCTCTGAGGAGCAGGTGAAAGACTACTATATGGTTAAGTCCACCGTCCTTACCAGCTATCAGCTTGTGCCTGAGGCTTATCGCCAGCAGTTTAGGAACTTAAAAAAAGGGGGAAAAGAGACATACGTCGAATATTTTCGACGCAAACAAGCTTTGTTCCAACGGTGGATGGAGAGTGAATCAGCTCATCAGAGCCATGATAAAATGGCTGAGTTGATCCTGCTCGAAGACATCCGCAATAACTTACACCCCGATGTACGAGCGTACCTAGATCAAAGAGGTATACGTACCCTAGCTGATGCCGGCCCAGTTGCCGACCATTACATTCTTATTAATCACCGCCAAAGTTACAGGTCTTCTGCTCCCGCGTCCCAACCCAGCCAAGTACGCGCCCACCAGGCATTTACTCTTGCACCATTCGCCCCTCCACCTACGTCAGCCCCTCATGCAGCAGCGCCGGGACCTCGGTCGCCATCAGGATTTCCATCATATGCCACAGGTAAGCCCGTTGCCCGTGAGACAGGGGGACCTATCTTTAATAGTGAGAGGAAACCTTTTTGTAAATATTGCCGTAGGCTCGGTCATGATGTTAATGACTGCTTCAGAGTAAAGAACAAAATTCCCTCTCACCCAGGGACCCCCTCTCTCTCGATCAATGTGGCCAAACAGACGGAAGTACAGTTGGATCCTCTATCACCTACAAATAACCGACCTGTTGTGTCTCCCACCTCCTCCACGTTTGAACCATATTGTTCATCCGGTTCCGTAGCTCTTAATGAGTCAAGTGTACCCGTTCCCATTAAGATCTTGAGAGACACAGGCTCAGCCTTATCTCTGGTTACCAAAGAAGCTGTCCCCTTCCTAGATGAATGCTACACTGGTAGTTGGGTTCTAGTGAACGGTTTGACTGGGGGATCGCGTATCCCACTGTGCCAGCTATACTTACAGTCCCATATCAAATCAGGCTATGTCACGTTAGGGGTAGTGGATAGGGTACCTGTAGAGGGCGTCTCCCTCTTAATAGGAAATGACCTCGCTGGAGGCGTGACGTTACCAAATGTCATGGTCTCGTCACGTCCTACCGCTGAGAATAACACCACACAATTAGAGAAAGACATCCCTGGGCTATTTCCTGCGTGTGCAGTCACTCGTAGTATGAGCCAACAGACAGATGTCCCAAGCAATGAATCTGGCGAGGGAGGTGGCATCGATGTGATTTCCCCTTTGTCTTGTGAGAAATCGGAAGAAGATCCTATTCAGGTAGACCCCCCTGACCTCGGTCTAGGTGAATTCTTCGAAGATTCCTCACCGACAGGTAAACCTAAGAGTAATACAGATGAGAATAGTGTCACGACCCTGACTAGTTTTGGCTCCTCTCCTGTTACTAGGAGTAAGCTTGTTCAACTCCAGGCAGAGGACCCAGAACTAGCCAGTTTTCTCAATAGGACAGTTAGTGAATTGGAAGCCCAACAGGAGGCAAATTGCTATTACACTAGCTCTGGCGTGTTGATGCGTAAATTTCGTCCCGCTACCTCCCCCGCCAGTCACCCTTGGTCAGTGCACCACCAGATAGTGATTCCGAAGCCCCTACGCCAAGATATCCTTAGCATTGCTCATGACGGCGTAGGAGGACATCTAGGAACTAGGAAAACTTATGCCAAAATTATATCGCATTTCTATTGGCCTAAGTTACGAAGAGACGTCAGTACATACTGCCGTACATGCCGTCCCTGTCAGTTAGTGGGAAAACCTAGCCCCAGTATCAAACCGTTCCCGTTGCAACCCATCCCAGTGATAAAGGAGCCTTTTAGTAAGATCACAATTGATTGCGTAGGTCCCTTGCCAAAAAAAAACCGTGGTCATCAGTTCCTACTTACCATCATAGATTGTGCCACTCGCTATCCGGAGGCTATTCCCTTACGCCGCATCACGGCAAAGAATGTTGTAAGAGCCCTAGTTCATTTTTTTACCCAAGTAGGCCTTCCCACAGTGATACAGTCCGATCAGGGATCCAACTTTACTTCTCGGTTGTTTAACCAGGTGATGGAAAGCCTGGGTGTCAGGCAATCTAGGTCCTCGGCTTATCACCCGCAATCCCAGGGTGTAGTAGAGAGGTTCCATCAAACCCTCAAAAGAATCCTAAGGACCTTTTGCTTGGAAACCGGAAGGGACTGGGACGAGGGAGTAGATCTCCTGCTGTTCGCTATCCGAGATAGTGTTCAGGAGTCGTTAGGTTATAGCCCATTCCAGTTAGTTCATGGACATGAGGCACGGGGTCCCCAAAGTTTTGAAGGAGAGCTGGATAAGCAATGAGCCTTTGACCCCGTTGGCCTCCTATGTGACAAAGTTTAAGGATAAACTTCACTTAGCTATAAGTCTTGCCCATTCAAAACTAGAAGGTGCTAAGATTAAAATGAAGCACCAGTTTGATAAGTCAAAAGGAGCAAGGGATAGGTATTTTAAGAGTGGAGATAAAGTCCTAGCTTTCTTACCATTAAAAACTAACCCTCTTCAAGCTGTGTATAGTGGACCGTATCAGGTCTTAGAGCGCCAAGGTCAGGCCAACTATGTCCTCCACACTCCAGAGAGACGCAAGAAAAAGCGTCTAGTGCATATTAACTTGTTGAAACCCTACCACGATCGTGGTGAGGGTGTGATAGGAGATAGTGCGGTGGCTGACCCTCAGTCACCTGTGTGCTTAGTAGTGCCGGAAGTTAGTGAAGAAAGTGATGAGTGTTTCTCGGAAGCTCTTAGTGGGTCATGTGTTAAGATGGAAAACTCAGTGATTTTACGAGACCCCATTGTGAAGTTAGAACATCTCTCTGGTGCCCAAGCGAAGGACATAGAATCCCTGCTACGAACGTACGCGTGCATATTCGGTGATCACCCTCGCCCCTGCTCAGCACTGGAGCACGACGTGGATACCCATGGGGCCCCTCCCATCCGCCAACGTCCTTACCGCCTGAACACCTTCAAGAGGGAGTACGTCCGAGCTGAGGTGCAACGTCTCCAAGAGCTCGGCATTGTACAACCTAGCCACAGCCCGTGGGTATCTCCGGTTGTCCTCGTGCCGAAGCCAGATGGGTCGATGCGATTGTGCGTCGACTATCGACGGGTCAACGCGGTAACGGAAGCGGATGGGTACCCCTTGCCTCGCATAGACGACGTGATCGACGACGTGGGCTCGGCGCGGTGGGTAACCAAGCTCGACCTCCTCAAAGGCTATTACCAGGTCCGACTGACTGAGCGCTCGAGAGCCATCTCCGCCTTCGTCACCCCAGAGGGACTGTACGAATTCTCCGTCCTTCCCTTTGGGTTGCGGAATGCCCCGGCCACCTTTCAGCGCCTTATGAACCGCCTCACAGCCGGGATAGACGGCGTCCGGTGCTATCTCGACGATATCGTCGTCTTCGGGGACACCTGGGAGTTGCACCTGAGTCGCCTGAAATCTCTCTTCGCTGTGCTGGCTGCCAACAACCTGACGGTGAACCTCACCAAAAGCGAGTTCGGCCATGCTCGGGTCACCTTCCTGGGGCATGTGGTCGGGCAGAATGAGGTCCGACCCGTTGCAGCCAAGATTGCGGCCATCCAACAATATCCGGTACCAGACGACAAAAAAGCAGTGACGAGGCTGCTGGGGATGGCAGGCTATTATCGGCGCTTCTGCCTTCAATGCCCCACAATGGCTAACTTAATCCTCCATCTATTTGCTGTAGATGTATGTAATTTTTTGTTTGCTGATGACCATTAGATACACTTCTCCTATGTCACCCACATTTTGGTGGGTGCTGATTGTACTGGTTTCTGACATGATATTTCTGACAGACAGCTAGATTTGAGTTTTGTCGGCTGTAATTTTCACTTAATATATTATTGCTATATCATCAGTACAATATATCATTGTTATCACCTTTCATTTTCTATAATGTTATCTATAATTGCATAGTGTTGTTTATAACTTTATATCTTGTACAATAACGGAACATTATGTGTATTTCGATTTTTATCCCACTACCAAAGATAAACGGAACAATGAAATGTAGTAAACATCGCACAGTCAGTATCATGAGTCAAATAACCAAATTTATATCAAGGATAGTTTTAAATAGAATAAGAAATAAAGTGAGAGAACAAGTTTCATGGGACCAATTTGGTTTCATAGAAGGGAAAGGAACAGCAAATGCAATTTTTATAATAAGAACGATTATGGAGAGGATGATAGAAAAACAACAAAATGTATATCTTTGCTTTGTTGACTACGAGAAGGCATTTGATAGGGTAAGACATGAGGATTTGATAAATATTTTGGAAAGAGTGGATATAAATAGCAAAGACATGAGTATCATCAGAAATTTGTATTGAAAGCAAAGAGCAGCGGTGAGGGTACGGGGAGGAAGAACAGAATTTCAAGCTATAAAGAGGGGAGTGCGTCAAGGCTGTGTTATGTCTCCAGATTTATTTAATTTATATGGGGAGATGATCCTTAGGGAATTAGAGGGAATGGAGGGGATTAAAATTGGAGGATTTAATATAAATCATATCAGATATGCTGATGACAAGGTTATGGAGATAATTCAAGATTGGTAAATCAATTCCAGAACTTTTTCCCCTAGAAATTCTGCAGAAAAATTACAGTAGTTTACAATAAAAAGTGTTTATGAAAGCCATCCCTACAGGAAATATTATGGGATACGGCAGGTCAATGAGGTAGCTAATATAAATCATAAGAATCATTTCCAACCTATAATACTATAATGCTTACCCTTTTACAGACGCTGGAAGCTTATCCTATTTTGAATATCAAAATGACAAAACAGTCTGCTTCGTGACCTCAGCTCAGTCTGCTTCGTGACCTCAGCTGAGTTTGCTTCGTGACCTCAGCTAGAGAGCTCGTTTGCTGCACAGACACCAGCTAGCGAATACCTGTGAAATTTACTATCTCCGAATAGTGACAAGTGATTGTGTTGTGTATTTGTAATTGTAACAGTTACAGATATAAGATAAAGTGTAGCGCTCTATTAACTTAGAATCAAAACAGTATTCTGTTACTGTACTCCAAAGGTAGGAGTAATACTATAAGGTAAGCAGAGTAAGCTTCGTGTATTTAGTATATTTAGAGACCTTTTTGGTTTCTTTTGTTGATTTATATTTTCTCTTTGCCGTTTTTATTGCTGAAGGAGGAGCGAAATGGCCTGTGAAGGTTGTGTGAACCTGGAGGATCGTCTCAGGATGTGTGAGGAGGAAATTTGTCTTCTCAGGAGTGCGCTCTGTGAGAAGAATGAATCCTCCCAACAACCCAAAGAGCGTTCCACTTCTTCCCCTTCTGTCACTGCCGTGAACGAGTGGCGCTCCGTGGGGTCCCGTTTGTCGAGCCCGCGTTCGGCAAGCGGATGCCCTGAGGAGCAACCGCTGGCTCTAGCCAATCGTTTTGCTCTGCTAGAGGATGAAGTGGCTGAAAATCAGGAGTTCTTGGTGGTGGGGGACTCCATGGTGCGAGGCAATGACAACATCCTGCAGCGGAAGACCAAACGACGTTGCAAGCTTGTATGTCAACCAGGCCGTGGGATCGCCGATTGTATCCAGACCATCAGGGAGCAAAGACGGACGAACACGGTTACGATTGAGCCATAGGGACCAATGAGAGGATATCACGGTTGTGCACGCAACTGGGATACCATTTTCTTGATCCTTGGTATCTCTTTTCCAGGCGTCATGACCTTTACGCTTCTGATGGGATCCACCTTACGCGCAGAGGCAAAGATGTTCTTACAAAGGATTACAAAGGCGGAGCATGCCGACAGGAGGCCTTTTAGTCCATAGCTAGGTCGGATGCGAAAAAAATCATAAAAATAATAAATGAATAAATAAAAACTATAATAATGTAAATAACAAATAAAATACATGAATAAATGCATAGGTATAGTTAAATGATAAACAAACAGGTAAATAGTAAATAATGATAAATTGACATAATTAATAATAAATGAGAATCAAACTGACAAATTATAACAAAACATACATACATATATATATACCGAGGCTTTCACCCCCTTACAAGGGAGGTAGCCAAAAAGGAAAAGGCATAAAATCATTCCCACCCATTCCATCCCTGAATACACTCCACACCCCTCCACCCTCCCTCTCATTTTAGCACCTCCTGGATGACGGGTCATCCCTGCACCTTGTCCACTGCCCTGGGTCAGAAGCAGTGTCGCAAGACACAGCACATCCACAGCAAGGCCGCTTCATTAAATCGGCGACCCCCTCTCCGTCCCCCCATGTATAAAGGAGAAGACGGGGAGAAATCCCTTCGGGCTGCGTCATTTCCCATATATTCCACTCCCCTCCACCTTCCTCCCTCCCTCTGGGGTATTGGCTGTATGTTATTGTGGCAAAGTAGCAAAGACAGAAGCAGGAAAATTTTCAAATACACCATATGCTGGCTACTGATCTTAACATTCATATTACTGAAGTCAAAGGTAGCAGTTTTTTTTTGTCATTGTTAAGCGCCTCCTTACGTGAGTTCCTGACCATAAGTTGCCGTTGTGGCACGTTGGTCCTCGATCTCGCCTCCTCACATGAGAATGGGGGTTGGTGGGTCGAACGACACTTGATTCAGGCTACCGTCAAATGATTTTAACCAGCCCTTGAAATCCTCCTGTAGTTAAAAAAAAAAGTCAGTTCCCACCTTTACACATTAATCAGTAAAAGGTCCTTAAAGAAGGGTTATGTAGAGATGTGGGGAGGGGACGAGGAGTTAAGGTCATGTGACTCCTATCTCACGGTTTGAGACAGCAACCGCTCCGCCCCGGGCTTCCTGTCACAACAGAAGCGACACGCCTGCATCATCCAATATTGCGTCTCTTTTATGATAAAAATTTTGCCACTGATGCGTAAATCCCTGATACGTATTTTAGTATAACATTTGCAAGATAAAGAGTCGTGAACTTGCTTATAATGCGTTGAGAATGTCCCCCTCTAGTCGACTCCGCGCCCAGCTGAAAGACACACACCGAAGTGATTTGAGGTTCGAACATACTCTTTTCTAATTGTCATTACTCATTACATTTTGCGCTTCTGGAGGGATCACTCTTTGGTAATGAAAGGCACAACAGAAAATATCATCTGTCTTAATTTGCTGTCGCAATGGGCCTCACGTTCTTTTGCACCAACCTGTCCCATAGAGGTCGGTGGCAGAGAAAGGTTCTTGTACTTTATCACTCCAATCAGACTATTGTATAGTGTATATTGTGTACTGTATATTGTAGAGTGTATATTATAAATTGCATATTGGGTATCATATGTTGTACATTGTATGTCGTATGTTGAATATTGTGTGTTATATGTTGTATGCTGTATGGTATGTTGCATATTCTATATTGTATATGCTGCATCATGCATATTATATATCATATGTTGCGTATTGTATACTGTGTACTGTATATTGTATTTTACATAATGCATGTTGCATATTGTATACGTTGTATATTGCATATTGTATGTTACATCTTGCGTATTGAATACTAGATATCTTATATTACATGTTCTACCTTGCACATTCTGCTCTTAACATTGTACGTTTTCATGAAAGTGGCAGTTCCCGACAAGACTTACAAGTTAAACACCATATGAGGACGGAGCTTTTATTTGTACGACGTTTCGCTTATTACAACTTTTTCAAGTACAAATAAAGGCTCCGTCCTCATATGGTGTTTAACTCGTAAGTATTGTACGTTTAATAATTTGCATTGGGTATTGCATATTGTGTATTACAAATTGAATATTTCACATTGCAAATTCCATATTTCATACTACATAACGTATATAAAATACTAGATAATTTATGTTCCATATTACATGCTGTATATCGTACATTATAAGGTCATCTTTCATAAGACGGAGAGGGTTTTTGGTAGATAAATATGTTATGTATATTGTATATCATACCTAGATCTTTTAATGTGCTTACTCACTCACAAATTTTAGTCGGTAGGCCCTGTTGCCTCCTGTCATCCATTTAGGCAAATTCCATTTAGTATAATCTTTTCCTTCAGTTATAATCTTCTGTCTAGGGTGAATGAAAGTTAGAAAGTTTTCTTCCTTTCCTCCGTTAATTCTAATACAGCGTACTTTTCTGAGGTACACTCAAGGAATCCCCCGAGAACGAGAACACGTAAGCGAGGTCCTAGGTGAGATTTGCAGTGAAGTAGTGATCTCTTTAGCCCAATGATCTATAACTTTATATTAAAGATCCTCCACAAAGGGCGTGATCATACAATCGTGAACCAATTGAAATTTCTCTTCCACAGTTTCTCCAATCAGATTCGTTA
>NC_134805.1:6281331-6328831 GCF_046742065.1 Oratosquilla oratoria
ACCCCCTTTGCTTTATTACAATGCTGGCAATCAAAATTGTCTTATATCTGATAGCTTTTGTGATATGATTAACTTACAGGGGGATGAAATTTTCATCCAAAAATCGAATTTTAGATATGGGCATATATGAATAATATAAACACCCTAAAAGCAAAATATTAACTACTTCTTCCTCCCTAGCGTAATGGAGGGAGTTTAAAGGGCCCGGGAGGCGCGTCAATTTAAATGGCTCACGCAAGAATAGGCCCTAAATATCTATAGATATGTCTTGTTTTCGCTTGTCTAATTCCATGAAACAGCTATATTTTTGTACGTCTGGCATCATCGTAACTTCCTCTTCCATGTGGTATGTACAGCACGCTTCAAGCCTAAGTTACCTATCAAACATCAGAGTAGATTGATGCATAAACACCTCACTGACTCTGGCGATATTGTGCCACTGTTTGCCTTATTTCCTGGATATTATTACACTTACTAGATGTCCAATCATCAACTGCATCACGATGAAGAGAAAAATCAAAGAAAAGGTTAAAAAATTGAGCCAAAAGTGGAATGAAAGTTGTGCTAGAAGGAGGGCAAGGCGTGAGAGGCTCAGAGGAGGGACACCAACGCCTCACGCCTCACCACCACCACCATCTCCACTGCCAACACCATCTCCACTGCCAACACCATCTCCGCCACCAAATACCACCACACCTGACAACACAGCTGACAAAGTGATTTCTTCCAGATGAGGAGAAAAAGATGAGGAAAATTCAGGAGGAGGAAGAGAAAATAGCTGGCGAAGGAGAAACATACGGGGCTGGGATCGCGCCTGTGTAGGATAATAAAACACGTTTGGTGAGCGTTGTTATTGAGCATAGATAAGTCGCTCATTGCTGGTAAAAAAATAAACTACTCTGCAATTATTTGTCAAAGTAATGACACCCCAGCAGTGAGGTTTTAAACCGGTAAAAACGCAAAATCTTCAATTATGAAAAGGACCGCTTGGCGACTAACAAATACATTTTAATGTAATATATATAGTAGATATGAAGGTGGAAAAAGAAGTCACGGGTCTAGTTCCGAGTTCCTGAGTTTATTCCTGACCGGTTTCGCTCTATGCTTCTTCAGAGGAATGTGACTGGGGTGAAGCTGGCGGTATACATAGTTTGAGTAGGACCGCGTTCCCTCCTTGGAGGTGGGTTCCGTTTGGTTGTACAATGGTTTATAATTTTTGATACAATGAACAATGGTTCTAATACAGTGTAAAATAATTTTTGTGATGTTATTAAAAATACAGCTCCGGTGTGTGTGGAATGTTGACCGAGGGTGTAACAGTGTAAGTGAAGTGAGTGGTGTAAAAATGTGGGAATCGCAAAAAGTGCCATAAGATAACTTATAGTATAGAATAATAATATAAAGATGAATACCCAGACAAATAGAATAAAACAAAATAAAATGAAATAAAATGAAAATAATGTGCTAATTTAAAGTGACATGACATCACATCTCATATTGTTGTATGACATTATGTCATAAAAAAAAATATATATATATATATATATATATATATATATACATAATATATATATGGTATAGTTTTACATATGGCACTTCAAATAATAAAATAATAAATGAATAAATGAATAATAGTATAAATAACATATTTTGAACAGAATAAAAAAAATAATAATAATGATAATAATAATAATAATAATAATAATAATAATAATAATAATAATAATAATAATAATAATAATAATAATAATAATAATAATAATAATAATAATAATAATAATAATAATAATAATAATAATAATAATAATAATAATAATAATAATAATAATAATAATAATAATAATAATAATAATAATAATAATAATAATAATAATAATAATAATAATGATAATAATAATAATAATAATAATAATGATAATAATGATAATAATGATAATAATAATAATGATAATGATAATGATAATGATAATAATAATAATAATAATAATAATGATAATAATTAATAATAATAATAATAATAATAATAATAATAATAATAATGATAATAACGATAAGAATAATAATGATGATAATAATAATAATGATAATAATAATAATAATAATAATAATAATAATAATAATAATAATAATAATAATAATAATAATAATAATAATAATAATAATAATAATAATAATAATAATAATAATAATAATAATAATAATAATAATAATAATAATAATAATAATAATAATAATAATAATAATAATAATAATAATAATAATAATAATAATAATAATAATAATAATAATAATAATAATAATGTGATAGTTTGGAGTGAGCAACGTTCTATTTGACACATAATTTTATTATTTGCAGTACCATATGTAAAACTATACCATATACATACATACATATACCAAGGCTTTTTCCCCCTTTCAAGGGAGGTAGCCAAAAAGGGAAAGGCATAAAAACACTCCCACCCATTTCATCCCTAAATACACTCCACACATCTCCCACCCTCCCTCTCATCTGAGCACCTCCTGGATGACGGGTCATCCCTGCACCTTGCCCACCGCCCTGGGTCAGAAGCAGTGTCGCAAGACACAGCACATCCACAGCAAGGCCGCTTCATTTAATCGGCAACCCCCCCTCTCCGTCCCCCTTTGCATATAAGGAGAGGACGGGGAGAAATCCCTTCGGGCTGCGTCAAAATTTACTCACACATACTACCCCACCCCCCACCCCCCCGCCCATTCCTCCTCATGCAATCACAACATCATCCATATACAACCATTCTCCACTCACCTCTGTCTTCCGTCCTCTCCCTTCCTTCCTCAACAGACATTCCCCTCTTCCCCAAAGCCCCCTTCACCCCATCCATCCACCTCATCCTAGGACGTCCCCTCATGTTCACTCCCTCCACATCTGCCTTCCATACCTCTTTTACTAGTCTTTTACTAGTCTTTTACCATATACATTATATATATATTTTTATAACATTATGTCATACAACAACATGCGATGTGATGTCATGTTACTTTAAATTAGCACATTATTTTCATTTTATTTCATTTTATTTTGTTTTATTCTATTCGTCTGGGTATTCATCTTTATATCATTTTATACTATAAGTTATCCTATGGTACTTTTTGCGATTCCCACATTTTTACACCACTCACTTCACTTACACTGTTACACCCTCGGTCAACATTCCACACACACCGGAGCTGTATTTTTAATAACATCACAAAAATTACTGTACACTGTATTAAAACTATTGTTCATTGTATTAAAAATTATAAACCATTGTACAACCAAACGGAACCCACCTCCAAGGAGGGAACGCGGTCCTACTCAAACTATGTATACCGCCAGCTTCACCCCAGAGTCACATTCCTCTGAAGAAGCATAGAGCGAAACCGGTCAGGAATAAACTCAGGAACTCGGAACTAGACCCGTGACTTCTTTTTCCACCTTCATCAACTTGTCACAATGTACCAGCATAGTAGATATGTACATATATGAAAATATTTACTGTCAACCTATTCAATATACATTATATAATAATGTGTGTGAATATAATAAAAATCGGAGAATAAATAACAGTGATATACAATGCTGAAAACTTTAAACGCTCGTATCTCAAAACTACAAATATTTGCAATTAAAAATATGCCAAAAAATTTTAATCAATTGTAGCAGCCTGGAAATTCTTCTGATAGTGTATAATAGGTATATCTTTATTTCCACGCCTGTTTTTTTTTTTTTTTTATCTTGAAAAACAGAGCGGCAGGCTCCATCTAAGTGGAAAAAACGCGGACAAGTGACTATATTTACGACACCTATATCTCACGTCGTATAGCGAATTTTTAACAAAGCAGGCGTGAAAGTATTATCATGAAAAAAACAGAAGTCTGTATTACAAAAAATACGACGTACGTATTCGATTACGTAAAAAAAAATGTTATGACGTCATAACTTTATGACGTCGAAACGTAGCAAGTTCTTGGGTTCACAATATATTTCCACTTATATTTTAAACAAAACCTAAAAGTTTCACGTTGAAAGACCATAATTTTATATGATTTTTTAAGGTGTTCTGTGCCCCTTACATCAGTAGACTGCAATTCGTAAAGAGCATTCCATGGGCCCCATAAGTTCTTGTCATCGCTCCCTTGGTGGCCCCCAGGCTGAGAGGCTAAAAGCACCAGGCGAACGACCCAAAAAGCGATCATAAGACATTCTGACGTCTTAGTTGCCTTATGTATTTAATTATGGTGGCCAAGCGATTATATATTTGTTGTAAGCATTTCCCCACTCTCTGAGGTTCGAATCTGATTTGTGGCCTTGTAAGGACGAAGGGGTGGGAGGGGTGAGGGTCTGACTGATTTATACCCTCGCAGGGGTAGGCGGTCTGACTAACCTGTAGCCTCGCGAGGGGATGTCTAACTGACTTGTACCTTCGCAGGGGGTCACATTCCCGGCCATGCACATCCTCCTGGCCACGTGGATCCCGACACTGGAGAGGACCAAGTTCTCCGCCTTTATGTACGCAGGTGAGGCTCTCGAGTACAGTCACCAGCACTTTTGTGTTCCTTTTAGTTGCTGAGTGGTAGGTGCATGTATCTATACGTCAGGTGTCTCGCAGTAAACAGAAGTTCTGTAAACGAGGATGCATTATTACTATAATATCTAAAGGCAAATTTTTTCACTGTCATATTTGAAATAGAGGCAACAGGACATTTGGTGATGACTACAGTCGGAAGGAAATGCTTTGAGATAGTGTGATTGATATACTCGTATATCTATATTATTTATCGGGACGCAAAGGATCATTTAAGATGAATAAAGGTGTCTGGCGTCAGCAGGTATAGTATTCACAGGCATCTGGAATTCCGTGCATGGGCTCCGAAAGAAGTTGTATTGTGTTTCCTAGTGCTCCAGACGCTTAGAGACTTTCTGTGTACTCGGAACCTGCAGGCGTTGACTTTGGGACCGTGGTCACATTGGCAGTGAGCGGATGGCTCTGTCACTCCGGGTTCCTTGGAGGATGGCCCTCCGTCTTCTACATCTTCGGAGGACTTGCGATCATCTGGGGCTTCTTCTGGGTCTTCCTGTGCTTCGACCGGCCCGAGGACCATCCCAGGATCTCAAGGGAGGAGCTGTTATTCATCAAGTCACAGACTACCGAAGATGGCAAGAGTACAGAGGTGCGTGTGTGCATATGTGTGCATTTACCTAGTTGTATTTACCTAATTGTATTATACGGGAAGGGGAGCTATGCTCGTGGTGTCCCGTCTTCATATCTTGTTTTGTCTAGACTGCTTTTAAATTCGTGTATTGTTTTTGCATACACCATTTTCTCATCTAACTTGTTCCAAAGATCTATCACCCTGTGGGGAAAGCTGTTCTTTTTCAGGTCTCTTCTATAACTGTCCTTCTTGATTTTCTTTCTGTGCCCTCTTGTATCTCTGCTATCCCATTTTATTAGATCCTCTCTATCAATAGTTTCTATGTATTTCATGATTCTATAAATAGTTATCAAGTCTCCTCTCTCTCTTCTTTGCTCTAATGTCTGTAGCTCAAGTTTTGCTAGTCTCTCTTCATATGATAGTTCTGAGAGTGTTGGTGCCAATTTCGTAATTGCTCTTTGTATTCTTTCAAGTTTTGTTATACATTTTTTTGTACTTGGTGACCACATTGTCGCTGCATATTCCAATCTTGGTCTTATCAGAGTGATTAGTATTTTCTTCAACATTTCTTCATCCAGGTACGTAAATTCCACTTTGATTATTCTTATTAAATTATAAGTTTCTCCAAAAATATTGCTTATATGTTTTTCAGGTGACATATTATTCATAATAATGACTCCCAGGTCCTTCTCATTTTCTACTTTTTTCATTCCTTCTTCTCCCAATTTATATGATCCTACTATTCCTTTTTTGCTTCTTCCAAATTCCATTATACTACACTTCTAAGTATTGAATTCCATCTCCCACTTCCTACTCCATTCCCATACTTTATTGAGATCACTCTGTAGCGAATCACAATCTTCTTCGGTGTTCATTTTTTCAGCAGTTTTGCATCATCCGCAAAGAAGCTCATATAACTTTCAATTCCTATATCCATGTCATTAATATATATAGCAAACAATATTGGGGCCAGAACTGTTCCACTTATTACTTCATCCCAATTTGAGTGTTTGTCTCTTATCACTACTCTCATTTTTCTTTCTTGCAAAAAGTCTTCCATCCATTTAAGCAGTTTGCCCTGTATTCCTCCTGCAGTTTCTAATTTCTTAAGCAACTTCTTATGTGGTACTTTGTCAAAAGCTTTTTTTAGGTCTAGAAATGCACAATCAGCCCATCCATCTCTTTCTTGTATTATATCTATTAGACTTGAATAGAAACACATTAAGTTTGTGACGCATGATCGTCCTTGTCTGAATCCAAATTGCCTTGGATTTAGCACGTTGTTTTTTCTAAATACCTTACCCATCTACTTTTGATAATTCTTTCACAAATTTTTGCTATTGTACTTGTTAGAGAGACTGGTCTATAGTTAGTAGGGTCTTCTTTATTTCCCCCTTTATTTATAGGTACTATATTTGCTTTTTTCCAATCTTCTGGAACTGTTCCTTCTTTCAAGGAACTGTTTATTATGCTATGTATTTTGTTTGCCAGTTCATTCCTGTATTCTTTCAAAATCCAGTTTGCTATTTCATCTGGTCCATGTGATTTTCTGACATCAAGATTACTCGAGTGTTTCATTATTTCATTCCTTGTTACTTCTATTTATTTCATAGGGGGGACTTTCTCCTCCCATTTGATATCTCTAGGTTGTATGTTCCCCCTTGTAAACACCGATTTAAAATGCTTGTTCATAATATCTGCCATTTCTATTTCCTCTGTGTATTCAGCTCCTCCTTGTCGTAGTTTCTCTAATTCTTGTTTGTTTTCAGTTTGTTTACAAATCTATAAAATAGTTTTGGTTGATCTTTACATTTTTCTATGACATCTTTTTCTTCTTTTCTCTTTTCTTCTCTGCTCACTTGTACATATTCATTTCTATAACTAGTACATATTTTCCATTTTTCAGGTCTTTTGTCTTTTTTCCACTTTGTCCAAGCTTTACCTCTTTTGTCTTTTAACTCCCTACAACTTTTGTTGTACCAGCACTTTACATATTCTTTGTCTTGTTTTTGTCTTGGGACATACTTTTCCACTCCTTTTTTATAAATTTTTGTCAAAATATTCCCTTTCTCTTCCACTGTTGTTTCCTCTTTGTATATTCTTTCCCGATCTTCTTTTTGAAAGAATTCACTTATTTGATCAAAATTTGTGTTTTCATACATCAATTTTCCTTTTCTATATTGTTCATTTCTTTTCATGTATTTTTCCTCATTTGGTTCCAGTTCAATCAATATGTGGTCACTTTTACTTATTGGCGTCTTATATTCAATCTTTTCCACTATCTCAGATTCTGATGTAATTATTAGGTCCAGTCTCGATGGTTCTTCTTCATTTTTTATACCTAGTGTTCTCTTGAATTCATTCCGTCACTGTATGGTCAATAATCATCTCAAGTAGAACATTTCCCCATGAGTCGTCACCACCCTTTACTGTCATCTCTTCCCGGCAGATTTCTTTGCTATTAAAGTCGCCCATTATAACTATTCTTCCTCCATCTTCCATCATCTTATTTAATGTTATCCTTGTGTCTTCTAACATACTTTTATGTTCTCTCTCTTCCCACGAGGCCGTTTTTGGAGGCACATAATTTATTACAAACTTTCTGCTCTTCATGTCTCTGTCTTCCACTTCCATCATAATCATCTCTACTCTGTTCTTTCCATATGTGACATTCCTCACGTTTATATCCTTCTTAGTCAGGAACATAACTCCACCCCTTTGTTTTGTCTCTCTGTTTCTAATCCAATAATTATATGCACCATGTCCTACACTGTTGGGTGGTAGTGGACCTTTTAATTTTGTCTCTACAATTCCCATTATGTCCGGTTCTTTTTCCTTCAGATAATCATTCACTTCGTTCAAGCCTGTTATTAATCCATCTATATTTGTGTAAGATACTCTTAATTTTCTGCTATTTCCATTGTATTTACTGTTTCCCTTTTGTTTTTCTCTCTTATGGTCCATTTCCTCCCTTTCGTATTCACTACTCTCCAATAGAATTCTTCTTTTTCTGACTCTGTTCTTTTCTCGGTTCTTCCTTTAGCTTCTTGTCTTTTCGTTTTTTCTTCCTCTCTTTCCTCTTTATTCATTTCTCTTTTTATCCATACCTTTTTATATTGTCCACTGTCTGTTAGTTTCCCTGTTTTTGCTAAGATATTCTCTGCTGTCGTTTGTGACCTGAATTTAATCTTAATTGGTCTGGTCTTATCTGTGCTATATTTCCCTAGTCTAACATTTCTTTAATTTGTTTCCCTATTTCAGGTTTATCTTCCTGAACTACTGTAATTGTAATATATTGTTTACATTTTCTTTTTCCTCATTAATTCTTGTAGTCCTGTTTAAGTTATACTTCTCTTCCATCCCTAATATAATTATACATTTCTTTTTAACTGCTAAGTCTCTTACTATATTCTCCTTCTCCCTCATTACTTTAATAGCTGTATTTTCAGTTTGTTCTCTCATCTGCTGTGTCACTATGTCGTTAAATACAATTTTATTGTTCTCCTGGATTTTTTCCAACTCTGTGCTTCTTTTGCTATGGATTCTTTATTCTCTCTATTATTCCTCATTCTCATCTTTTACTTCCTTTAACTGTTTTTTCAATTCTTCTACTTTTTTAGTTAGGTTTTGGTTTTCCTTCTTTAATTGTTCCAATTTATCAACTCGCTGTGCAACATGTGTGAGTTGACCTAGCCTACTTTCCCAGTGTTGAGCCATCTTTCCAGTCTTTCCTCTACCCTTGCTAATCGGGGGAGGTTAGCATCCCCCCTTCATTAAATCCATTTAAATTATTATCTTCACTTTCCATTTTGTTTTTCTTATTGATATTTCTAAACTTAATTATTTTACTGAAACTATTCACTTTTCCCGCGGCAGCTGAGGATCTTTTGTTGACATTTTTTTCCCGTCAGGTGGAGCTCGTTCGCCTCCTTCCTCATTTCCTTTCATTTCCCTCAGTAATCCCTCCCCCTTCTCCTTTTTCATCACCTTCCCACTACACCACGAGCTTTCCCCTTCCCTAAAAGTACAAAAAGGTACTTCCTCGTTGTTGAGATCCACGAAAATTTCCCTTCTTCTTCGGAGCTCCAATCTTCGCTGTGAATCGGTCTACGTGTGTGTGTGTGTGTGTGTGTGTGTGTGTGTGTGTGTGTGTGTGTGTGTGTGTGTGTGTGTGTGTGTGTGTGTGTGTGTGTGTGTGTGTGTGTGTGTGTGTGTGTGTGTGTGTGTGTGTGTGTGTGTGTGTGTGTGTGTGTGTGTGTGTGTGTGTGTGTGTGTGTGTGTGTGTGTACCTTCTTGTTTATGCACATACGTGTTCATGGTGTTCATGTGTATATACGTATTTGTACTCTAATCACTGCATCCAGGTAAGTGTTTACATCCTTATGAATACTCTTACTTACATGACCAAGTTCACTGACTGTATTAATTTTACTGTATGATCTTAAATACATCCTCTTCTCCATCACGAAGACACTGCCAGTCCCTTGGAGAGCCATCTTCACTTCGATGCCCTTCTACGCGATCCTTGTCCTTCACTTCGGGAACAACTGGGGCTTCTACACTCTCCTGACGGAGATTCTGACCTACCTGAACCACATCCAACACTTCGACCTGAAGAGTGTAAGTTCAGCGGTGACCTCGTGAGCCAGCTGTGGCCCAGGGACAGTTTTAGTGGTCGGAGCAGGGTACGGGAGCGGATTCCAAGTCAGCGAGAGAAACGGAATTATGATAGCCATAAAACGATAAAGTCACCCCTTCCATTGGAATTACAATAAATAGAAACATAAGAACACAAGAATAAAGGACACTGCATGTCCATTATCAAATATCATCCCCATCCATAAAGTTATCTAACCTCTTTTAAAACAACCAATAGTTTCAGCACTCACTACATGGTTATTAGGTCTATTCCATTCGTTAACCACTCATTAATCACTCTATTGGTAAGCTAGTTCTTGCCTATTTTCTTCTTAAATCTAAATTTGTCCATTACTGCGAATCCTGCCCTGTTGTCTTAATACGATTACCTTGTCTGGACCACCCTTGTTAACAAAGCCCTTGACCCATTGGAATATCTCTATTAGATCATCGTGAAGTAAATTTCTGAACCCATGTGTCATTTTGGTCATTCTCCTCTGCACTGACTCAAGTGAATTGATGTCCATTCTATAGGACGGAGACCAAAACTGTACCGCATAGTCAAGGAAGGGGCTAACTAACGCCAGATAGAGTTTGATATCTGCATCTGCATTTTTGTTTGTAGCCGTCCCTGTTAGCTCTGCTGCATCAAACTACTCGCTAACTCATTCATACGACTCAAAAACCGACACGAAACATTTTCTCAAAGTTTCTGAAGCTAATATCCTATAAACGAAAGGTATTTCTCTCCCGACTTCCTCAGTAATATAGACGTCAAAATGTTAATTACTTTTAGCACTCACATTTATCTACGTTTTCAGAGTGGAATAATTTTTATTCTGCACATCATGAACGTAACCATACACTTTTTAACTTAATCTTTTTTTGTCTTCAGTTTCACTTGTGACTTTGAGATGTCAGCTACTTTATCCATTGAATACTCAATAATACTCAACAAATTACAATTCGTAGCTTCTATGATTACCTAACAATGCAACTTCATCTATGTCAAATTGTTTATGTATATATATATATATATATATATATATATATATATTATATATATATATATATATATATATATATATATATATATGTAAATGTTCAGTTTTGCACATGGGCGCAATATAGCAATAGAAAATTAATTATTGATTTTGTAAATTATAATGTATCAACGTAATATGCAATTTTGTGGTCGGAAATAAAAAACAAAAAAGTTGCTAAAACAGATTTCGTAAGTAACGAAGTCGCGCCGGACGAATGGTACGCCGTGTTTGTTATGATAGATGCCGACGTCGAAGAAATGAAGGGATGATAAATCTAAATTCGTCTAACCTAAACTAACCTAACCTAACCTAACCTGTGTTTGTTAAATCAGTACCTGTAATTTATATGTCATCCGGATCGTCCTCGTCGTCGTCGTCGTGAGAGACGTTGGCGGGCTTTTCAACCACTCTCTCAGATTATGGAGTATACAAGGTTCTTGCAGCTTGAAGGAATGCATGGATTTCAGCTCCATAGCATTCCTTCAAGAAAATGTACCTCGCGAGGTACTGTCGGAAGTACCGAGGCCGTGATGTCCATCTTGTAACTGACGTTTCAAGTAGACCGGGCAAACGACAAACACTTGACAGACAAGATGGCGTCCCGATCCTATTTACCTAGTTGTATTTACCTAGTTCTATTTTGCGGGAAGGGGAGCTATGCTCGTGGTGTCCCGCCTTTGTATCTCGCAGTGTCTAGTTTACTTTTAAACTAATGAATGGTTTTTGCGCATACTATTTCATTGTCCAGTTTGTTCCAAGTGTCCAAAACTCTATGTGGAAAACTGTTTTTCTTCAGTTCTCTTCTATAGCTATGTTTTGTTTTGTTTTCTTTCCATGTCCTCTTGTGTTTCTCTTGTCCCAGTTTAGTAAGTCCTCTCTATCAAGTATCTCTGTGCCTTTCATGATTCTGTAGATGGTCAGTAGGTCACCTCTCTCTCTTCTTTGCTCCAGCGTCGGTAATGCCAGTTTAGCCAATCTCTCCTCATATGATAGGTTTGCAAGTGCAGGTGTCATTTTTGTTGCTGCTCTCTGGATTCTTTCTATTTTCTTTATATTCTTTTTGGTACTGGGTGACCACAATGTCGCCGCATACTCTAGTCTAGGCCTTATCAATGTAACTAATATTTTTTTTATCATGTCTTCGTCCAAGTATGCAAATGCCACTTTTATTGATCTTAGCAAGTTGTAAGCCTCTCCGACAATTTTGTTAATCTATTTATCATAGGACAAGTCGTTTGTGATATTTGCCCCAAAATTATTTTGAATCCTACCTTCTTTACCTCCTTGGTTCCAATTGTATATTTTCCTGATATTCTATTTTTGCTTTTTCCAAACTCCATTATGCTACACTTCTTAGTATTAAAGTCCACTTCCCATTTCTGACTCCAGTTCCATACCTTATTCAGGTCTTCCTGCAGTGCTTCACAGTCCTTATCAGTTTCTATTTTCCTTAACAGTTTGGCGTCGTCTGCAAAGAATCTCATGTAACATTTCACATCCTCGTCCATGTCATTCACATAAATAGCAAACATTATTGGTACCAATACAGATCCTTGCGGTACTCCACTGATCACCTCTTTCCAATCTGAATATTTTTCTCTGAGCACTACTCTCATCTTTCTACCAGTCAGGAAGTCCTCCAACCATTTTAGTAGGTTCCCTTGTATTCCTCCTATGTGTTCCATTTTTTTTTTTTTTTTTTTTTTCGTAATTTTCTGTGTGGTACTTGGTAAAAAGCTTTTTGCAAGTCTAGGAAGGCACAATCAGCTCATCCATTTCTTTCTTGCACTATGTCTATTAGTCTTGAGTAGAACCATATTAAGTTTGTGGTGCATGATCTTCGTTGTCTGAACCCAAATTGTCTTTGGTTTATTATGTTATTGTCTTCCAGATGTTTTACCCATCTATTCTTGATTGTTTTCTCACAAATTTTGGCTATAGTGCTTGTTAGCGATACTGGCCTATAGTTGGTGGGTTCTTCCTTGTTTCCTCCTTTATATATTGGTACAATGTTAGCATTTTTCCAGTCTTTAGGTATCTTTCCTTCTTTGAGTGAGCTATTTATTATGTTGTGTATTTTGTCCGTTAGTTCTTCTTTGCATTCCTTTAGAATCCAATTTGCAATTCCATCCGGGCCATGTGATTTTTTGACGTCAAGGTTTGATAGGTGTTCTGATATTTCTTTTTGTTGTTGTAAACTCACTCATGTGGAGAGATTGCTCGTTATTATCTCCGTCCCAATTTTGCATTTTCTCTCTGGTGAAGACAGATTTAAAGTGATTGTTCATGACTTCGGCCATTTCTAATTCTTCTGTGTATTCTATATTCCCTTTGCGTAGTTTCCCCATTTCCTGTTTGTTTTTAAGTTTACTATTTACATATCGATAGAATAGTTTGGGTCGATCTTTGCATATATCTATAATATCCTTTTCATGGTTCCTTTTCTCCTCTCTTCTCACATTAACATACTCATTTCTATAGTTTATATAAATTTGCCATTTACTAGGTTTTTTATCTTTTCTCCACCTTTTCCAAGCTTTGTCCCTTCTGTCTTTTGCCTCACTGCATCTTTTGTTGAACCAACATTTAATGTACTCTCTCTCTCGCTTTTGTCTTGGTACATGCCTGTTTACCCCTTCATTGTAATTTTCCATCAAGATATTCCATTTCTCATCCACTTTTGTCTCTTCCATGTAGAATTTTCCCAGTTTGCATTCCGGAAGAATAGCTTTAGTTTTGCAAAGTCAGTTTTGTTGTACATCAATCTTCCTTTCCTATGCTTTTCATTTCTCTCCATGTCTATTTCTTCCTTTAGTACAGTTTCGATGAGTATATGGTCACTCTTTCCAATTGGTGTCTTGTAATAGATTTTGTCCACAATTTCAGGTTCTGTTGTAAATATTAAATCTAGTTTCGACGGCTCTTCATTGCTTCTGTATCTGGTGTTTCCACTGACCCATTGGGTCATTGTGTATTCCATGGCCATGTCCAGCAGTACATTACCCCACAAGTCGTCTCCTCCTCGCACTGTCATGTTATCCCAACAAATTTCTTTGCAATTGAAGTCCCCCCATAATTACCAGATTACCCTTGCCCATTAGTATCTCATTTAGTGATTTCCTTGTATCTTCTAGCATTTTTGTATGTTCGTTCTCTTTCCAAGCGTTCGTTTTTGGGGCCACATAGGTCACCACAAACTTTCTACTTTTCATATTCTTGTCTTCGACTTTTATCATGATTACTTCAACATTATCTTTGCCCTCCGCAATTTTTGTCACATTTAAGCCTTTCTTGGCCAAGAACATGATTCCTCCTCCCTGTTTCTTGTCCCTGTTTTTTATACAGTAATTATATAGTCCTTGTCCAATATCGATGGATGGTATTTCACCTCATGGTCTAGTCTCTACAATTCCCATTATGTCTGGTTTTTCTTCTAGGAGGTAATCATTGAGTTCGTTCAGACCTGAAATTATTCCGCCAATGTTAGTATAGGCCATTATTTTTTCTGTCTTTGGTTTTTTCGTTTTGATGTGTCATTTCCTCAGTCTCATGTCGATTACTCTCCAATGGAATTCCTTGCTTTCTGTCTCCGTTATCATCGAGTTTTTTTCCTCTTAGTGACTTTTCTTTTTCTAATTCCTCAGTATTCATTTCTCTTTTTATCCATATATTATTGTACTTTTCACTCCTTACCAGTTGCCTACTTTTTCAAATATGTCTATGCTACCGACTTCTTTCGTTAGCAGATTTCCTTGTAGCAAGGTATTTTTTTTCATTCCCGCTCAGAAAATTGCATATTACGTTCATGTATTATAATTTACAAAATGGATATCTATATTTCTAACTGAACAAATAGCATATATATATATATATATATATATATATATATATATATATATATATATATATATATATATATATATATATATATATATACGTATATATATATATATATATATATATATATATATATACATATATCTATATATATAATGTATATGTGTATATATATATATATATATATATATATATATATATATATATAATTTTTGTGTATGTGTAATTTTGTATGCATTAGATATTGTTTTTAAGATATACTCTTAATTTTCTTTGAATATAGATTAATTAAAAGAAAACGATGTAATGTTAGGGATAACTTTTTTGTTTGTGAGCAACGCTGGAAAGTAGCAAGGTAAGATGAAGTGTGAGGACAGACGGAGCCTGTATTGGTTTTCACTTGTGGTGTTTGTTTTGATAGACTTGTCGGGAACTATCAATCTCATAAAAGATGAAGAGACATAGACAATCTAAAAATTTGAATTTAGTTAAGTGAATATATATTGCAGTGTATGCAAGTGCTCATTTATGAAGACCTATGTGCACATACAATACACACACACACACACACACACACACACACACACACACACACATACACACACACACGCGCGCGCGCGCGCACGGCTCGAGGCGCAGTAGTACAGCTTGCAAACACTACTCCAGTGGTCCATGTTCGAATCCCTCTCAGGGCTGAAATCATTTCAGTATCGCTGCGCTGCGAGCCGTTACCCCAACTCTTGTGGTTGGGGAGTTTTTTTGTGTGTGTGTGTGTGTGTGTGTGTGTGTGTGTGTGTGTGTGTGTGTGTGTGTGTGTGTGTGTGTGTGTGTGTGTGTGTGTGTGTGTGTGTGTGTGTGTGTGTGTGTGTGTGTGTGTGTGTGTGTGTGTGTGTGTGTGTGTGTGTGTGTGTGTGTGTGTGTGTGTTGTTATGCCTTCCGCAAGGATATAAGGAAATATGTCTAGGAGGGGTTCGTACTTTGTGGCCTTGATGTGGTTAAGGCAAATCCAAACGGAAGTTAACATAAATAACTAATTTAATTTATAACAAAAAAGTCAACAAAACAAATATAATAACTTTACAACAACAAAATTAATCAATAGACAATTAATTCCTCAACCTAAACCAAAACCAAGTCATGAGATTACAGTTACGTGGGTACACAACGGATTTAGAGCGAAAGCGATGGGGAGGGAAGTTACGCCTTGATAGCCAACGAAAATTGTCAGCTTAGGAGCCGGCGGAATGTATCATATATAGTGTTGCCGAGGACGGGAGGAAGGAGAAGGATGAGCCGGACAGAACTAGTTTAAGTCTGTCGGACGAGTAAGGAGTAGAAACGACCACACGTATACAAGTAATTTACAGTACATACATAGTTATCCAACAAGTACAGAGTATTATACATATACAGACATTTTAAATACATGGAGGATGGTGGGCCATCACACACACACACTAGAACTCATCAGCTCAGGAGAACAGATGAGTTGGGAGTTCTAATCAGGACGGACAAGGGTATCAGCAAGGATATTCTCAGAACCCTTGATATATTTTATGTCGAGGAGGTATTGTTGAAGGAACAAGGACCAGCGTAACAGCCTCCTATTACTGTTCTTGTTCCGTTCAAGGAATATTAACGGATTGTGGTCCGTGAATATCCGTAAAGGGGTCGAGCTGGGTGGTACGTAGCATTCGAACTTCCGCAGGGCATAGATGATGGACAGTAGCTCCTTCTCGGTGGTCGAATACTGCCTTTGGTGTTGATCTAGTTGAGCCGAGTGGTACGCGACAGGATGCAATATCCTATCATTTTCTTGGAGAAGAACAGCTCCGACGGCTTGATCACTTGCGTCCGTCTGGAGAACGAAGGGGACGTCGAAGTTAGGTGAACGCAGAACTGGATCCTGTGTGAGGAAGGTTTTTAGGAGCAGGAAAGCGTTCTGACATTCCGGAGTCCAGGAGTAAGGTATGGAGCAGCTTGTCATTCGGGTAAGGGGTAAGGATAACTCTGAGAAGTTTGGACAGAACTTCCTATAGTATCCGGCCATACCCAAAAAATGCCTAAGTGCTTTTTGAGTAGCGGGAGCCGGGTAGTCGAGAATGGCCGAGATGTTGGCTCGTTTCGGCCGGACGACGCCTTGTCCCACCTCGTGTCCCAAGTACGTCACTGTAGCTTGGGCGAAGACGGTTTTGGAAAGTTGGATGGTGAGGTTGGCTTCTTCCATTCGGGACATTACGACATCTAGTAGTTGTACATGGTTCTGCCAATTAGGAGAATATATTATCATATCATCTAAATATACAGCTACCCCATCAATGTCCTGTAATAGGGAACTCATGATACGTTGGAACGTAGCCGGACTATTACGTAACCCAAACGGCATGACGGTGTATTCATAGAGTCCAAAGGGAGTGATGAATGCAGAGATGGGACGAGCTTGTGGAGCCAAAGGAATTTGGTAATAACCTTTAGTGAGGTCAATTTTAGTAATAAACTTGGACTGTCCCACCTTGTCAATTAAATCGTCGACGCGGGGAAGACGATAGGCGTCAGGGACGGTAACTGCATTCACTCGTCGGTAGTCCGTGCACAGTCGAGTTTGCCCGTTTTCTTTGGGGACCAGGACACACGGTGCGGCCCACGGAGAATTACTGGGAACTGCTAAACCGTGCTGCACGAGATATTCGACCCCTTTCTTCATTATCAGCTTCTTCTGGGGATGTAGTCGGTACGGGTGTTGGTGGCTAGGAGAAGTTCCCGGATACAGTTGAATCTCATGGGACGTCAGGTTACAACGGCCAGGATTATCTCGGAACAAGGATCTGTGACTAGAAATAATTTCAGAAATCTCCTTAGTTTGGTCAGGATTCAAGTGGTTAAGGTACAAAAGTGGGTTGTTCAAGATGTCGCTGTTGTTGCCGACTGTGGGAGGATCGAAATGTGGCTACGTCGGTTCGTGGACCACTGGACGGTCGGTTGACATAGGTATTTTACTGGTACCGTGATTTAGCGAAAGTAATGGTTTGACTGAACTGTCTAGTGGTATTTTGGCAAGGTATGGCTTGAGCAAGTTAACATGAACAAGTTGAGTAGTTTTGCGTCTGTCAGGGGTTTCTAGTACGTAATTATATTCAGACATCTTTTTCTGAACTTTATAAGGACCATGGTATTTAGCTTGAAGAGGTTGTCCAGAGATGGGAATGTACGCAAGAACCATATCTCCTTCCTTGAATTCTCGCTTACGAGATTTCTGATCAAAATTAACCTTCATTTTACTCTGTGCATGCTCAAGGTTCTTCAAGACAAAGGAATGAATTCTGGCTAGGTTGTCCTTAAGGGAAACAATATACTGGTTAACAGACTGTAAAGGTGAGGTAGAAGAAGATATGATATGGTCCTTGATTACCTTGAGGGGTCCCCTTACCTTCCTTCCATATAACAATTCAAAGGGAGAAACACCCAGAGATTCGGATGGTGTTTCACGGAGCGTAAATAGGAGGAAAGGCAATCCCTCATACCAGTCACGGTCTTCCTCGCAACAGAACTTACGTAGCATATTCTTTAACGTTTGATGACATCGTTCTAGAACTCCCCGACTGGCGGGGTGGTACGCTGTAGACAGAGACTGTTTAACATTTAGTTCCTTGAGAACTTGGGTAAAGAGTTTGCTAGTGAAATTTGAACCTCTATCTGACTGTATTTCCTGAGGAATGCCAAAGGAAGTAAACATGTGAGTTAAACACTTAATTACACTCTTAGCAGAAATATTCTTTAAAGGAAAAGCTTCAGGGTACCTGGTAGTGGGACAAAGAACTGTTAAAATGTACTGGTTACCCTTCTTGGTCTTGGGCAACGGGTCTACTATGTCAATTACTAATTTCTGAAAAGGTTCACTAGGTACTTTAATGGGTTGAAGGGATACGGAGGAATAGACTCGTTTGACTTGCCTACTAGTTGGCAAGTGTGGCAACATTTAACGAATCTACTTACCTCTGTTTTCATACCAGGCCAAAAGAATTCTGACAAGAGTCGTAAATAAGTTTCCTTAATACCTAAGTGTCCTGAGTGTCCTGTATGAGCAATATCTATTACCTGAGTCCTCAAGTTAACAGGTAGAACAATTTGGTGACATTCTGCCCAGGTATCATCATCAGAAAGGTGACGAGGTTTATACAATCTCATAAGTATTCCTTCGTACAAAAAAAAGGAGGGAGTATGTAGGATATCCTCCTTGGGAATAGCTCTGTTAAACAAGGGAGCTAAGGAAGGGTCGTTCTGTTGAGCCTCTTTGATGCTCAGCTCAGAGGGTAGAGTAAGCAGGGTGGTTGGGGTGGTTGGAGAGGTAAGAGTTGGTTGGTTAACTTTTGCTTGGGATCGTGTAATAGCACCGGTTGGAAATAGGTTGGGTTGGGTTTGCTCTATAGTAGAAGTTGGGTTATATGGTAGGGGAGAAGTAGAAACAATTAAAGGAGGATGGACTAGTTCTCCTGCTAGATCGTTACCTAGTATAAAATCTGCTTCAGGGACAGGTAGGGTTGCCGTTTCATTTACTCCTACGGAGACAGTATCCTTGATGAGTCCACAGTTCAGGTGCACCTTTGCCAGAGATACTGAGAAGGGGTTGTGGAAGTCCTGCAAGTATACATGTTCTCCTGTATAATTACGTTGGACTCCCGGCAGCGCTGACTGAAGTAGCAATGACTGTGCTGCTCCTGTGTCCCGTACTATTCGGAGGTTGTGTTCTACGTGGTCTGGACCAAGCGATACTGTTCCCGTTGAACGGAAAGGCTGAAAAGGATCTACAGAATTGGCAGTAGAATGGTTAAAGGAAGCTACAGATTTTATATTCTTTTGAGCTACTTTACATTTTGGGTCTGGGCAATTTGCAATTATGTGTCCTGGTTTCTTACAGAAGAAACAAACAGGGGAACTAGGGTTATCAATTTTCCCATCTTTACTACCACTAGTTGGTTTTACATGAGATTGTTGGCGGTTACTGTCCTTTCCGACATTTTTGTGAATCAATGAGAGGGTATCAGTCAATTTGGCTGCTTTCATAAGGTCAAATTCCTCCCTGTCAACAATGTGAATTTTTAAGTAGTGAGGAATTTTACGCACGAATTCTTCTAACGCGATCAAGTTCACTACTTTCTCAAGATTATCGGCTGATGCTGATTTAATCCACTTTCTTAATGCTCGGAGTTTGTCTGACGCGAATTCCATATATGTCTGATAGTTAAGTTTGTTAGAATTTCGAAAGGCTTGTCGATAACCTTCGGTGGAAATTTCATAAGCGGAAAGAATTGTCTGTTTGACCGTTTCGTAGTCAGTGTTATTTTCCAGATTGTTACATACTTGTAAACCTTTAGTGGACAGCTTGGGCTTAATGAGCCAAATCCAGTCTGCTTGGGGAATTGCAAAATGTTTACTTACTTCTTCAAATTCTCGAAAAAATAAGGTTGGATTCTCGTCTGAGAAGGAGGGAATAAGTTTGGTGTACTGCAAGAGATCTAACTTATTGAATTTGAAACCACTTGTTGACTTGGGGTCGATAGTTCGAGCCTTTTTAGTTCGAGTTTGTGCTGTCTTTGAAACTGTTTTTGTTCTTTATCATGCTGCACTTCGAGTTCCTTAATTTGCAGTTCATGCTTCATCTTCCTTTCAAGTATCTGATATTCTAGATGGTCTAATTGAGTCTCCTTCGTAGGACTACTGTCTAATTTGGCTGCAACTGTTTGTTCTAAACGTTCAAATTCTCTGCCTTCGTCTTCCGTTTTCTTTAACTGATCTATATGACTCAATATTAGTTGGATTAATTCAGTTCTACTAATGTTCGCTGGATAAGTTAATTCCCATCTTGTTGCTATTTCTTTCAGACATTCTTTATTTTGGTTCTGAATTATCAGTTCTTCCACCGAGGGGTTCTCAACAAAGTTTTCGATATTCAGTTCTGACATCGCAAAATTTTTACTCGCTAACAGTTGCTACTAAGCAAGGTACTGCGCTTGGTTCGCTTACGTGGTATACCGGACAAGAAATACAAGTAGAATTATAATACTCGACTCCCACGAATATTATAAATCTTTAGGACAGAATACATTAACCAAAACTACATGCCGTAAGTAGGATAGAATTATCGTTCCCACACGTATCCTAAACGGATCCTACTTCAGTACTCTTACGAAATTTACAGCTGAAAGAGTTTAACGTGGTCATGTGCAATGGCGTATTTACGATTAACTGACTGATCACTCTTGGACCAATTATTACTTTACTGGAGTACTGAGTTACAAGTTTACCGGACAGATGGACAATTTCGATGGTTGTGGGAATGCAAGTGTAACTTATGTATTACGTTTCGCTCGTATATCTCACACCTTCTTAGTTTTTGTTCGGGTAAGAGGATTCCGACGGGCCCCCATTCTATGTTATGCCTTCCGCAAGGATATAAGGAAATATGTCTAGGAGGGGTTCGTACTTTGTGGCCTTGATGTGGTTAAGGCAAATCCAAACGGAAGTTAACATAAATAACTAATTTAATTTATAACAAAAAAGTCAACAAAACAAATATAATAACTTTACAACAACAAAATTAATCAATAGACAATTAATTCCTCAACCTAAACCGAAACCAAGTCATGAGATTACAGTTACGTGGGTACACAACGGATTTAGAGCGAAAGCGATGGGGAGGGAAGTTACGCCTTGATAGCCAACGAAAATTGTCAGCTTAGGAGCCGGCGGAATGTATCATATATAGTGTTGCCGAGGACGGGAGGAAGGAGAAGGATGAGCCGGACAGAACTAATTTAAGTCTGTCGGACGAGTAAGGAGTAGAAACGACCACACGTATACAAGTAATTTACAGTACATACATAGTTATCCAACAAGTACAGAGTATTATACATATACAGACATTTTAAATACATGGAGGATGGTGGGCCATCACAGTGTATGTGTGTGTGTGTGCGTGTGTGTAGATATAATACAACTAGGTAAATACATACACAGACACACACACAAACACACACACAGACACACACACACACACACACACACACACACACACACACAAACAGGGAGAGACCAATTGACGACACAGAGGAAACTAGAGAGAAGTGTCTTTCACCATCTAGGCTGCTTGACACCTGTGCGGCTTCCTCCCCCCTAGAACGGACTGCTGTCGGCCCTGCCGTACCTCTGCACGGGGATCTTCGTCCTCATCTTCGGTCTCGTACTAGACCTTGTCTACCGACGGGCTCAGCCTTCGCTCATCACCATCAGAAAGGTCTCCGCTGTCATAGGTAATCATCATTTTCTCGTCTCTGAAGTCTCTTTGCCGCTGCTCCTGGTGACTCCAAAGTAAACACAGCCGAAAATAGGAAGCTTCTCTAGAGCTGATTGGAAATTTTTTTGAGTTTGAAAAGTCATTAAACTAATCAGTTTGATCCAAGGACTTAGATGAATCGACGTGTCATATTGTTGAACTCTAGAGTAACATAGACTTGATTCCTTTACTTCTTTTTATTCGTCAGTCTCTCTCTCCCTTTCCCATTTATTTGAAAATACATTAACTATCAAATTTCCTAACATTTCAGATAATTGTTGTGACATGCATAAGCCTAGATGTGATGGTTATGTATATAATGTAACTGATTTGAAGAACTTATTTCACAGGAAATTATGTTAAAAAAACACGTAGAAACACTTCAAAACAAAATATATTTTCAAAATTAAACCAAAGAGAAATAACATGACCTTCAGCCTCACCTGATGTCTTAATCAGACAACACACACACACACACACACACACACACACACACAAACACACACACACACATACACACACACACACATACACACACACACAAACACACACACACACAAACCAACATCTTTCTACTACTTGTGCACTCTAGCCCTACATAGAAGCCCGGGTCGCAGAAGAGAATGCCGTGAACATTTTCTTGACCCTTGTGTGTTCCCAAATGTTCTCCACCGAAGTGTAGTTTATTTGAATAGTAGCGTGACAGGCTGGTTGCGGGTCATTACCTGTACATAGGCATCGCATCAATGAACTTTCACCAACACTACCATCCTCCCCCCACACCCGGACAGCCGCCTACGGGCCCATGCTGGGCGTCATTGCCATGTGCTTCGTGAACTGCGACAGAACGCTGGCCGTGGTCGCTCTGTGCTTTGCCGTCGGGTTGAACGGAGCACACAATTGGGACACCACTTTCTTGATCCTTGGTATCTCTTTTCTAGGCGCCATGACCTTTACGCTTCTGATGGGATCCACCTTACCCGCAGAGGAAAAGATGTTCTTACAAACCTCATTGTGGGAGTTTGTAATGAACTAGCTCCTTTTTTAGGGTAGAAGGCCAAAGGGAAGGGGAAATAGAATGTACTTGGGAAAACAGTCTAGAGTATAGCATTAATGTAGAACAATGTACCAGTATAGGACAAAATATAATTTTAGGATTTAATGTCGCTAGAGGACGAAATGTCACATTAGGATATAATGTCATAGGACAAAATGTCGCAATGGAATGTAATGACAGTGGAGGACAAAAGATCACGATGGGAAGTAATGATAGTGGAGAACAAAATATCACGATAGGATGTAATGATAATGGAGGAGAAAATATCACGGTAGGATATAATGTCATTGAAGGCCAAAATGTAATTTTAGGAAGGGATACCGGACAGAATGTCAATGAAGGCCAAAATATCATGATAGGATGTAATGTCGCTAGAGGACGATATGACACATTAGGATGTAATGTCATAGGACAAAATGTCACAATTGGATGTAATGACAGTGGAGGACAAAAGATCACGATGGGAAGTAATGATAGTGGAGAACAAAATATCACGATAGGATGTAATGATAATGGAGGAGAAAATATCACGGTAGGATATAATGTCAGTGAAGGACAAAATGTAATTTTAGGAAGGGATACCGGACAGAATGTCAATGAAGGCCAAAATATCATGATAGGATGTAATGTCGCTAGAGGACGATATGACACATTAGGATGTAATGTCATAGGACAAAATGTCACAATGGGATGTAATGACAGTGGAGGACAAAAGATCACGATGGGAAATAATGATAGTGGAGAACAAAATATCACGATAGGATGTAATGATAATGGAGGAGAAAATATCACGGTAGGATATAATGTCAGTGAAGGACAAAATATAATTTTAGGAAGAGATACCGGACAGAATGTCAATGAAGGCCAAAATATCAAGATAGGATGTAATGACAGTGGAAGACAAAAGATCACGATGGGATGTAATTATAGTGGAGGAAAAAATATCACGGTAGGATATGATGTCACTGGAGGACAAAATATAATTTTAGAAAGTGATGCCGGACATAATGTCACTGAACGACGGGAGGCCGGCGTGAATCACGGTGACGTAGGGGGACAAAATGTACAAAATAGATCGGATGACCGTAATCGACCAGATGTCCGTGATGGGGGAAATGTTAATTTTGATAGGAGAAATGTTAATGAGGCATTAAATGTCAATAAAGGACCAAATAATAATAATATAGAGCAGGGCATAAATAAAAAACAAAATGATAATATAAGACATGATATTGAAACTCAAAATGTGTCAAAAAGAAATAATCACGAGTTTCTTAAAACTATGTACTTTAATGCTCGTAGTATTAGGAACAAATTTCAAGAAATACAGGCGTATGTCAAAAGCAAAAATCTCGATATGATAGGAATAACTGAGACATGGTTAAATGGTACAGAGTTCGAAGCTGAATTTAATATTGCGGGATTTAAACACTTTCATCAGGATAGAAACCACAAGAAAGGTGGGGGTGTTCTATTGTACGTTAAAAACAATGTTCATGCTTGTGTTTTAGAGAAAGTGAAACAGGATGCATATGACAGTTTGTGGGTTGAGTTAACCCAAACAAATAGAAAAAAAAAATGAATATAGGTGTAATATATAGGCCAAAGACATTATCATTAGCAGACGACAAACTGTTATTTCAAGAACTGTCTAGTTTCTGCAACCGGGATTTATTGATAATGGGTGATTTCAATTTTACTGACATTGATTGGATGACCCTTGAACATGGCCATATAGGTAGTCGCTTGATTGATTTTCTTGGTGACAATTACTTAATTCAGCATGTAAAAGAGCCCACAAGATATGGAAATTTACTCGATTTATTGATCACTAGCCGCGAAAGCATGGTAACTGATGTAGAAGTCGGTGAATCTGTTGCAAATAGCGATCACAACTTAGTCAGATTCAAACTCCTAAACAATTTTAGAATAGATACTTGTGCTTCTAAAATACCCGATTTCAGTAAAGCTCAGTTCATAGAACTACGTCAGGAGCTTCAGATTACAGATTGGGAGGCAAAATTAAACGAAAGGCCTGTAGATCAGATGTGGGAAATATTTCAAAATACGCTCACTAAGATGATTCAAACTTACATTCCTTTTAAGGACAGACGTCCCCCAAATCAGGCTCGCCCAAAGTGGCTCGACAAAGAAACTGAAAAAAGTATTGCTAAAAAGAGACAGGCGTATAAGAAATATAAGTGCTCGGGTGCATCTAATGACTATGAAAGTTATGTATCAATACAGAGAGATTTAAAAAAGACAATAAGAAAAAGAAAACGACAATACGAAATGAACATCGCTGATAAATCCAAAGAGAATCCCAAAGAATTCTATAGTTACATTGAATGAAAAGGAAAAGGAGAAGGAGTACGAAAAGAAGCTGAAGGAGGAGTGGGAGGGAGTAAAGGATAGAACAGAGATGGGTGTGGAGGAGGAATGGGGATGGTTCAAGGAGGGAGTCTTAAAGTGTGCAAGGATGGTGTGTGGGACAAGAAGGACAGGGGGAAATAGAAGAAAGGGTAGTGAATGGTGGGATGAGGAAACAAAGAAGGCTGTAGAAGAGAAGAAGCGAGCATTCACAGATTGGTTACAAAAGAGGACAGGGGAGTCATATGAGACGTACAAAGAAAAGAAAAGAGAAGTAAAGCAAAAGGTAAAGGAGGCAAAGAGGAGAGCAGATGTGAAATGGGGTAGGAGTATGACAGAAAATTTTGAAAGTAATAAAAAGATGTTTTGGAAAGAAATTAAGAGAGGAAGAGGAGGCGAATCAAGTAGGGAAGAAAAGGTAAAAGGTACAGATGGAGAGTTGATAATGGAAGAGATGGCAGTGAGGGGAAGATGGGCAGAATATTTTAGGGAGTTGCTGAATGTGAAGGAGGATAGGGAAGGAAAGATAGCTGCAGTGGGAAATGCGAAGAAAATGAGAGTGATGAGTGAGGAGAATGGAGGAGAAATAAGGAAGGATGAGGTGAAGGCAGCTGTAAAGATGATGAAAGCAGGTAAGGCACCTGGTCTGGATGGATGTCATGCAGAATGTCTGAAAAAGGGAGGTGCAGTGATGGTGGACTGGTTGGTGAGGTTATTTAATGTTTGCTGGAGAGAGGGTAGAGTACCGGAGGACTGGAGTAGTGCCTGTATAGTTCCTCTTTACAAGGGAAAAGGGGACAAGTGTGAATGTAGTAATTTCAGAGGGATTAGCATGTTGAGTGTAGTAGGGAAGGCTTATGGGAGGATCTTAATTGAGAGGATTAGGAGAGGAACAGAGGGAGTAATTGTTGAGGAACAGTGTGGATTTAGGACGGGTAGAGGTTGTGTAGATCAGATCTTTGTGGTAAGACAGATATGTGAGAAAGCTATAGGAAAGGGGAAGGATGTTTTTTGGGCTTTCATGGATCTGGAAAAGGCTTATGATAGGGTAGACAGAAAGGCACTGTGGGAGGTTATGCAGATTTATGGGATAGGAGGAAAGCTTTTGGGAGCTGTCAAGAGTTTTTATGAGAGTAGTAGAGCATGTGTTAGGATTAGAAATGGAGAAAGTGAGTGGTTTGAAGTAAAGGTGGGACTTCGTCAAGGATGCGTTATGTCGCCCTGGCTGTTCAACTTATACATGGATGGGGTGGTGCGAGAGGTGAATGCTAGGGTAGTGAGTCAGGGATTGGAGATGGTTAAAGAAAATGGAGAAAAGTGGGAGGTGAGCCAGCTGTTGTTTGCGGACGACACTGCGCTTGTGGCAGGGTCAGAGGAGGGATTGAGGAAGCTGGTGGCAGAGTTTGGGAGAGTATGTGATAGAAGAAAGCTAAAGATAAATGTGGGTAAAAGTAAGGTGATGAGATGTACAAGGGGTGAAAGTGGCAGTAGACTGGAAGTGAACATTAAGGGAGAGCGACTGGAGGAAGTGGATAGTTTTAGATACTTGGGTGCAAGTGTAGCAGGAAAAGGTGGAGTGAAGGTGGAGGTAGAATGTAGATTGAGAGAAGCGAGTAAATGCCTTGGTGGTTTAAAGAGTGTAATGAGGAATAGACATTTGGGAATGGATGCTAAGAGGAGACTGTATGAAGGAGTGATTGTGCCAACAGCACTGTATGGGGCAGAAACGTGGAACATAAGAGAAGAAGAGAGAAGGAGTTTGAATGTGTTTGAGATGAGGTGTCTGAGAAGTATGGTGGGGGTTACTAGGCTAGATAGAGTGAGAAATGAGGAGGTGAGGAGGAGAACAGGGGTGAAAAAGGATTTGGGAGATAGGGTTGATGAAAGAATATTAGGATGGTTTGGACACATGGAAAGAATGAGTGAAGAAAGACTAGTAAAAGAGGTATGGAAGGCAGATGTGGAGGGAGTGAACATGAGGGGACGTCCTAGGATGAGGTGGATGGATGGGGTGAAGGGGGCTTTGGGGAAGAGGGGAATGTCTGTTGAGGAAGGAAGGGAGAGGACGGAAGACAGAGGTGAGTGGAGAATGGTTGTATATGGATGATGTTGTGACTGCATGAGGAGGAATGGGCGGGGAAGTGGGGGGTGGGGTAGTATGTGTGAGTAAATTTTGACGCAGCCCGAAGGGATTTCTCCCCGTCCTCGCCTTATATGCAAAGGGGGACGGAGAGGGGGGGTCGCCGATTAAATGAAGCGGCCTCGCTGTGGATGTACTGTGTCTTGCGACACTGCTTCTGACCCAGGGCGGTGGGCAGGGTGCAGGGATGACCCGTCATCCAGGAGGTGCTCAGATGAGAGGAAGGGTGGGAGGGGTGTGGAGTGTATTTAGGGATGAAATGGGTGGGAGTGTTTTTTATGCCTTTCCCTTTTTGGCTACCTCCCTTGGAAGGGGGAAAAAGCCTTGGTATATGTATGTATGTACATTAGAGATAAAAAGGTTGTTAGGAATCACATTGGTCCACTATTATCTGCTGACGGTCAACTTGAATATTCAAATGAAGGAATGTGTAATATCTTAAACAATTATTTTAGCTCGGTATTCGTAAACGAAACACCTCAAAGTGAATTTCAAACTGAAACCTGTGAAAAGTCTGGGGTAAACTTACTCACTACGGTAAATATAACAAAAGAAAAAATTAAAAGGTGTATAGACAAACTCAAAGTTAATAAAACACCAGGGCCTGACGGTTGGCATCCAAGAATCTTAAAGGAAATGAAAAATGAGATTGTTGTTCCATTAGAAATTATTTTCAAGAAATCCATCATATCCGGAGATGTCCCAAGAGAATGGAAGCTAGCTGACGTTACTCCCATATTCAAAAAAGGTGACAAAAAGAAACCAAATAACTATAGGCCTATAAGTTTGACTTCGATCGTAGGAAAAATAATGGAAACTATCATCAGAGATGATATCGAATATCATTTAGAAAGTAACCGTTTGATAAATGATAGCCAGCATGGTTTCAGACGGAAACATTCTTGCGTGACTAACTTACTCGAATTCTACAACACAGTTATCTCGAATTATGACAAAAGAAACAATATAGATTTAATATATCTAGACTTTGCAAAAGCTTTTGATACCATCCCACACGAAAGACTACTTACTAAATTAGCTTTGCATGGAATAAGTGGCAGCCTATTAGGTTGGACTAGTAATTGGTTGAAAGGTCGAAAACAGAGAGTTGTTTTAAATGGAAAAACTTCTGGATGGAAAAGTGTTGCAAGTGGAGTTCCTCAGGGTTCCGTTCTTGGGCCACTTCTATTCATAGTATATATAAATGATATAGACCATGGACTAAAATCTATTGTTTCCAAATTTGCTGATGATACAAAACTGTGCGGAGTGGCAAATGATCACTCAAACCAATTAGATATTCAAGAAGATTTAGATCAATTACAGCAATGGTCTGAAAAGTGGCTAATGAAATTTAACACAAGTAAATGCAAGGTAATGCACATAGGTAAAAATAACAGTAAGTACGATTACAAGTTATTTGGAAATTCGTTAACAAAAGTGGATAGTGAAAAAGATCTCGGCGTAATTATCAGTAACGACCTCAAATCATCCAAGCAGTGTATTTCAGCCTCTGAGAAAGCAAATAAGATTCTGGGATTGATTGCGCGATCTTTTGATTTCAAAAGTCCATCACTCATTAACAAGCTATATAAATCGTTAGTTCGTCCACATTTGGAATATGCTGTTTCTGTATGGTCACCGAATCTCATTAAAGACATTGACAGACTGGAAAAAGTACAACGGCGAGCCACAAAACTGATTCCAAAATATCAAAAATAAATCATACGAAAATCGACTTAAGCACATGAATCTGTTTTCCCTAAAAAAGCGTAGACTCAGAGGTGACTTGATACAGGTCTTTAAGATTTTAAAGGGAATTGACAACATCAAAAGTGACCAAATTTTCACATTGAATGAGAATCAGACAAGAAACAATGGTCTCAAACTGTCCGGAAATAGATTCAATTTGGAAATAGGTAGAAACAACTTTGCCAACCGTGTAGTTAATGAATGGAATAAACTTCCTGCACAGGTAGTGCAATGTAGTTCAGTTCGAAGCTTTAAGAATCATTTAGATAAATACCTAAGTAAGATGCTGTAATGATTATAATTTATGTTATATTATTTGTTTTTGTTTTGTTATAATTTGTCTGTCTGATTTTCATTTATTATTAGTTATATGTCAATTTATAATCATTTACTATTTACCTGTTTGTTTGTTATTCAACTATACCTATGCATTTATTTATGTATTTTATTTGTTATTTTTACATTGTTATAGTTTTAATTTATTATTTTAATTTATTATTTTTTGCATCCGACCTAGATATGGATCAAAAGGTCTCCTGTCGGCATGCTCCGCCTTTGTAATCCTTTGTAATCTTTGTAATCTACAGCGGCTACATGAGCTCGCATATGGACCTGTCGCCCAACTTCGCCGGCACCCTCATGGGCATCACCAACACCTTTGCTTCCACCCCCGGGTTCTTGGCACCCTCTGTCACGAGCGCCATCACCGAAGGCAATGTGAGTGTTGACAGCTTTATGGGATTTGTTCATGGAAGCGCCACACTGTTTCCTTCATCTTGAATGTACAACTTTCTTTCTCCTTCCGCGTGTAACTCTCATTTCTCTCTTGTTTTCCTATCTTATTTTCTCTGTTTATTTGCAAGTTCTTTTTGTAGTTATCATATGGTCTACAATTGTTTATGATTTGGGTCGCTATTATCTCTAGCTAGTGTCACACACAAAAGTATGCGCACATTCACAATGATGTATGTGCATTACGTGTGTGTGTGTGTGTGTGTGTGTGTGTGTGTGTGTGTGTGTGTGTGTGTGTGTGTGTGTGTGTGTGTGTGTGTGTGTGTGTGTGTGTGTGTGTGTGTGTGTGTGTGTGTGTGTGTGTGTGTGTTTGTGTGTGTGTGTACCGTCTTTTTATCCCGTAGTATCTAATCTGCTCTTAAATTTGTGTAGGGTTTGCACACACTATTGTTTCGTCCAATTTGTTCCATATATGCACCATTCTGTGTGGAAAGCTATCAAGGGCTTCCATGCCTCTCATGATTCTATAGATGGTCAACAAGTCAGCTCTTTCTCTTCCTTATTCCAATGTCGGTAATTCCAGTTTTGACAATCTCTCCTCGTATGACAGTTTTGAAAGTATTGGGGCCATCTTCGTAGTTGCTCTTTGGATTCTTTCAATTTTCCCTATATTTTCTTTAGTACTGGGTGATCATAGTGTCGCTGCGTACTCCATTATTGGCCTTATCAATGTGAGTAGTATTTTCTTCATCATTTCTTCGCCCAAGTAGGTAAAAGCCACCTTTAGTGATCTTAGCAGGTTGTCGGTTTCCCCGACGATTTTGTTTATATATTTATCAGAGGACACGTCCTTTGTAATGATTACTCCCAGGTCTTTTTTCAGGTTCCACCTTCTTTACTTCATTTTTACCGATTTTATATTGTCCTCATATATATATATATATATATATGTATACATATATATATATTATATATATATATATATATTTATTTTTTATTTTTTTTACTTCTTCCAAATTCCACTATGATACATTTCTTAATGTTGAAATCCACTTCCCACTTCTGACTCCATTTCCAAACCTTGTTCAGATCCCTCTGTAGCGACTCGCAATCCGTTTCAGTACTCACTTTTCTCGGCAAGTTTGTGTCATCTGCAAAGAAGCTCATGTAAGATTTCACACCCTCATCTATGTCATTTACATAAATAGCAAACATTATCGGAGCCAATACTGATCCCTGTGGAACTCCACTGATCACCTCTTCCCAAGTAGATTCTTATCTCTGAGCACTATTCTCATTTTTCTTCAATGCAAGAAATCCTCCATTCATTTCAGTTGTTCACCTTGTATCCCTCCTATGGTTTCCAATTTTCTTAATGATTTTTGTGATGGTACTTTATCAAAAGCTTTTTGTAAGTCTAGGAAAGCACAGTCAGCCCATCCGTCTACTTCTTGTGCAGTATTATATCTATTAGTCTTGAGTAGAAACAGATCAGATTTTTGGCACATGACCTTCCCTGTCTAAATCCGAATTATCTCTTATTTAGTATATTGTTCTTCAGATGTTTAGTCCATTTTTGATAACTTTTTCACAAATTTTGGCTACCGTGCTTGTAAGGGAGACCGGTTTTTAATTTGTTGGGTCTTCCTTGTTTTTTCCTTTATATATTGGTACGATATTTGCATTTTTCCAGTCTTCCGGTATTTTTCCTTCTTTGAATGAGCAGCTTATTACATTATATATTCCGTCTATTAGTTCGTCTTTACATTCTTTAATATCCAGTTTGCAATCCCATCCGGGCCGTGTGATTTCTTGACATCAAGGTTCATTATTTGGTCCATTATTTCTTTTTGTGTTACTATTATTTCCCTCATGGGGCGGTGGGATCTCACTTCAATCCCTGCATCAGAATGCTGTATATTTTCTCTAGTGAACACCGACTTGAAGTGTTTCCTCATGATTTCGTCCATTTCTATGTCTTCTGTGTATTCTGTATTCCCTTGGCGCAGTTTTACTATTTCATGTTTGTTTTTTAGTTTAGTGTTCACATATCTAAAGAATAGTCTTGGATGATCCTTACATTTTTCTATTATTTCTTTTTCACAGTTTCTTTTTGCCTCCCTGCGTACTCTTACATAGTCATTCCTTTGATTGATATATATTTACCACTTTCCTGTTTTGTTTTGTTTTTATATTTTTCCATCTTTTCCAAGCTTTATCTCTTCTATCATTTGCCTCACTGCACCTTCTCTGTTAAGCCAGCACTTGATATACACCTTTTCCTGTTTTTGTCTTGGTACATATTTATCCACTCCTTCATCATAGATTTCCATAAAAACCATCCATTTTCTTTCTTTCACTTGTGTCTCTTCATTATAGAATTTTTTCCAACTCACTTTTTGAATAAAAAAAATCCTAAGTTTCCCAAAGTCCGTTTTGTTATATACCAGTCTTCCTTTTCTGTATTTCTCATTTCTTTCTGCATATATTTCCTTCTTTAGTTCAAACTCAAGTAGTATATGATCACTCTTCGCAATTGGGGTCTTGTATTCAATTTCATCCACTATTTCAGGTTTCGATGTAAATATTAAATCTAGTACCAACAGTTCTTCATTTTTTCTATATCTAGATTTTTCTTTTACCCATTGTGTCATTGTATGTTCTATATTCATGTCAAGTAATACATTTCCCCATGGATCCTCTCCATCTTTCACTGTCATCTCTTTCCAACATATTTCTGTGTGTGTGTGTGTGCGTGTGTGTGTGTGTGTGTGTGTGTGTGTGTGTGTGTGTGTGTGTGTGTGTGTGTGTGTGTGTGTGTGTGTGTGTGTGTGTGTGTGTGTGTGTGTGTGTGTGTGTGTGTGTGTGTGTGTGTGTGTGTGTGTGTGTGTGTGTGTGTGTGTGTGTGTGTGTGTGTGTGTGTGTGCTTACACATTTCATCCTCCCACCACCCAGCCACTTCCCATGTCATGACCCATGTCGCCACGACCCGTGCAGCAAACCCTGAACGCCTGGAGAACCGTCTTCGGTTTGTCAGCTGGCATCTATTTCGTCACAGTCACCTTCTACATCATCTTCATCACCACCGAGACACAGCCATGGAATGAGGGGCGAACCAAGAAGACAAAAGGTACGTCGGTATTCAGAAGACTTGCTCAATTGTACATGTACATGTGCAGTCCTTATGAACCATTCTAGGTTTTGTTTTCAGTGTGTCATGTCTACGGTCACTGATAAGCAATTCAGTCATATCATTGTATGGTTGTAGAGATGACAATATGTATTAGTTTGGTGCAGTTCATTTCCTGTATTATTTTCGTCAAACATAGCTTGTGTATATGAATGAATGACTCATTTCCCTCTTACAAGTGGGTGGCCAAATCAAAGCAGGGATTCACACCCAAAGCCCCACATACAGCACTTACCCTGAGACACAGAAGCAATAAAAAATTCGCTTGGGTTTTAGAAATCAAGAATGAAAGGAAATGCTCACTGAATGTATGCAAGCTTATCAGCAGGATGCTAAAGTATAATGAAATAAAAACAAATGGATGAACAGTTAGATACACAAATAATAAATAAATAGATAGATACATGAATACAATAATAGATAACTCCTCACTCACTAAAGATAACAGTTTACTAAGTAACCTACCTACCATTTTCTCCTCTAACCTCTGACTGATTTCGTTCCTCTTCAGAGCAAAAGAGGAATTAAAACCGAAAAAGCCGATGGGGCAAAAATTCTCCCAATTCGAAAGAACCTGGGCTCCTCAAGGACCACTGATGATCGTCACCTGCCCAGGCTACCACCATAGTCATAAAACCTCCTCATAATTGGAAGCTTTAAGATTAATGTAAATAAACACCTAAGCAAGATGCTGTAATGCCTGCCATTTATTTTATATTACCCGTCTGGGGTATTGACTGCATGTTATTGTGGCAAAGTAGCATGCAGTTGATACTTTAGGGTCTATATGGGGCGCCTCTACGCACCAGAGTCACACATCATTTTGTCTGTGATAGAGGAAAACTCTGTTCATAGAGAAATGATGACACTTTTATACTACGACTGTCCCTCCGTTATGCTGTCCCCCAACCCCTTGTTACTGTCCTGCACCATTTCTTTGAATATTCATTTCCTTATTTCGCCTACCCTGTGGTCGGGGAAAAGAATGCCATCACCAAGTCTTCCCACTTGAGTCGTAAGAGGCGAAAAAAAAAAACGGGACGGGGGATGGGATTAGGAGTCCTGCTACTTGTAGTCCCAAAGGGGACATTCCTAAAAAAGTAAAGGCATAAGAAGATCTGAGAGTTTTCTAACCAGTACCCTTGATGTAGTTGGTTACCACATCATGGTAGAGAGGATTGTCCTTAGGTGAAGGATTAATGAAAGCTTAATTCTCATCAGGACTTGTTATTTGGTATTTAGGGGGATAAATGTGTTTTGTGCATTAATAATTAGATCAGTTAGATTGCTATACATTTCTTTTAAATCGCTGACCTGATTTTTGGGCCCTCGCCCCCAATTGACCTGACCTAAGGTATGCATATTACCCTCCGTGACCCAGACCTCACTCCCAGCCCCGCTCCGAGAACCAAGAATGTTCCAAACGTCCGTATGGCATTTCGTATTCAATTTCAAATAGGTTTTTATATTGTCAAAGTTTGCTTTCCTGAAGTCTGGTACTTGAACGTTATTCGTACTTTTTAATTTTTCCCAAATAACATTAAATCTTATTTCTTGATGATCGCTAGAGCCTAGACTATCTCCCACTATTACGCTGCTAATTTGGTGCTCATTATTTGTTAAAATTAAGTCCAGGGTATTTTGTCCCCTCGTAGGATCGGTAATCACTTGTTTTAGGAAATTATCCTGCACCACATCTAGGAATTTCTTCGCTTCATGATCACCTATTAAAGTTTCCCAGTCAATGTTTCTATAATTAAGATCTCCCATGATCACAACGTTTTTGTACTGGGATGCTCTGTGAATTTCATGAATCAGGGGATCAGTCTGCTCAGTGCTGAGGTTAGGAGGTCTATACAAGACGCCAATAATTACTTTCTTATTCTTGCCTATAATCTCTACCCAAATAGATTCCGTACAGTCCTCTTCCTTAATCGAAGGTGAAGTTGGGAAGAGAGATGTGGGCCTTTGTAAGTGCGTATGGGCCTGGTAGTGACAAGAGCATGGAGGAAAGGGAGGCTTTTTAGGTAGATTTAAATGAGTGCATAGAGGAATTAGGGAGAAATGTCAATGTAGTTGTATTTGGAGACCTTAATGCTAGGGTAGGAAATGAGCCAATAGACAGAGTGATTGGGAAGTATGGAGCTCCAGGTAAAAATCGTAGTGGAGAATTGATGGTGGAGATGAGTCTTGAAAGAGAGTTGATGATAGCAAATACAGTGTTTCGGAAGAAAGTCAAGCATAAATACACATGAGAGAGGGTGGTGGATGGAAGGGTGGCAGATAGAGCGTTAATGGACTATATAGTGGTGACCAGGAGTATGGTAAGAAGAGTTAAGGATGTACATGTTCTAAGGGGAGAGAGTGGGGGAATATCCGATCATTCTCTGGTGGAAGGTAAATTGAAAGTGGAGAATAGGTGGAGAAAGAGGAAAAGGGCAGAAGGTAGGGAGGTACTTAGAGTGAATCCTTAAATGAGAAAGAAAAAGAGAATGAGTATAAGAAGAAGCTGAGAGAGGAGTGGGAAGTAGTGAAGGATAGAGTAGAGCTAGGAGTGGAGGAGGAATGGAGATGGTTCAAGGAGGGAGTCATAAGGTGTGCAAAGATGGTGTGTGGAACAAGGAGGGCGGGAGGAAATAGAAGGAAGGGTAGTGAGTGGTGAGATGAGGAAGCAAAGAAGGGTGTAGAAGAGAAGAAACAACCTTTCATAGATTGGCTACAAATTAGGACGAGGGAATCGTATGAGAGGTACAAAGTAAAGAGAAGGGAAGTTAAACATAAGATAAAGGAAGCAAAGAGGAGAGCAGATGTGAAATGGGGTAAGAGTATGACAGAAAATTTTGTTGTAAGTAATAAAAAGATGTTTTGGAAAGAAATTAAAAGAGGAAGAGGAGGTGAATCAAGTAAAGAAGAAAAAGTAAAAGGTACAGATGGAGAGATGATAATGGAAGAGAAGGCAGTGAGAGGAAGGAGGGCAGAGTATTTTAGGGAGTTGCTAAATGTGAAGGAGGATAGGGAGGGAAAGGTAGCTGCAGTGGGAAGCACTAAGAAAATGAGAGTGATGAGTGAGGAAAATGGAGGAGAAATAGGGAAAAATTAAGCGAAAGCAGCTGTTAAGATGATGAGAGCAGGTAAGGCACCTGGTCTGGATGGATGCCATGCAGAATGTCTGGAGGAAGGAAGTACAGTTATGGTGGACTGGCTGGTGAGGTTATTTAATGTTTGTTTAAGAGAGAGTAGAGTGCCGGAGGTCTGGAGGAGTGCCTGTATCGTTCCGCTTTACAAGGGAAAGGGGGACAAGTGTGAGTGTAGTAGTTTTAGAGGGATCAGCTTGTTGAGTGTAGTTGGGAAGGCTTATGGGAGGGTCTTCATTGAGTGGTTTTATGACAGGTAGGGGTTGTGTAGACCAGATTTTTGTGGTAAGACAGATATGTGAGAAAGCTATAGGAAAAGGTAAGGATGTTTTTTGGGGCTTTCATGGATTTGGAAAAGGCTTACGACAGGGTAGACAGGAAGGCACTGTGGGAGGTTATGCAGATATATGGGATAGGAGGAGAGCTGTTAAGAGCGTTCAAGAGTTTTTATGAGAGTAGTAGAGCTTATTTTAGGAATAGAAATGGAGAGAGTGAATGGTTTGAGGTAAAGGTGGTAACATCGTCAGGGATGTGTTATGTCGCCCTGGCTATTCAATCTATATATGGATGGGATGGTGCGAGAGGTAAATGCAAGGGTGGTGGGTCAGGGGCTGGAGATGGTTAAAGAAAATGGAGAAAAGAGGGAAATAAGCCAGTTTTTGTTTGCTGACGACACTGCGCTTATAACAGGGTAAGAGGAGGGATTGAGGAAGTTAGTGATAGAGTTTGAGAATGTGTGTAAAAGAGGGAAGCTGAAGATAAATGTAGGCAAAGGTAAGGTGATGAGATGTACAAGGGGAGAGAGTGACAGTAGGCTGGAAGTGAGCATTGAGGGAGAGAGACTTGAGGAAGTGGATAGCTTTAGATACTTGGGTGCGAATGTGGCAGGAAAGGGAGGAGTGGGGGTGGAGGTAGAATGTAGACTGAGAGAAGCGAGTAAATGCCTTAGTGCAAGGGTTCTCAGCCTTACTTGGCCCATTCACCCCTTTCACCATTTTTGCACTGGATATATGTATATATATATATATATATATATATATATATATATATATATATATATTTATATATATATACATATATCTATGTATATATATATACATATATATATATGTATATTTAGATATGTATATATATGTATATGTATATATATACATATATATATATATATATATATATATATATATAGATAGATATCTTTTTCAACCACAAATCACTTTTAATTCCATGTCATCGCAAGTGAGACTGAGAGTCGCTCGAAGGAGGCATCCGTTGGAAATTGAAACGTGGACGAGCTGAGGATTCGAACCCAGCTAACCCGTAACAAAGTTACAGTGACGTAAACAAATACGTATTGGTTTATGTCACTATAACTTTGTTAGGGGTTAGCTGGGTTCGAATCCTCGGCTCGTCCACGTTTCAATTTCCAACGGATACCTCATTCGAGCGACTCTCAGTCTCGATTGCGATGGCATTGAATTAAAAGTGATCTTTGGTTGAAAAAGATATTAATTGATCACTGGGAACCATGCAGTGTGTATGTATATATATATATATATATATATATATATATATATATATATATATATATGTATGTATATATATATATATGTATATATATATATATATATACATATGTATATATATATATATATACATATATATATATATATATATGTATGTATGTATATATATATATGCGAATAAATCACAAAAACATGTGATCCACAAAATGTGTAATAAAACCACTTGGAAAATAAAATGAAAGGTGACCGAATGTTTTCGTCTATTTAAGACATTTGTACCTTTGAAAATGTCTTAAATAGACGAAAACGTTCGTCCACCTTTCATTCTATCTTCCAAGTGGTTTTATTATATATATACATATATATATATATATATATATATATATATACATATATATATACAGTAAATATATATATATATATATATATATATATATATATATACATATATATATATATATATATATACATATATATATATATATATATGTACATATATATATATATATATATATATATATATATATATATATATATATATATATACGTTCAGCTCCGCACCATGGACCACTAGTGAATTGGAAGTTCGGTGGTACGTGTTAACAGTCATGGCAATGGGAATTTTGTTATGCTTAAGACTCATAACCGCGACTGTCTTTTAAAGAGTTTACCAGAGTATGGATTAGGTCTCCAATGACAGATGGTGGCGTAATGGAAGCATGCTGGTCTCGCTTCTACTTAGTTGTATATTCGAATCCCGCACTTCTGTCTGATTCCCAGCATTTACTGATAGTGCCCCGACGGTTTAAGTGCATAGGGCAGAAGTGGCGGCTTCGGCCAAAGTTACTCAGCGCCTCCTGGCGTATACTCCTTGAGACCACCTCACAGGTTCCTATAACGGGGTCCACACTTTCGTTGCCTTCCAACGTCCCCAACGCGCACGGTTTTTATAACGGGGTTAGAACGTGCGGGTACTCCACTGCAACAATGCGTGTTTGTAAACAACCGCATCACGAATTTTATAGGCGTGCAGCGTCGTCCCGCAACGAGGTCAGGCCTTGAGTTTGTATTTCCCATTTCCTCTCGGTCCTGGGACGGTGGACGGAGGTTTCCTGCGCGGTTCCTGCGCGGTTCCTGCGCGGTTCCTGCGCGGTGGCACGTGGTGGCACGTGGTGGCACGTGGCACAAGCGACGTGCGCACGTGTCGTTGCTTTCTCCCCGAAGAGTGGCGACGACGGACGACAGATGACGGCGTAGGGCAAAAGAAGTCGTAAATATCAGATGCGGCCGAGAGGCGAGTACGGGAGAGAGGACCTTATTTCCCCTAAGCATAAGGCTGGAAATCTCGAAACTTGTTTCAGAATAAAAACGTAGACTTACCTTCTTTTGGATTCAGTGGCGACTAGAGTTTGAACAGACACCAGGCGCTTTTATTCACCCCTGGGGTCTCGGTCGGACAGTGGCCCGTTCAGAAGAGGGGGTGTAGGGGATCGTCTCATAACCCACCAACTACCCCAGGGTTTATCTAAACTGAATAGAATTGCCTGGCGACAGACAGAACCAAAATGTCGAATTTGTCCCTTTGAGTCTTTGAAAGTAACACAATAATAACATTTAAAAATCGCTTAGATAAATATTTGGACTCTAATCCGCAATAAATGATCTGACAGCCCGGCATTTAATTGTAATTGGATAGGATAGTGGTAGCAGTAGTGTTAGTTCATCTTCTATCGTCTAGTTGCCCTGCTTTCTTCACTGTAGCTTAGTATAGTAAACACAAACAGCCTCGTTAGGGCCAGTAGGCCTGCTGTTGTTTGTTCTTCCTTTGTGTTCCTTTGTGTTTCTTTGTGTTCCTTTGTGTTCCTTTGTGTTCCTTTGAGTCAGGAGTCAAACAAAAGCAAGAGGAAGATCCTTTGATACCTTCATCTCGGTGACGTCTCCTGCAGTCTTCAGGACTTGAGGTCCTCCACCGTATTGAAGACGGAGACTCTTCATGAACTCCTTCACTTCGGCAACAATATTTTGCATTCTGGTTGTCGACAAACTATATTATTCAGCTTGGTCTCGTTGCGTCGAAGCTGTTAGTGTGAAAGGTATAAGGTATTTTCATCTTAGAACCAATAAATCAGAAAACGTAAGAAATATCTATTGAACTAGGCGTCAATAATTGCGTATGGTATTTATCTTACCTCCTAATTCGTTGTTACAGTCCAGTTGATGAACATCTCGCTAGCTTCATGTATTGTACCGTATACCCCGGTATCGCTGTGACCGGACAGCTCAACACGAGATGGTCTAAGCAATTAATCTAACTACCATCCAGTTCCAAGCACTAAGAAAACCACTTCAAATCCAGACAAATACGATAGTTTCTAGTAAGATTTTGTACCCTAGTCACGCAGACGGAAGAGAAATACTGGCACGTTTTGAAAATGGGAATCTCTGCTGTCCATCTTGCGGAACCATTGCATGCGAGTACCAGCCATGGTGTCCCTAATCCATTGTAAAAATAGGTGAATAAGCTTTCCTAGAAAGAGGTCATCAACGGAGAAAATTCGACTAGACAAATGTAAAGCCAAATACACATATATACATACATACATACATACATACATACATACATACATACATACATGCATACACACACACACACACATATATATATATATATATATATATATACATATATATGTATATATATGTATATATATATATATATATATATTTATATATATATATATATATATATACAGTATATAACATTGTTTATATATATGTATATATATATATATATATATATGCATTTCTTTCTGCATTGCCTCTGGTCTGGACAGTGGGGAGGGAACCAGAGATGGTCCTTTCATCCACAAGGAACTAAGATTAAAAAAAAAATTGTGATGTGAGGGGCGGAGGGTGGGTGTATGTATTGACTGGTCAGCCCTCTTATATGAGGGAAGGGCCTTTTGATATATATGAGTGTGTGTGTGTGTGTCTGTGTGTGTGTGTGTGTGTGTGTGTGTGTGTGTGTGTGTGTGTGTGTGTGTGTGTGTGTGTGTGTGTGTGTGTGTGTGTGTGTGTGTGTGTGTGTGTGTGTGTGTGTGTGTGTGTGAACGTAATATGTATGTATATGTACTATGGATTATATTGTATTCGAAATTACCAATGAAAGAAGAGTTGGATCCAATTTGATAAACGAGACCTAGAATTGAATTATAAACCGATAAAATACCATTTGTTTTTTTACGTACATAAATGAACTATGACGATGCTGTAAAGCGGAAAAAGAATTAGGAAGAGATTTATTTATCTTAGTTGATCAGAAGAATGAGGGTAATGGAATGAGATATAATGGTCAGTAGCCATTCTTATACAAAGGCATTTTTACTCCCGATCGTCTGGATGATGATATGATTTAACGTCACAAACTACCCCTTATCGGAGGGCTAGGACGGTGCCCCTTACAGAAGACTCTGTAGCGTGGAATTTAATAAACCATCCCCTTTGTTCAACTTCGCCTGTGGCAGGATTCGAACCACCATCCCCTCGACCTTCGTCGCAATTAGCGACGCTCTAACCCGCTCAGCCAGCGGGCTAAGGGGAAAATATATAAGAATCAAAGTCGACTGAAACGACACGTGAACATGTCATTACAAATAATCTGGACAAGAATTTGGGTTAAGTTGTCGGTGTTCATAACTTGTGCCCAGCATGTGCCAGGACCTGATTCTGACTTGTTGGTGGAACAAAGGTGACGGTGAACAGATGAGAAAATTGGTCACTTGTGTTTGGTATCAAGATTTATAGTAATTTGCATATGCCTGGAGAAGTGGTCGGCCAGTGAAAGTCTTGGTTGCAGATTAAACATGTAAATATATATATATATATATATATATATATATATATATATATATATATATATATATATCACAGGTGAGAAATGTAGTAACACATTTATAAATCACAACTAACACCACAGTCGGACGAAAGAAAGAGTTGCGTAAGCGGAACTATATATTTCGATTGCTACCTGCAATCCTCTTCAGTAGTACAAAGTGGCAGGGAGGAGGCTATCTTAAGTAGCAACCTCTTACAAAAGAAAGGGAACACGAGAAAATACAGAACATCACTGCCCCAACCCTAGTTGACCTGAGGCTGACACGAGGTCGGGTCAGGGGGAGGGGGAGGAAGCTTGTTGACAATATTTTTGGTGATGAATAGTCCTGAAATGATGTCTGGGGTCCATTGACCCTTGGAAATATTCATCGTGGGCAGATAATCAATTAATGTTGATTCCACCATTTTCCTTCTGAACCCACACCCTGATTTGTAAATGAGATCAGATTTCTCCCAGTCCATCCGGTGATTAAATTTATCAACGTGTTGAAACACTGCTGAATTTATTTGGCCATATCTAATCGACCTTTTGTGTTCATTTAATCTTGTCGGTAGGTCTCTTCCCGTCTGGCCAATGTAAGAAAGGTTACAATCTTTACATGGAAGGGAGTAAACACCTGGGATATGTTCTTCCTTCAACCTCTGGTGAACATTAACAACTTTTTTATTAATAGTATTAGGGTAGTTATGAATTAAATTTACTTTCTCTTTGGGAAGAAACTTGGACAATTGACTGATGGACTCTGAGAAGGGGATAACTAGGGGATTTTGTCTCTCTTTCTTTAACTTAGTGGAAGGGTGTTTGAAAAAACTTGCTCTGGCTTGACTAAGGGCTTTATCCAGAAACCAATGAGGGTAGGCTAATTTTGTTAATTGGGACTTGATGGAAGTTAATTCGTGTTCTAAAAATTGGGGGCTACAAATCCTAAAGGCTCGGAGAAAAAGTCCCGAAGCTACACTCCTTTTAATGTGATCTGGGTGATGACTGAAGAAATGGAGGTAACTACCTGAATGAGTGTTCTTTCTAAAAACAGTAAAGGCAAGCTTATTCCCATTCCTCATGATTAAGATGTCTAAAAAGGGGATTTTGTCATCTTTTTCCCATTCCACTTTGAACTTGATGTTGGTTGTTAAATTATTTAGTTTATCTAGAAAAATATCAAAAGAACCCCAACTCTCATCCCAAAGAGTGAAAATATCATCAACGTATCTTAACCAAATCATACCTGGGGGTTTAATTGTTGGAAGAAGAACACTCTCAAAGTATTCCATGTAAAGATTAGCCAGAACAGGAGAAAGATTCGAACCCATGCTACAACCAAACTTTTGCCTGAAAAACCGATTTTGAAAGGAAAAGACATTAGATGACACGCAGGTGCGTACAAGAGCAATGATTTTGGAAACCGGAAGGGGGAATTTGTCTTGGAATGGTTGTAGCTTAGTTTCTAGAAAGGACAAAACATCATCAACACAAATGTTCGTAAATAATGAGATGATATCAAGACTTAATAAGCGACGGCCTACTATATTAATCTCCTTTATTTTCTGGATGAAATCTTCTGAATGTTTCAAATGGGAATTGGAAAATTTGCCCACAAATGGTGATAATAAACCCGCAAGCCATTTAGAGAGTTTGCTGGAACAAGAACCCCTGTTGGAAATAATGGGCCTTAATGGGGTACCCTCTTTATGTAACTTGGGGAGGCCATAAAAATAAGGGAGCTTGGGAGTAAAAACTTTAAGTTTGGACACTTGTTCACTAGTGGTGATCTTACGAACTTGCTTATTAAAGGAGGCAGCCATGTCTTTTAAGGGGTTTTTGGTGAGTTTCTCGTATGTATTTTGATCATTAAGAAGCTCCATAGCTTTTTCAACATACGAGTCTAGGTCTAAAACAACTACTTTACCCCCTTTATCTGCCTTGGTGATAATTATGTTACTTAGTTTTTTTAATTCTTCTATACCCATTTGGTAACGTTTGGGTAGACCATTGTTGTCCTTGAAACAATCTGAAATGCTGTTCAAGAGCACGCCTTTGAGACATAATAGGTCTTTATCATAATTATTATGGGACAAGAACTTATCAAAACCTACCAGGAAGTCCATAGCATTGTGTTTTTCCGGTTTTAAAGCAAAATTCAAACCAAGACCTAACACTTCTAATTGTGATTTTGAAAGTACTGTGCTAGAAAGATTGACGACATTATCAGAAGAAGCAAACTTAGACCAAATGCTGTTATTACATAACCTAAAAAGTTTCTTATTGAGGATCACAATGTGTTTGTCACTTACGACACTGGCTTGTTGTTGGGCTCTGTGTAGAAGTGACTTGAAGACGTGTTCATCCCGGCAATGGAAAAGAAGATCTCTGGTGGTGGACCGAAGGTGAAGAAAAGCGTTGTCAAGGTCTAATGACGCCAATTGAATCCGATCCGATAAAAAGGCTCTGATGTAAGTGGGAAAACTGTAACCCAATTGCTTGTGTTTGTGGAAACCAAACGACCGGGGGCAAACCTGTTCCGCCAAACAATTGGACAGAAAAGTTTTCTGGTTCTTCCTTTTCTTGCTTGCGATCAAGGAAGATTCGAAACGTCTGTAGGGATGTTTGAGGTCGGGGTAGTGATGAAAAATGTTGTTGATAGAAGAAAGAAGCTCCATCGTGTTGGGTCAATCACAGGTGAGAAATGTAGTAACACATTTATAAATCACAACTAACACCACAGTCGGACGAAAGAAAGAGTTGCGTAAGCGGAACTATATATTTCGATTGCTACCTGCAATCCTCTTCAGTAGTACAAAGTGGCAGGGAGGAGGCTATCTTAAGTAGCAACCTCTTACAAAAGAAAGGGAACACGAGAAAATACAGAACATCACTGCCCCAGCCCTAGTTGACCTGAGGCTGACACGAGGTCGGGTCAGGGGGAGATTAATATAGTAGGCCGTCGCTTATTAAGTCTTGATATTATCTCATTATTTACGAACATTTGTGTTGATGATGTTTTGTCCTTTCTAGAAACTAAGCTACAACCATTCCAAGACAAATTCCCCCTTCCGGTTTCCAAAATCATTGCTCTTGTACGCACCTGCGTGTCATCTAATGTCTTTTCCTTTCAAAATCGGTTTTTCAGGCAAAAGTTTGGTTGTAGCATGGGTTCGAATCTTTCTCCTGTTCTGGCTAATCTTTACATGGAATACTTTGAGAGTGTTCTTCTTCCAACAATTAAACCCCCAGGTATGATTTGGTTAAGATACGTTGATGATATTTTCACTCTTTGGGATGAGAGTTGGGGTTCTTTTGATATTTTTCTAGATAAACTAAATAATTTAACAACCAACATCAAGTTCAAAGTGGAATGGGAAAAAGATGACAAAATCCCCTTTTTAGACATCTTAATCATGAGGAATGGGAATAAGCTTGCCTTTACTGTTTTTAGAAAGAACACTCATTCAGGTAGTTACCTCCATTTCTTCAGTCATCACCCAGATCACATTAAAAGGAGTGTAGCTTCGGGACTTTTTCTCCGAGCCTTTAGGATTTGTAGCCCCCAATTTTTAGAACACGAATTAACTTCCATCAAGTCCCAATTAACAAAATTAGCCTACCCTCATTGGTTTCTGGATAAAGCCCTTAGTCAAGCCAGAGCAAGTTTTTTCAAACACCCTTCCACTAAGTTAAAGAAAGAGAGACAAAATCCCCTAGTTATCCCCTTCTCAGAGTCCATCAGTCAATTGTCCAAGTTTCTTCCCAAAGAGAAAGTAAATTTAATTCATAACTACCCTAATACTATTAATAAAAAAGTTGTTAATGTTCACCAGAGGTTGAAGGAAGAACATATCCCAGGTGTTTACTCCCTTCCATGTAAAGATTGTAACCTTTCTTACATTGGCCAGACGGGAAGAGACCTACCGACAAGATTAAATGAACACAAAAGGTCGATTAGATATGGCCAAATAAATTCAGCAGTGTTTCAACACGTTGATAAATTTAATCACCGGATGGACTGGGAGAAATCTGATCTCATTTACAAATCAGGGTGTGGGTTCAGAAGGAAAATGGTGGAATCAACATTAATTGATTATCTGCCCACGATGAATATTTCCAAGGGTCAATGGACCCCAGACATCATTTCAGGACTATTCATCACCAAAAATATTGTCAACAAGCTTCCTCCCCCTCCCCCTGACCCGACCTCGTGTCAGCCTCAGGTCAACTAGGGTTGGGGCAGTGATGTTCTGTATTTTCTCGTGTTCCCTTTCTTTTGTAAGAGGTTGCTACTTAAGATAGCCTCCTCCCTGCCACTTTGTACTACTGAAGAGGATTGCAGGTAGCAATCGAAATATATAGTTCCGCTTACGCAACTCTTTCTTTCGTCCGACTGTGGTGTTAGTTGTGATATATATATATATATATATACAGTATATATATATATATATATATATATATATATATATATATATATATACTGTACATATATATATATATATATATATATATATATATATGTATGGATGTATATATATATATATACATATATATATATATGTATATATATATATATATATATATATATATATATATATATATATATATATATATACAACACTGAATGGGTCCCAGTGAACAGATATACATTTTATCAATCACAATACACTTCAATTCTAAGACAACAACGAGAGTCTCGCGGAGGCCAGCATGCAGAAATTGAAACGTGGTACGGCCAAGGACACGAACCGGGGCCAGCACGTGTTGTGTTAGTGGTGTGTGTGTGTGTGTGTGTGTGTGTGTGTGTGTGTGTGTGTGTGTGTGTGTGTGTGTGTGTGTGTGTGTGTGTGTGTGTGTGTGTGTGTGTGTGTGTGTGTGTGTGTGTGTGTGTGTGTGTGTGTGTGTGTGTGTGTGTGTGTATAAATACCAACACTACATACTAGGAGATGTCATGTAATGTGTTCCTTTAGCTATGTTATTACAGACAACCGAATCTCACCCACGACATTCCAAATCTATTCAGATGTATATTTCCCTATTTGGTATTTACTGTTCCTGTATCCTGAAATAATTGTGTCATTTCACTCGACCGACGATCTTCATTTGTCAGCTACTGACCAGATGACCAAGAAGAGGTTTTAATTGATGCTGCCATGTTCCTGCGTTTCGTTTCACAAACATCTATTCGTGTTATTTAACTGGTCAGATGATATGTCAGAATTGTTTATTTTTTCCCACGATATAAGTCTTTTATCATTATCAGTTTCATCCTTTTCCCTCTTTTATTCCTCTGTGTGTGTGTGTGTGTGTGTGTGTGTGTGTGTGTGTGTGTGTGTGTGTGTGTGTGTGTGTGTGTGTGTGTGTGTGTGTGTGTGTGTGTGTGTGTGTGTGTGTGTGTGTGTGTGTGTGTGTGTGTGTGTGTGTGTGTGTGTGTGTGTGTGTGTGTGTGTGTGTGTTATGTGTGTGTGCTTCTTCATCACTATATTGTGATTTCCTCCCTTTCAGTGGGCAAGGTTAGTGACTGTGGGGGTTGCCATCTGCCAACTAAGAGCTCATGCGTTTTTTCCAACTCTAACTTCTTTGTAGATTTAATGATAACCAATAAATATGATAATGATAATAATAATGATAATAATAATAATGATAACAGTAGGAATGATGATAATGATAATAATAATGATGATAAGGATAAGGATAGTAAT
>NC_134805.1:6341331-6343831 GCF_046742065.1 Oratosquilla oratoria
CAAAAAAAGTGTTGCCTCTGGCCTTTTTTTTGAGGGCTTTCAGGATTTGCAGTCCTCAATTTCTGGACCACGAGATTGAGGTGATCAAATGTCAACTTGAGAAGTTGGCTTATCCTCCTTGGTTTCTGGACCAAGCCCTCAGTAAGGCTAGGGCCAACCATTTTAAAACTTCCGTCCCCTCAAATTTTCACCGCTCCTTTAAGGACATTTTAAAGATTCCATTCAATAATACCATCAGTTCTTCTACTAAATTGTTTCCTCGTGAACGTCTCACTATTGCTTATCACTATCCTAACACCGTACGTAAGCAAATTGTGAACGTTCAACAAAAGCCGAAGGAAGTTGAGTCACCTGGTGTTTATTGTTTGCCCTGCAAAGATTGTGATTTGGTTTACTTGGGTCAAACCGGGAGAGACTTGAACACTAGATTGGCAGAACATAAAAGGTCAATTAGGTATGGGCAGGAAAATTCAGCTGTATTTCTTCATGTTAAAAATAAGAATCATTCTTTCGACTGGGGTAAGGCCAGATTAGTGTTCAAGTCCCACTGTGGTTTCAGGAGGAAAATAGTCGAATCAGCATTAATTGAGGAATGCCCTAATATTAATATTTCTAAAGGGCAGTGGACACCTGACATTATCTCACGCGCAGCAATAAATAAGCTCGTGCGGACGTTACATCCTCCCCTCTCCTCACCCCCTCCCTCCTCCGCCACCCCAGTTAGCCCGCATCTGAGTGAGGTCAACTGTCCACATCTCTTCTTACTGTAGTTTATAAGTCCCCTCTGTTCTCTATCTTATGTACTTTCCTGAAGAGGGCTACAGTTGATAGCCGAAATATAGGATTATTCTCTATTCGAAGTTTATTCTTTCTCCGACTGTGGGTTCCTGTGTTATATATATATATATATATATATATATATATATATATATATATATATACATATATACATGTATATATATATATATATATATATATATATATATATATATATACATATGTGTGTGTGTGTGTGTGTGTGTGTGTGTGTGTGTGTGTGTGTGTGTGTGTGTGTGTGTGTGTGTGTGTGTGTGTGTGTGTGTGTGTGTGTGTGTGTGTGTGTGTGTGTGTGTGTTCGTGTGTGTGTGTGTGTGTGTGTGTGTGTGTGTGTGTGTGTGTGTGTGTGTGTGTGTGTATGTGTGTGTGTGTGTGTGTGTGTGTGTGTGTGTGTGTGTGTGTGTGTGTGTGTGTGTGTGTGTGTGTGTGTGTGTGTGTGTGTGTGTGTGTGTGTGTGTGTATAATCCCATCCAGGTGTAATCCTATGACCTTTTTCACGCATTACATATCCATCACGTGGCTTAAGGGGGACAGTAAATACTTGAAGTATTAGTGAAAGCTTTCACGTCGTCAGCGCGGCACGATCTCGGTACCACGGCTTGGGAACCTGGAACGCTAACCATTGCATGAAGGAGACATGTATGTTTTTTTTTTATGTAATTGTAGTATACAGGAAAAGATCAACGCTCATGGTGGTCCTGTCTCCTACTCACCAATTATCCTAACCGACTATAAAGTCGCATATGGTTCGAACAAAGAGTGTAGGTCGTGTGTGTATATATATGTATGTGTGTGTGTGTGTGTGTGTGTGTGTGTGTGTGTGTGTGTGTGTGTGTGTGTGTGTGTGTGTGTGTGTGTGTGTGTGTGTGTGTGTGTGTGTGTGTGTGTGTGTGTGTGTGTGTGTGTGTGTGTGTTTGTGTGTGTGTGTGTGTGTGTGTGTGTGTGTGTGTGTGTGTGTGTGTGTGTGTGTGTGTGTGTGTGTGTGTGTGTGTGTGTGTGTGTGTGTGTGTGTGTGTGTGTGTGTGTGTGTGTGTGTGTGTGTGTGTGTGTGTGTGTGTGTGTGTGTGTGTGTGTGTGTGTGTATGTGTGTGTGAATATGTGTTTTGGTATGTGATTATCAACATGTTTTTTGTAAGCATAAAAACGTACTACAATAAGGTATCTCTAATTTTTCTATTTTGTAAAATATTCGAAGCATTTATTTTTTCATTTGATTATTTCTTCACTAATTCACTCATTTTTATTTATTTATTCATTTATCTACAATTTTCTGTTAACTGATTGACTGGTTGATTGCTCAGTTAATTCTTATATTTATCTATTCACTCGTTTGTTTATCAAATCATCTATTTTCAGCTATCTACATATTCATTCATTCATCTAATTGTAAATTCATCTATTCATATATCTATTTCTTCATTCATTTATTTACTTATCTATCTAATTATTGATTCATTCATTCATACATTCATTCATTCATTTTTCCTACATAACATCCAAAGACCTGCGTGGACTCCTCTCGGCTCTGGATTTCGAAAGTGGTCGAGAACCAGAATGCGGCGAAGTGACCCCTAGTGCACCCGTCCGGTGAGTCGATTCTTGCGGACTTCGAGCAGGAATGAATGGTTCTTCGGGGCCTCCGCGAACTCGCTGAGGTTCTCCGGGTCCGTAGCCCGAGCCGCGG
>NC_134805.1:6346331-6351331 GCF_046742065.1 Oratosquilla oratoria
CCTCTTCCGTGGGAGAAGACACAAACGTTTCCCTCTTCCGTGTGAGAAGACAAACGTTTCCCTCTTCCGTGTGAGAAGACAAACGTTTTCCTCTTCCGTGAGAGAAGACAAACGTTTTCCTCTTCCGTGGGAGAAGACACAAACGTTTCCCTCTTCCGTGTGAGAAGAAGACACGAACGTTTCCATCTTCCGTGGGAGAAGAAGACAAACGTTTTCCTCTTCCGTGAGAGGAGTAGACACGAACGTTTCCATCTTCCGTGGGAGAATAGCCAAACTTTAGCCCATTTCAACCCTTTGACTACAAGAGGCTTCCATCTGGTAGAAGAGAGTTGGTTCCCTCCTCCAGGACTTTTCAATCCTAATCCTGTGATATTCGGACGAAAAATGACGTAGAGATATATATGTAAATTTATATGTAAATCTACATGTATATGTATGTGTATATGTATGTGTATTTGCATATATATGCATGTGGATGTGTATGTGTATGTGTATGTATATACATATACATATGTATCTCGCTGTAGTGTGAGCATCCGTTATCATTTAACAGACTAAATCAGGAAACAGACTTTTGTCTGTGATCGTACCAATGTCTGTTATCGTTGACATCTTTGTGTCTTTGTAGGCGTTTACATGACTCCCATCAACCGATCATTAATTGATTAATTAATCAATTAATTAATTGGTCAATTAACACGGGGAAGAGATGATATGTTTAGCAGAAGGTGAGGTCAGTCAGTTGATTTAACGTTAAAGGCCTTCAGGTGTATGACATTCTGCCTAAACGTTGTTATGGCAAACGTTTATTCTTTTTTCTGGTGGGCGGAGTCAAGAACAAGCCCCGCCCCTAAATGACAAACTCGACTCCCACTCCAGTTTGCCAAAACAAAGTTTATTCAAGTGTCACATTAATGAAGTGTTTACGAGCTTGGCTGATCTGAACATAACTGAGTGAAATTATGAATAGAATCAAGAACAATCAAGATGATTATATGAGTGATGCTTCTGTAACAAGTGAAAGGGGATTCGATCGTATCCGAGGAGGATCCGACTGTACCTAAAAAGGATTCAATCGCATCCAAGCAGCATTTTTGTTCCTCTTATACACGACTGTCTGAGAAGATAGAAGATGCATATGCGTCCGTAATGTGAAATAGGACATTGACATGCTTCCAAGATCCTCTCGATAAAAGGACATTGGTCATGTTGCGTATGTCCCCCGTCATCTTGACCATGGTGCAATTGTCCACGTGATAAAAAGGACACATTGCCATGTTCCAAATGTCCTAATGATAAATGATATGATTCGTTCAGTATGAAAGCAAAGAAATACATACAATGCAGTGTGCACTAGACGTATTCTGCTCCTCGCAGTAATGAAGCCGATTCTTATTTTTCAAGTTATACTGGATTATTCAGTTCCCTTAATGACCTAATGTTCATATGATTAAGTATTCACCAATAAACTAATATGACACGCTAAGTAAATATAATATGAATATTAGTGCATATGTATACACACATTTACATAATGGGTAAATAGGTTTGGGGGAGTATCTCTTTTATTTCTGTACATAATATTGGAAGTTCGATATTTCTGCCGTTTCTGTTGTCAGCGTCGTCGTTATCGTCGTCGTCGTCTTTGTCGTCGTCGTCGTTGTCGTTGTTCATTCTCGAAGAATTTCTTATCCATCTTCCTCCATTCAACTTCCTTTATTTTTTTCTTTTTCTTCTTTTCGTTTCAGTCGAAGCTGTGTCCTGAATTCTCGATGAATCAACTATCTGGAAGACAGAAAAAAATATGAGTTACGAAAGTGACAGACGTGAAGATGCATAGGCTAAACACAGGAATATACAGTAAATATTAGTGATTTACCCTTAAATGGCAGGGCCGAGGGAATCCAATTTTAGCTGAATAAAACAATGATTAGAAAGAAAGAAAGACAAAATAAAACAACCTTGTACCACCGGTCCTGAAAAAAATCATAAAAATGAATAAGACGTTTAATTTTTTCCAACACGAGGGAAATCCCCATTTCACTTCCCTTCCCCCCACCCCCACCCCGTCGCCGCTCCTACGCAGCAAAGGGGTTGGGGAAATGCCTCTTTTGACCTTTTTCGTGATCCTGCATTCCTCTAAAGGTCAGACAACCAAAGTGATGATATCTTGCGTCACCGCTATCAACATTCAACAATCTCAGACAGAGAGGAAGAGAGAGAGAGAGAGAAAATTCTCATAATGATGGGAGTCTAAGTGCTGAACGTAATACCATCATTTACGCTCACCTTGAGCTACGCTACGATTAGTACGTAAAGTATTGCAAAAGATGTCACCAAAAAATATGAAAAATTGCACGAAAGGGAATGGTAACTTGCTTTAGTTGTACTTCTTCATGTATGTGTGTGTGTGTGTGTGTGTGTGTGTGTGTGTGTGTGTGTGTGTGTGTGTGTGTGTGTGTGTGTGTGTGTGTGTGTGTGTGTGTGTGTGTGTGTGTGTGTGTGTGTGTGTGTGTGTGTGTGTGTGTGTGTGCGTGTGCGTGTATGTGTGTGTGCGTGTATGTGTTTATTTATGTGTTTATGTCAAATGGGTTTAATGGAGTAGAAAAATATAAAGGAACTAGGTAAACGAATAACGTTTAAATCAAGAACTCATATACTGTGTACAGGAATGAAAACATCAATATTAATTATGTAGTCTGTTGGTTTTGGTTTAATACTCCATCAAGCACCGTCTAATATTTTTTATTTGCGTCTTCCTGTCCAAATTTTCATTATTTACGGCTGACAACCTGATGATTTGTTTACTACTTGTAGGATAAGAAACGTGCATTCGTTATAATATAAACTATTCCAGAACATTCCAATATACACGATAAGAAAAACGATGTTTTTTTTAAACAACGCTTTATGGATACAGGCTTCATTTTTAATCCAGATTTCACTGCGTGTAGAAAAAGGTACGTGTGTTTGTTGTGGATTGAACTATCCTGTGGAACATACCCGAGTGATTTAAAGTAAAAAAGAGTCTTCTGAAAGCTACTTTTAGTGTTTATTGTATAGAGTGATAAAAGACTGTTAAGTGGCAATGGTTAGATTGAAGACATCGCGATTGGTGCGACCTATTGGTCCTTGGGAAGTGACGATTAAGGACCTTAAAGAGAACATGAGGGAGGCGAGACTTGAAGGGATCAAATATTTGTGCAGTGTAAGGTATCTCATTTTCTCATATTTGTATTATTATTATTATTATTATTTTTTTTTTTGCGTTTGTTTAAAATTTAGTTGATATAGCGTTACATTTGGGTCTACATTCTAGAAAAAAAGGACTCATAGTTAGTGTCTAGATGCCTGATTGTGTTATGGAAAAGATATTTTAGAAGATATTACACAGAATAAGAAACCTCACCTGACCGTTTCGTGACTATGAAAGGCCCAAGAACTACAAGTACCAACTTCAACGAAGATTCTCAAGGGAACTTTGAGAAATTTGGAACAACGCGTTTCACGACAAAGCACAAATAACCTCATCTTTGTCCAGAGGCTTTGTGCCCAATGTGTACATCACTGATCCCTTGTTCAGGAACTTCAGTCTCATTTTTCAGTCTGACGTTATTAACACAGTGAGAGCCTCTCACAAGCTTCGATCTACCAGCTCTCACATTCACACACTCACGATCTCACTTCCTTTAACCCTTGTTTTGCGGAGTAATGAAAGGGGGGGGTTAGCCCCTTATCGGAATAAAATCGTCTGGCGACAGCTTGAATAGATAATGAAAACGCCCTAAAACGAAGGAAAGCCTCCCCTAAGCTGTATAAAATTACCCGGCGACAAATCGAAAAGATAATAAAATTGCAAAATGCAATGAAATGGTTCAACAGTGGGGGAGAGCAACGTTAACTGCATTAACCAAAGCAAACGTGGACGCGGATCGTGTGTGCGCGTGCGCCCGCGTGCAAGCATGCGTACGTGCATATGCATGTTCGTGCATTCTTGCATATGTTCGTGCTTTCGTATATGCATGAGTGCCTCCTCGCGTGACTTGGTCCGTCCCCATTTGTACACACACAAATACACACACGCACATACACACACACACACACACACACACACATACACACACACACACACACACACACTTACAAAAGTACACACATCTGCACATGTAGACACGGCACGCACGGACGCACACACACACACGTACACACATGCATGCATCAGTGACCATAACATTTGAGCTCAAAAAAACAGAAATTTATTTAAATGTGAAGCCATTACTAAAAATACGTTCATTATCTCCAAATTTATGACACTTTATCATGTAATTAGTTTTCTGGCGACGGGGGGAGGTGGTGGTTGAGGAGGGGGAGGTGCCTTTGGCGACGGCGAGAGAAGAAAAAGCTGTGTTTGTGTTTGTGTTTGTGTTTGTATTTGTGTTTGTGTTTGTGTTTGTTGAAGCTGCGGATGAGGTAGTTGTTGCTCTGGTTGTGGTTATGGTTGTAGCTGGGTTTGTAGTTGTTGTTTTTGTTGTGGTCGTGTTTGTGGTACTGATAGCCTGTCCATTGTTCTGTTGCTGCCTTTCATTATCAAAACTACTTAAAATTCATCATTTTAGTAACAATAACTCACACGCACGCACACATACACACAAATTGGAACAAATTGGATGAGGCAACAGAGTGTGCAAACATTATACAAGAATTTAAGAACAAACTAGATGCTGAAAGATACAAAGACGGGTCACTACGAGCATAGCTCCCTTCCCGTATAATACAACTAGGTAAACACACACACACACACACACACACACACACACACAAAACATATGTGTCTTGCTGTATTGGTTCTGATCCAGGCAGTGGACAAGACACAGGGATGACCCATCATCCAAGAGGAGCTAAGTGAGATGGGAAACAATGGGTGAGGGATGGGAGTGGAAAGGGTGGGATTGGGTGTGTTCCTCGGTTGGCTAACCCTCTTACAAGGGGAAAAATACTCT
>NC_134805.1:6353831-6361331 GCF_046742065.1 Oratosquilla oratoria
GAGAAAGGATGGGGAGGGCAAGAGAGAGAGAGAAAGGAGAGAAGAGGAGAAGAGAGAGAGAGAGAGAGAAAGAGAGAGAGAGAAAGAGTGTAGAGGGAAGAGAAAGAGAGAGAGAGAGAGAGAGAGAGAGAGAGAGAGAGAGAGAGAGAGAGAGAGAAAGGAGTGGAGAGGGGAAGAGAAAGAGACTGAGAAAGAGAGAGAGAGAGAAATAGAGAGTGAAGAGAGAACGGAGAGAAGAGAAGAGAGAGAGAGAGAGAAAGGAGTGGAGAGGGGAAGAGAAAGAGAGAGAGAGAGAGAGAAATAAGGAGTGAGAGAGAAAGGAGAGAAGAGAGAGAGAGAGAGAGAGAAAGGAGTGGAGAGAGAGAGAGAGAGAGAGAGAGAGAGAGAGAGAGAGAGAGAGAGAGAGAGAGAGAGTGGAGAGAGAGAGAGAGAGAGAGAGAGAGAGAGAGAGAGAGAGAGAGAGAGAGAGAGAGAGAGAGAGAGAGAGAGAGAGAGAGAGAGAGAGAGAGAGAGAGAGAGAGAAGAGGGAAAGGCGAGGAGCAGCGGAAGCTAGAAACATGTCGGCATCTAGCTTTCTAGTAGGGCATAAGTGTGCCGGAGACTCAAATCTGAACTTAGATCCCAATTCGCCAAAAGAAACGCATCAGATCGAGGCTCAGTGACTGCCATTTGCCCTGGCTGGTTGAGCGAAAAGTGTAACAAGGTTTAGTCGTAGCTAGGCGTCTCACGGCGTAAGTGCCTTAACTTGTTCCCGTTGTAGAAAAAGCCGATTAAAGAAAGGAGTAATGGATTACTTAAACTACATTAAAATCTTGTTGTTTCCTGTAACAGGATGTAGCAGAAGTATAGGAGGAATATTGTTTATTTATTTTTTCTAAGTTGTTCTCATTACCGAGTTTATACTTCTGTGAGACTCAGAAAATGAGAGAAGACGAGGGTACAAGAAGATTTAGGATCTTAGATGTAAAACCTTCTTTCATTATCCAGGAAATAGAAGGATATACTCTGCCATTAGAGGCAGCGTCACTGTAGTTGAAGAACCTTCATGGCAAAATACCTCAAGAAGCGATCGTAACACCAGTCAGGACGTAAAGACTCGTAAGTAACTTATGTTCACCTGACGATGTCGAAAAGATTCTTTGGAACGTGTTAGGAAGCCACGGTCAGAGGAAAGCGCTGTACGCTTGTACTGTTGTGGAAGCTGGGTGTAGAATGTACATGTACTATCATTGCACACGCACACACACACACACACGCGCGCGCGCGCGCATACACATGCATACACATCCATACGCACGCACGCATATTCCCAAGGGAACGTACCCACCCAAATCCACCCATCAGAACTCCCTATTATCTTCCATACAAACACTGACAAACTGAAATTACAAAATCATAATCACACTCACACACCGACACAATGTTGTGTGTGTGTGGGCGTGGGTGTGGGTGTGGGTGTGAGTGTTTCTTTTTTGTGTGTGTATTTACCTAGTTGTATTTATCTAGTTGTATCTTACGGGATGGGGAACTACGCTCGTGGTGTCCCGTCTTTGTATCTCGCAGTGTCTAATTTGCTCTTAATTTCGTGTAGGGTTTTTGTGCACACTATTGTTTCGTCCAATTTGTTCCATATACCCACCACTCTTTGTGGAAAGTTGTTCTTTTTTAGGTCTCTTCTATAACTCTCCTTTTTGAGTTTCCTTTCATGTCTCCTTGTATTCCTCTTATCCCAATTAAGTGTGTGTGTGTGTGTGTGTGTGTGTGTGTGTGTGTGTGTGTGTGTGTGTGTGTGTGTGTGTGTGTGTGTGTGTGTGTGTGTGTGTGTGTGTGTGTGTGTGTATGTATGTGTGTGTGTGTGTGTGTGTTCACCTTGGTCTTTGAATCACGTGCTGGACTCGTGATCAACAGCTATTTCCCTCCCGGAAGAGAGCTCAGAGCTCGTATGACCAATCTATGGGTAATGCTGTGACCTTACACGCACACACACACCCAACTCCCCGCCCACGAGAATTGGAGTAACGACTCGAAGCGCAGTGATACTGAAAATACTTCAGCCCTGGGCAGGATTCGAACCTGGACCGCCGTAGAGACAGTCGGGGACTTTACCAACCGCGCCACCGAGAGAGAGAGAGAGAGAGAGAGAGAGAGAGTGTGTGTGTGTGTGTGTGTGTGTGTGTGTGTGTGTGTGTGTGTGTGTGTGTGTGTGTGTGTGTGTGTGTGTGTGTGTGTGTGTGTGTGTGTGTGTGTGTGTGTGTGTGTGTGTGTGTGTGTGTGTGTGTGTGTGTGTGTGTGTGTGTGTGTGCGTGCGCTGAGGGGCACTTTTATTGTGTTATAAACCCTCAGACAGAATAAAATCGACCAAGATTTGTATTATTCCGCTTCAGGTCTGCGAAAAATATCAAATGAGAAAATACAGTTTTGTTTTCATTCGTGCATTCCCTAAGTAATGAAATTAGTTTTTTGCAAATTCAACCTTCAAGATAATGAATGCAAACAAAATGAGTAAAACGTCATTTATCTATTTATAATCGAATTATTTCTTTCGGACTCAACAATTCATGCATCATAAAGTTTCAAATTGTCTCGAAATCTTTCACTTAATTTCTCTTTTATTAAATTCGTGGCGAACTCGATAGGTCATATAATCATAATATAGCTTCATTCATTCGACCGTAACATTTAGGAAAAGAGACAAAAAATTATCATCTATTGTTTTGGGTGGCGGGAAAAGTATATTTGTAGTTACATGATCTAGTCGATTGAAATTAATTTTCATCTCACCCAAGTTTGCTCAAAATATATTTCATACATTTTTATAACCAATCCATCAGTATATTCTGATCTAGATTTACTTTACTATTGCACAAAAAATACTTCAAATCATTATTATTAGTAATATACAAATGTCTAGGTTGATATCTATTTATGAAAGGTATTTAGTCTACTTTCCTGTTGCACAAAATATACTCGAAATCATTATTCTTAGTGGTATCTAAATGTCTAGGTTGACATCGACTTATAAAAGGTCTTTAATTCTCACATCCCACGCCACTTCCTGACTGTCGCTTGCAAAACTAATCTTCCTTACATTGAGTCGAAAACAAAGTAAGACATGCTTCAAGGAAATCAACTTTCTTCGTTTTTCTTCCCCTCGCAAAAAAAAAAAAATCGTCCTTGAAGCCTTGACTCTAATTGATTATCTTTCTTTTATTATTCTTTTATGAATTTGTTCATTTCTATGTTAATTTCTTAATCAAATTTTGAATATTTTCTTACGGTTATGAACGTTACTCTGGGTTAGGAAGACATCAATGACGTCAGAGCAGTAAATGAATACACTGTTTGAGAAGTACAAATCTCCTGAAGTCGTTTTTATAGACTCGTTACATTTAGACTAACTATTAACTCAGGGAAACAATGTGTCTGGATAACATAAATATTTACGCTCTTCATTACCGCGTTTCGAAATGAAAAAGAAAAAGTATATCGAAAAGAAAAAATGGTTGGATTCTCTTGGTCGGAGACTATAAAGAAGACAATGTGTGGATGTGTTTTTTTTTTCGCGGGCGTCTCTGCATTCCTTCCGGATCCGGTCCCCTTTGGACCCAGTCTGTGAAGCGAGGACTGCCAGAAGCACAATTGTGTCCAAACAGGAAGGTTATAATCATGTCGTGTCAATCTTGGTGAGCCATTAGAAGACTCTCCCATCCCATAGGGTATGATACAATCTTCATCAAGGATGATTCACGAAGAAATTCGATACAGAGTTGTAAGGATTGTTTTCAGATCGTTCCCCAGTTGCCAGTTGGCAAGCCTGGATCCAGTGAAGCATTGCGTATGTTCTTGATCAGACATCGACTCAAATAATTCATAAGAAGCTTCAACTGACGCAGGGCTACCAACTGTTGCGAGCTTACTATGGCTGCCGCAGAGGTGTCAGAAGGTTTCATAAATTCAGGAGTAAATGGAGGACAAATCCAAAGCAAGGATTGTGTTTTCATCGTAAAATTAACATATATTTACAAAAATATCGGTGTAGTATTATGTAAATATAGCCTTATTCTTGATTATCTAATATTTTTCTATATAGCATTCAATTTAAAACATGTATTCTTCGTACAAAAATCATAGAGATTATTCAGCAACAGACGCTGCATCTTCATATTTTCTTTCTTAATAACAAGTTTATCATTTGAACAGAAAGTAATATTAGTACTTGTCTCAGAGGAAACATTAACTATTTTTCTATATTTCTGTCCAGTGCTGTATCGAATCCAGATATGTTATAGGACTATATAAAATAAAAAAACTAAATAAAAATATAAAATAAAAAAATCTGTGATCCCAGGAGCATCTTTACCATGACATACATTTGTCGAGGTAGTTCCTTACACGGCCTCCACCAGTTTCTCACTTTCCTTTCTTTATATTTACATTTTTTTTTTTTTGTGGTTCTTTATGTACCCTCAAGACGACTTCATGTTGAAAACATTGGGTCTTTAGTCATTTTATTTGCAAATTGCTTTCTGCAAAAATTTTAATCGCGTGTTTTTGTGATTGGTGACACACACACACGCACGCACGCACACACACACACACACACACACACACACATACACACACACACACACATATGTATATATATATATATATGTATATATATATATATATATATGTGTGTGTGTGTGTGTGTGTGTGTGTGTGTGTGTGTGTGTGTGTGTGTGTGTGTGTGTGTGTGTGTGTGTGTGTGTGTGTGTGTGTGTGTGGTGTGTATGTGTGTGTGTGTGTGTGTGTGTGTGTGTGTGTGTGTGTGTGTGTGTGTGTGTGTGTGTGTGTGTGTGTGTGTGTGTGTGTGTGTGTGTGTGTGTACGCTTGTGTTTGTGTGTGCATGCACTATCATTTTTATGCTTGGCAACATACACGAAGGTTCACTTGTAAATACACAGTCATTCATATAAAACATAAATATTCCTCCTATAATGAAAAATATATGTTGAAAGGAAAAAAATATATACGTGTTAGATTGCATTTACGCAATGCTACGCTTGTTATAAGACTACGAAAAAACAAAAGAGGATCGTGATAAGGTAATCTGAGACTGCGTAGATGGGAAGTGGTAAGTAACGGTAGAATCCAAACAAGCATACGAATGGTTGGACGGTCCTCAAGCATGACGTCATTATCAATTGCGCTGACCTGGTCTGAAACTATGGTTTGGTTACCACAAACAATCCTTAGGGGAGTTGAACTAAGGTTTATGGAATGTGGGCGGGTGGGTATTGGGGGTGGGAGTGTTTCTTGTCGTCGTCTTCGTCATCATCGTCATCTTCGTCATCTTCGTCATCTTCGTCATCGTCGTCATCATCGCCACCATCGCATCATCATCGTCGTCGTCGTCTTCATCATCATCGTCGTCGTCGTCGTCGTCATCGTCGTCGTCATCGTCGTCGTCGTCGTCGTCGTCATCATCATCATCATCATCATCATCATCATCATCATCATCATCATCATCATCATCATCATCATCATCATCATCATCATTATTATCATTATTATTATTATTGGTGGAGGTCGGGGAGAGCAATACTTGGTTTCCAGTAAAGATTTGAATATCGTGAGGATATGCGTTTGATTTTTCTTAAACGCATATACTCGCACACGTATACACATACACACACAGTTTTCCACGGAGAGTGGTGGATGTCTGGAACAAATTGGACGAAACAATAGTGTGCGCAACCACCATATAAGAAAGTAGGAACAAACTCGATGTTGCGAGATACAAAGACGAGTCACTACATGCATAGCTCCCCTGCCCGTATAATACAACTAGGTAAATACAACTAGGTAAATACACACGCACACATACACATTTATGCAGTGATAATTTCCACCCATAATAAGTTATATTCCACGACTAATTTTTTAGCGGGTCTGAGAAATGCTAGACTCACTCTATGGCAACATTTCCGTCTGGAACTAAAGCTACCATATAACGAGTTTGACTTTTCTCAGACGCGGTGAAATAAAGTACAGTTCTTTCCGTTACATTTCTGGTGGATAGTTTTGCTATCGGACTGTAAATATAGTGTTCTCAGCTATGTGATGTGTTCAACACTAACTATAGTACTTTAGAGCATCGTTTCTCAACCTTTTTACCCTTGCGTAACCTTTGAAATAAATTGCATGTCTCAAGGAACCCCTGCGCAAAAAAGAAAAAGAAAAAAATACACACACATATATACCCTATCTTTATCATTTTATTTTCATCGTAATAATAGGCTAGATAGGATGACGTCTATATTACATTATTACAGTAACCAAGAATATGTCGAGCGTGTTTAATTATATTACGTATATGAAATTAAATAAAAAAAAAATAAAAAGTGCATTAGCTTATCTCACTTGTTCTCGCGGAACCCTTTTGCGGAACCTCAGGGTTCCGGGGAACCCTGGTTGAGAAACGCTACTTAAGAGTGTCAGTGACATTTCATAGTAGTTATGAACATTCATGAACAAAAGTAGGTTTACACTCCTTTTTTCATTGTATCAAGCCTTTGGACAACTTTGTTGAAATTTTCATTAAAAAGAAAATCTTAAAGAAATTGACTCCAAGCTTCTTTCGTGCGTGCGTGAGTGCTTGCGTGCTTGCGTACAAACCTGTAGGCGTGTGTGCGGTTGAGATGTGAATTTCTAAAAAGAAAATCTCCAGAAAGTGGAAGACGCGGTCCATCTCGAAATTGTGTCATTTGGTCTCGTACAGACCTAGAGGAGGAAGAGGAGGAGGAGGAGGAGGAGGAGGAGGAGGAGGAGGAGGAGGAGGTTGAGGAGGAGGAGGAGGGCCTCCTTACTTCCTTCCTCAACAATGACCAAGAGGATTTTGGGACTCTGGAGTTGCACGATCTTCCATTTTTTTCAGAACCTTTCCCAGTGCTTCAGTCAAACGGGGCTACTTAAGTAGCCGCTAGTGTTAGCGACTTGCAAACGACCATTCTTATTGATCAGTATCAAAGAAAAATTTGTCAACTTGCTTCCAAACTATCCCAGTCTCAACACTTACTTGCCAGTTAAGTTAACTTGCAGTTAGCATCAGCGGCTACTAAACTTGCCCAGTGGCAACGAGAGGTCGCCTCTTATAGTTTCTTTCTCCTCCTCCACTCACTCCTCTCCAGTCTCATCCATCTCAGACACCACTACCTCCCACTCCTCCTCTTCTTTCTCCTCCTCTTCCTCTTCCTCTCTTTCCTCCTCTTCTTTTTCCTTTCCCTCGCCCCCATATGGAATACTGACACCAGTATCTCCCTCTCCTCCTCTTCTTCCTCTTCCTCTTCATCTTCCTCCCTTTCTTTTCCTTTCCCTCGTCTCCATATAGAATACTAACTACATATGTTTTATGCATTAGGTATCTATATTCTAGGAACTATAGCAACACTCCCCTACATGCCAGAGGCACGTAGCATTCTTGTACAATTGGAAAATAGTTTCCAGTCAATAGAGAAT
>NC_134805.1:6366331-6378831 GCF_046742065.1 Oratosquilla oratoria
TAATTAACGTGTGGTTAAGTTTAATTTAGGATAGGTTAGGGTGGGGTTAGGTTAGAGTTGGGTGAGATTGGGGTAGATTAGGTTTGGTTAGGATGTTGTTAGGTTGGGTTAACTTATGTTAAGTTAGATTAGGTTAAGGTGTGGTTAATTAGGTTAGGGTACGGTTAGATTATCAGTGTGGATAGGTTAGGTTTGGTTAGGTTTGGTTAGAGTGTGGTTAGGTTAGGTTACGCTTGAAAGTAGTTATGACAGGCTAGGGTATGGTTAGGTTTGATTAGGTTAGGATGCGGTTAGGTTAGTTTAGATTGGGGTTACGTTATATTAGCTTAGGGTGTGATTAGATTAAATTAGTTTAGGTGTGGTTAGGTTAGGTGGAGTTTTTTTTAGCGATGGTGACGGTGACGATGATGGTGATTAGGGAGGTGACGAAGAGCACGACAACGAGGAGGAAGAGGAGGAAGAGGAGGAGGAAGAAGAGGAGGAGGAAGAGGAGGAGAAGGAGAAGGTGGCACAAACCTATGACATCTATCTGCGGAAGCTGTAAGACCTTAAACTCAAGAAGGCTGTTGCAGCTACTGACCTTTACCTAATTGCTCTTCAATAAGGTCAGGGCACTGTGACCTCTCCTTAAGGTCAAGGTGTGGTGACATGTCTTGTTTCGTTCCGGCGTCTTCGTGTGTCTGAGAGATCAGACTTTGTGCTCTTGGGGAGTTTGACCTATAGACACCATCCCCCACCTACCCCACTCCACCCTCCTTTAGACCTAAACCTCATGATACACTTTCAGGTGTATGAAAACGTTTGTCCATAACTGAAACAAAATATCTGAAGATGTGTACAGTTCTCAATACTTCCGACTGCCGAAGTTTCTGTGTGACGTCACACCGGGAACTAGTGAATAAGCAAAACCTCCTTCCTCGCTGCATGGCAGTTGTCCTCGCCGCGTGGCAGTTGTCCTCGCTGCCCCGATCTTTGAGGAGATCCCTTCGGCGCCGAAGGAGCCAAGACCTTGTCGGTGGATTCCTCGGGCGAAGTGACGCCAGCCAATTTCATTCCTTTTGCGGAATGCCCCCTCAGTGGGAAGGAGGAAGAGAAAGAGAAGGAGGAGGAGGAACGGGAGGAGGAGGAAGAAAAGGAACAGGAGGAGGGGTAGGAAGAAGAGAAGGAAGAGGGGGAGGAGAAGTAGGAACAGGAGAAGTGGGAGGAAGAAGAAAAGGAAGAGGAGGAGAAGGGGAACGGAGAGGAGAAGGAGGAAGAAGATGAGGAGGAGAAGGAGGAAGAGGAAGAGGAGGAGGAGGAATGTGGCCTCGCTGCAGAGGGCGACGGCGGCGGCCGGGGCGGCGGATCGCCCGAGGTAGTAGAACAACTTCCTCGGTGACCCGCGATCGGTTCTCGCTCCCTAACTCGCTCCCTCAATCCCTCCCTCCCTCCCTCTCTCACTATCTCCCTCCTTTCCTCCCTCATTATCTCCTTCCTTCCCTCCTTCCCTCTCTCACTCACTCCTTCCCTCCCTCACTCACTCCTTCCGTCCCTCTCCTTCCTCCCTCCGTCCCTCTTTCTCTCCCTCCTTCCCTCCCTCACTCACTCCTTCCGTCCCTCCCCTTCCTCCCTCCCTCCCTTCAAGCTAAATAGAATCGAGGATCCTCGCAGCAGCTAGAGTGCACAACTAAAGTTGGAAAACCAAAACAAATATCTTTGTACTTTTTTCTGTAATAGTGGAAACCTCTTCATGCTTTCTCTCTCTCTCTCTATCTCTCTCTTTCTCTTTCTCTTTCTCTCTCTCTCTCTCTCTCTCTCTCTCTCTCTCTCTCTCTCTCTCTCTCTCTCTCTCTCTCTCTCTCTCTCCTTCAGATGAATAAAATCGCTTTGCGGCAGTTAGACTGAACGTCCAGAACCAAAACACATCAAGTCTGAAATATCAGTCATAAGCAATTATCTATTATTTTTTTCAGTGACTCATATATGTTTACCATAAACATTGTCACAGTTAGATTCGACGATGACATACTCCAATCTTGAAAATGGCGATGAAAAGGGATGGGATCCACTGATAATGATTATGTCGATGAAATTAGCTGTTGCTACCTTTATGAAGGCATCTAGATTTAAAGCACAGTTTCTTCCTAGTAATGACTTCCTTCGTTTCCACAGATCGTCCTCATATACATGTATATATATATGTATATATATATATATATATATATCAAATACACACACACACACATATATATATGTATATATATATATATATATATATATATGTATGTATACACACACACACACACACACACACACACACACATATATATATATATATATATATATATATATATATATATATATATATATATATATATAGCTATATATATATAAATATCTATATATATGTATATATCAACCATAATGCACTTTAATTCTGAGCCATCAACATCAGAAGATTCGTGGAGGCCAACATGCAGAAATTGAAACGTAGTACGGCCAAGGACTCGAGCCCGGCTAGCACGTGACAAGTGCTGTAGCGACTTAATCGATTGCTCCACGTTTCAACTTTTGCATGTTGGCCTCCATGGATCTCCCGATGTAGATGGCTTAGAATTAAAGTGCATTGTGGTTGATAAAAATGTATCTCTATTCACTGTGACACATTCGGTGTTGTACATATATATACATACATATGTATATATATATATATATATATATATATATATATATACATATATATATATATACATATATATATATATATACATATATACATATATATATATATGTGTGTGTGTGTGTGTGTGTGTGTGTGTGTGTGTGTGTGTGTGTGTGTGTGTGTGTGTGTGTGTGTGTGTGTGTGTGTGTGTGTGTGTGTGTGTGTGTGTGTGTGTGTGTGTGTGTGTGTCTGTGTGTGTGTTCTATTTCTTCTTCATTCTTTAATCTTCAATGTCAGGTGTCAGACTAGTTTCCAAATGTGAGCTTTGTTTCATTGCCTCACAGCTTTTCATGAAGCGCCTCACTTAGTTTGTTTATAACCTTTCCAGTTTTACTTAGGCCCTTTCCCACGCCAGTTTCCAGCAGCTGTTTCATCAGCTTCCAGCAGCTGTGTCATCAGCTTCCAGCAGCTGTTTCATCAGCTTCCAGCAGCCGTTTCATCAGCTTCCAGCAGCTGTTTCATCAGCTTCCAGCAGCCGTTTCATCAGCTTCCAGCAGCTGTGTCATCAGCTTCCAGCAGCCATTTCATCAGCTTCCAGCAGCTGTTTCCTCAATTATTCCTTCCAGCAGCTGTTTCATCAATTATTCCAATATTCAGAACGAAGTAGTCTCGTAATCTAGAAAATTCCAGGTACCGGAAGCATCTGGTGTATCCTTCAAGAGCGTTTTTGTTCCGGGTTTTGGAATTCCTAATTAGAGGGAGAACTCTATCTTGTATGATTTCATTGAACATCTACAATAAGACTAGCCTCCCTCCACCCCCCCCCACACACCCCTGAGAATTGAGAATTTATTCAAATCGTCTATTATTAACTAAAATAAAATATCTAAAGCTTAGCCAGGGTACTTTTACCCTTCTCACTAAAAAAAATTCTCCCTCATCATAGTGAAAAAAATAAAGTAGATCAAAAAATAAAAATATAAAAAAAAAGCCAGCCAGAACAAAATATACAAAGTGCTCCACCACGATGAGGTATCAATTGTCTGATTCCATTTGTACCCAGAATACTTTGTTTCTTCTTTCCAATTGGAATTAAATCATCTGGCGGCAGCTAGAAGAAACGCAATAGACATTTTCTTTGTCAAATCTGCCAAAGCGTGGTTTATGATTTTTTTTTTTTTTTTAAGTGTTGAACATTTTCATCATTTCCAAATTTTTTTATGCATTCGTATTTCACTACGTGCATCGAAAAAGAGTATCGGTTGGTGAATTTTAAGATAGAGATGAATTACTAAACAAGACAGAAAAGTGTAATACAATATTACACCGTAAGGTCTCTCTGTGAGACCAAATAATTCACTTTATTACTCTGTGTTCCTATAGCCAGGACAAATGGTAGTCACTAGTAGCTGTTGGAGATTGAACCAGAGGCATCATAGAAATATATATATATATATATATATATAATATATATGTGTGTGTGTGTGTATATATATATATATATATATATATATATATATATATATATATATATATATATGTATATAAGAAATTGCAGCGTTAGAGACCTCTTGTAGATTGTAGTACTAAATCTCTTCTGATTCTACCTATTACACAGTGACTAATCATACAGATCATGATAATGATGAGTGATAAGGATAGTGATGAAGATGGTGAGGGTTGTTGTTATCGTCGCTAATATCTCGTCATTATCATCGTCCACATTGTCGTTGTTATTTTCATTATCGTCGTAGTTATTTCTGTTGTTGTCGTCTTTGATGTCGGCGTTGTTATTTTTGTTTCCCGGGCAAATAAATTGAACTAAATTAGGTACAAAACATCCTTAGAGCTGACTGGAAATATCTGTTGCGATGTTGGCATAAATAAGGATTAATGTATGACTTATTCTAAATTTCTTGAAGAAAGGTTTTAGAGCGAACGGGGGAGAAAAATGATGACATTCGTCGAAAGGTGTGACGTGTATTCTTTCATCACTTCAATTGCAATGGATGACATAAAGGGCAACGGCGCATGCAATGTTCTTCCTGTTATCCAACAGTCAAAAATAACTCAGACGAGACTTTCCTTTGGTGTCAGACCAAATAATGGCTTTCAGCACCGGAGGAGGGGGGGAAGAGTTTAATGTCCGCGCTCGTCTGTCTGTCTCTCTCTCTCTGTCTCTCTCTCTCTCTCTCTCTCTCTCTCTCTCTCTCTCTCTCTCTCTCTCTCTCTCTCTCTCTCTCTCTCTCTCTCTCTCTCTCTCTCTCTCTCTCTCTCTCTCTCTCTCTCTCTCTCTCTCTCTCTCTCTCTACCTATCTATCTATCTATCTATTTATTTATCTATCTATCTCTCTATCTATCTATCTATTTATCTATTTATCTATCTATGTCTCTATCTCTCTCTCTCTCTCTCTATCTCTCTCTCTTGTCCTCTTTGTCTTTTTTGTTTTCCTTGTCGTTTTCGTCTTTGTAATCAGTCTTCTTTTTCTTCTTTGTCTTCTTTGTCTTCTTTGTCTTCTTTGTCTTCTTTGTCCTTTTCGTCTTCGTCTTCTTCATATTCGTCGTTTTTTTCGTCTTATCCGTCTTCTTCAACTTCTTTGTCTTCTTCGTCTACTTTGTCTTCATCTTCTTCGTCTTCATCTTCGTCTCACAGACGTCTCCTTCATCTTCTTTGCCTTCATCTTCTTTGTCTTCTTCAACTTTTTTGTCTTCTTCGTCAACTTTGTCTTCATCTTCTTCGTCTCACAGACGTCTTCTTCATCTTCTTTGTCTTCATCTCCTTCGTCTTTGTCTTGTTCGTCTCTCTCATAATCTTCGCAGTCTTCATAGTCTTTCTTTTTTTTTTCTTTTTTTTTTCTTCTTTATCTTCGTCTTTGTCTTCATCTTTATACTCTTCTTCTCTTGCACTAAATATAACTAACGTTAGTGCTGTGTCAGTTCAGTTGTCTTACGATAAATGACACTCATTCCCTTTTTTTAAATACAAAAAAAAATTACGACTCAGATTCGGAGAAGTGAGCTGTCGTGAAATACAGGAAGGGAGAGAGAGAATGGGCGAGGGTGGAGTGGGAGGGGGAGGGGAGGGGGGGGGCAGAAAAACGACAAAGGTGAACAGTTTGCCAGGTGCGGGCCAAACGTCCCGAGGGGACATGTTGAGACAGAGGGTACAGGTGTTGGCAAATAATGCCAAACAAAAAAACAAAACAAAAAGAATGAAATATAACTGTTATAGGTTCAGTTAATTTCTAACAATTGATAAAAAATTAACTTATCGTACTTTGACATTGTTCGAAATCTAGTATGAAATAAGAACAGAAAAAGAAAATCGACACAAAAATCCACGTTATTCTAAAGAGTCTACCAAGAACACGTTAACTTACCTTTCCCACCAAGAGCTACCAACTTTACCGAAATTACAGATTACCCCCTCCCCCTCCCATCTAGGCTTACCAACATTACCGGAATCGTTTTGAGTTCATGCAATATCCAAACATACCAACTCTACTAGAATCACTACAAAGTCCTCCTGCCACTCAGGCTTACCAACCCTCCCGCGTTGTTGTTGTATAGTTCAACATAAAAACCAGAAACTGTTTTGAGTATGGAGTCGTTGATATTGACGGTTAGATAACTACACTAACTTAGTTGATTTTACGATGCAAACGACCGGGTTCAAACGTATTTTGACGCAAAAAATTATCTGGAGTGGTTGGGAAAGACAGAATAAAATTCTGATGCTTCAGTTTCAATTTGCATTGAGAATCTAACAACGCATTCAGTCTTATGTATTATGGATGTGATTCTCGGTAGCACCAGATGGTTTGAATCAGCACAGTGAGTAAAATAGAGCCCTACTTTTGTCCCATGTCTGATTTTCAGATGAATGGAACTGTTTTGGAATCCCCGAGAAGGTAAATTCAATTGCACGTAGGAAGCTCTTCCTTCCAGAGGCAATACTATCCTTTAATATTCACTGCTACTTGCTCTGACTCTCTACTAGCACCATTACCATTACCTCTACTCATACTGTTATGAGTGGAAAGAGTGATGAGGTAAACGCCAAAAAAACATAGAAATTTTATTACTAACGTTTCGTCCTTAAGGGGACTTCCTCGGAGTATAAATACTCTGAGAAAGTCCTCGGAAGGAAGAAACGTTAGTAATAAAACTCATACTGATTTTTGTCGTTTACCTCACCACCCTTTCCACTCATTCTGTCATACATATTTCATCGTACTGTTATCATTACTCGTATCATTACAACTGCTGTTACAGTTATTCGTATGATTATTATTAAGTATAACCACCATTACTGTCAATAATGCTGGCTACTTCTACTTTTCCTTCTGTTATTTGTCATTTTCTCTTCTTCATTATTAACAGAAAAAAGATCAGTACGATGTAGTGAAATTCCTGGCGCATTACTTATGATTAACAACTTTCCTTTTCACAAGGAAAACTTTTGCAACAAAGAAATACTCTATTCACATCAAACACACATACACACAAACAAACAAACACACACACACACACACACACACACACACACACACACACAAACACGTACGCGACCGTTTCCTATTTTGTATAACAAACATAAGCTCACACAAGAACATTGAACCCTAGACCACACACATATATATAAATGAAAAGAACATTACGAGGTTGAGGTTTGGACGAAATGTGCTGCGCCGAGCAATACTCTGTAGATCATTTTCGTGTTATTCTGCGGTTGTTGTTGCGCCTCACGTTGAGGTATGAGTTGCTTTGTGCATTATCAACAGCGAAGGTTGCTGCGTGCGTTCCAGACGAGTCAGACAAGTCTACCCGGTGGACATATCCATTCAGAGCAAACAATTGGAGGATATATAGCTGTGGGATGTCACGGCACGAAATGACGCGACGCCATAAAGTCACAACGAGGCACCATGATGGATCCCTTCCATGATAAAGTCACGACGAGGCACCATGATGCATACCTTCCGAGCGCATTCCTGTCACGTCTCAGCGCGACATGGTTCCGTTTTGGTTCCTCAAAATAAGACACAAGTTCACCACGGGCGGTGTTTTAGGAGTTTTGCTGTTATACTTGTTTGTTAAGCAGAGAGTAAAAATTGAACCAACTTGTTTAGAGAATAGATATCATAAACATGTGGAGTGGCAACCAAGAGGTAAGAGGCCGGTGGGAAGACCTAGAGTGTGTTAGATCGTGTAAAGATGAACTTAGAGAGAAGAAATTTAACACTAGAAGAAATAAATCAAGAGAGATTATAACAAAGATCGTGACTGCTGGAGAAATCTGGTCAAAACGCCGGCGACTGACAAATGATAACATCAACCAGACGCCTGGTGAAAAACGTGAGAATATTTAGTAATGCCTTCGTTAGAGAACCACCGTAGTGAAGTGCAGAGGCTGTATCACCCTCCAAGGGTAGAATGCTGGTCCTGCAGTGGCTGGACACACCCAGCACGGCGTTCTTCCTTCTGATCAATATGATTGGCTCACGCTAGGCAGAAAGAAATTCGCCAACTGCGTCTTCAAGGAATGGATATGCATCTTAGCAAAATGTAACACACACACACACACACACACACACACGACTCGATGGCGCGGTGGTAGAGTTCCCGGCTGCCATTAAGGCGGTCCGGGTTCGAATCCCGCCCAGGGCAGAAATAAGCTCAGTATCGCTGCGCTGCGAGTCGTTACTCCAACTCGTGGGCGGGGAATTAAGGGTGTGTGTGACCCATAGATCGGTCATATATGAGCTCTGAGCTCTCTTCCGGGAGGATAATAGCTGTCGATCACGGTTCCAGCACGTGATCCAAGACCATGGTAAATCATACATACACATGCCGACTATACATAAGAATAAAAAGTTTTGTGGCTGTAACTTGCCAAAGCTTGCGGTAAAATGCCTCCTCACTCTTTCAATCCTTAAAATATTGTCAGATTCGGGACGCTATCCAAAATACCAACAAAATAACTTTTTGCCTTGAATTCATAAAAAGCAGATAAACAAATGAGCTTGTTCGAAAACATGGCCTCTCTGTCGAAGATAATAAAAACATGTGCACAAACACATGTTCGTCTTAAAGATGAAGACATTAAGGACAGAGATGAACTTTTAGCTAATTGTTTCGAGTATTCTGTCCTGCAGTTTTCCTCCATTTGTTAGATTGAGGAGCATGTAAAGAACATAATCTTAGTACTATGTTTCAATTCCCTTGAGTCGTTTCTATGTATAGTGATGGTTACAAATCTATATATCAAACGAACACAGGAAGAGGTCACAGGAAGAGGTTAGAGGGATCTTCTTGGCTTTTGGATCCGAGACCGGAAGCGATGTTCCGTGGCGGAAAAGATGACGACTCCTTTGTGTTCTTGGTAAGCTGGGATGTGTGAATATGCAGCGTTTTGTTTTCTTTGTGCTTGCAACTATGGTTTTAGCAATTTTCTACTAAGCTGAATTTCGTGTACTTGTTGTGAGAGAGTGTGTGTTTATCTGTATGTGTGTTTTGTGTGTGTGTGTGTGTGTGTGTGTGTGTGTGTGTGTGTGTGTGTGTGTGTGTGTGTGTGTGTGTGTGTGTGTGTGTGTGTGTGTGTGTGTGTGTGTGTGTGTGTGTGTGTGTGTGTGTGTGCGTGCGTTTTAGGTTGCCAGGCAAGAGTTCAGAACTACCATGGTGACAATGTTGTTGCCATACATATGTTATAGAATGATGGCCCATACAGCCCTATTATGGGCAGGTGTATCAAAGTACAACATAATCTCTCTTCAATTTCCTCCCATGTAGAAGATCATTTGCGTCTCCTGAAAATTATGCTCGTTTTAAAGGAATTTTTTGAAAATTACCAGGTAGAGTCTTTCTGGCTGATACAAGTCACGCTTGTGGCTGTAATCTTCTTTATCATACGTCTGACTGTCACTTAACTCTCTGACATGTGGTTCTAGTAGCACATCTTGATTCTTGATGGTAGGATTTTACGAGCTTGTCTTACAAATATTTGTCCATGTGTATTTCTTTTAATGGGATTTTGGTGCTTTTGGAATAACCGCTGTTGACTAAGTTTCTGGACAACTTTGAAATTCCACGTGAATTTTTCTTTAAGCGAAAACGTGTGAGGCTTTTTTGTGTGCATGAGGGTTAAACTTTATTATCTCTCATAGGATTTGACTTCTTCTCTTTATGTAAGAACCTTCTTTGAAGAGGACCTAGAAGACACGAAGACTCACTTCTTCAAGCGAGGACGGAGGATACCTTACAAAGAACAAATCAAGGAATCTCATCCCGGAAGTGCGGTTCCAAGGGGCCGGTTTGTGGTCTCCGGAACGAGCACATATTATCATTCCATCTACCGCTATCAATAGTACACAACATCTATTCCTTGAGTGCCTTGTGGACCAAATCCAGTGACCGTTGCTGGTTAACTGGGAGCCGTGGGTCTCCTACAAAAGACTTGGAATAATGGATTGATAATGCAATTTCTTGAAAATGAAAATCCATATGAACAAGTTGCATAAACGCGGCAAAGGAAACATGGACTGGAAGTGAAGCGTTTATTCCTGACGTTTCGTCTATTGACTTTCTCAAAGGAATGAGCATACTGGATACGTGCAGAGTTTATATACATGATTTGCGGCTCGCATACCACCTTGAGCCGCAAAGCATGTATATAAACTCTGAACGTATCCAGTATGCTCATTCCTTTTAGAAAGTCGATAGACGAAACGTCAGGAATAAACGCTTCACTTCCAGTCCATGTATCCTTTGCCGTGTTTATGCAATGCAATTTTTTGTCTTGATTCTTTTGGTATACTCGTATACCGTGGTTTGGTACCTGTCAGGTTCCCCAGTGACAAGGACATCAAAGAACAGGAGAGCGTTGCTGTTACATAGTCGAAGTTAGATCTTACGATCAACTTGCTCCTGTGAACGTTTGACATTCAGATGCTGTAGATCCCGACCCTTGAAGAAAATACTATCAGTGTAGCTCTAGCATACGCTGGTGTTTTCTTTAGTTTGTTTGATGGCATTTACAAAAGCGATGACCGGAAGCTATGTGGCAATTCAGCTCTCAAAGTGAAACACACCGACCCTGTGGATAGATCTCTGATTCTCTCTGACTCTCTGCCACAGGAACCCCCAACCGATTCACTTAACTAGCATAAAGAATGGCCCATTAGGCACTCCCTAACATACGAACTCCAGCTGTAATGGACGATCTACGAGGAGATGTGTGTAACAGTATTTGTTGGTTTGGTACTGTGCACACGGAATGGAGGTCTCGTTAAGGAGACGGTTTTTGAAGAGTCTGGCTAGAGCACCGGAGAGCCTTTGCCTCGATCTCTTTCACCATAGAGATCGAGTTCGATTCTCGGAGGTTCCTTGCAGATTCCTTTGTCATCGTTACACCAACACATATAGATGTACATGAACGTATACAAGTACATCTTTTGGCGTACTTTCTCTTTCTCAACACACACCAGGTAGTTCTCCCTGTTAGTCGCGGTGCCTTAAGAATTCTCTCCACTTTCTTCCGTCGGCAAGCAGCTCTACGTCCATCGCGTCCGTTATCTTCCTCCGATTCTCTGGCCGGCTGGAGTCCATTTGTAGTACTTCAGGGAAGTTCTGGTTCTGTCTATGCGCATGGTGACGTGGCCGCTCCGTCTTTACAGAGTGCTTTCGATGAATCTAAGTATGAATTCCACATCCAGCTCTTTTGGAGAACTGCACGTACATGTATGTATATGCATATGTGTGTGTGTGTGTGTGTGTGTGTGTGTGTGTGTGTGTGTGTGTGTGTGTGTGTGTGTGTGTGTGTGTGTGTGTGTGTGTGTGTGTGTGTGTGTGTGTGTGTGTGTGTGTGTGTGTGTGTGTGTGTGTGTGTGTGTGTGTGTGTGTGTGTGTGTGTGTGTGTGTGTGTGAGTGTGTGTGTGTGTGTGTGTGTGTGTGTGTGTGTGTGTGTGTGTGTGTGTGTGTGTGTGTGTGTGTGTGTGTGTGTGTGTTTGTGTGTGTGTGTGTGTTTATAATATATATATACATATATATATATATATATATATATATACTATACTATACATATTGTGTATGTACGAGTGTGCGCGCACTAAACTTAATGTTAGACACCGAAGTAGAGGGTTTATCTTTACAAATTCATATAAATCATCTAAAACCGTTAGTTAAAAGAGTAACAGTGTGTGTGTGTGAGAGAGAGAGAAGAGAGAGAGAGAGAGAGAGAGAGAGAGAGAGAGAGCAGAGAACAGAGAACTGTGGACAAGAATGTGGTTCGCAGGTGTTCACTGGGGTACGTTTCAGGTTCCCTGGGGCAGAGACGGATGTGGTCGTCGCCGGAAAGAATTGTGCTTCAAGAGGTCTGCAAGCAAGCAAACAGGATGGCAGGCTGTCCGCCTTCATTTCGGGTGCGTTGTCACTTGTCTTTTCCTTTCGTTCTCGCGAGTTCGAGGGATTTTCTTCGTCAAATGCCTACATTTGTTCCCGAGAGTCGAAAGGAATATTCATACACCGTTCAAATAAACTTAAACGATGTTCTGTGGTCTTAGAAGAGCTTATTGTGTAATGGTATTTGTAAAGCTAGCCAGGATAAGAGAAATAGTTTGTTTATTTTTGTCCATGATGATTTCGATGTTCTGTTTTGGTTAACACCAGGTGAGGAGGTGGGGATTCATGACGCTTTCTATCGCAGCAATGATAATTATGTTCTGCCAAAGTCCAAAGCGTTTCGTTCATGCCATGCTACAACTGCCATTCTTGAGCGAACTTTTTTGGGAATGGTGTAGCGACCGGACAAGGTTAAACATTCCGGTATTCAGGACGCACAGTTCTGACTTTCTTTTGGAAG
>NC_134805.1:6383831-6393831 GCF_046742065.1 Oratosquilla oratoria
AGCTTAAAGTTGTCAACATTCTCCTTTTAGTAGAGATTTGTCCCCTATCATGAAAAAACACTGCTACGTAACTCTGGTCCGTAGAGCTAGGTATTCACATTGGTCTTTGGATCACGTGCCGGACTCGTGAATGACAGCTATTTCCCTCTCGGAATAGAGCTCAGAGCTCGTATGACCGATCTATGGGTAATGCTGTGACCTTACACGCACACACACACCCAACCCCCCGCCCACGAGAGTTGGAGTAACGACTCGAAGCGCAGCGATACTGAAATTATTTCAGCCCTGGGTGGGATTCGAACCCGGACCGCCGTAGTGATAGTCGGGACTCTACCAACCGAGTCGTGTGAATGTGTTAAAATGTATATGTGAGTTTGGCCCCTTGATTATCGGGAGGCTACTTCAGTGAATAGAATCGCCTGGTTGAATGTTACGCGTCGATGGTTGCGGTCGTAGAATTTGGGGCTAGATTCTCGTACTGAGCACTGCCTCACGTGAAGTTCAATGTCCTAGATTGCAATTCAATAGACATCTAGTAATAAGTTTCATATTAAGCCTCTTTTCTTCCCTTTTTTCTTATTGTGTGTGTGTGTGTGTGTGTGTGTTTGTGTGTGTGTGTGTGTGTGTGTGTGTGTGTGTGTGTGTGTGTGTGTGTGTGTGTGTGTGTGTGTGTGTGTGTGTGTGTGTGTGTGTGTGTGTAAATTTACCTGGTTGTGTTTACCTAGTTGTATTTTGCGGGAGGAGAGCTATATTCGTAGTGACCCGCAGTTGTATCTTTCCGCATCCAGTTCTTTCTTAAAATGTGTTCCATGTATCTATTAACTAGATCATCCCTATCAAGGATTTCCATCCCTTTCATAATTCTGTAGTTGTTTATCAAATCGCCTCTTTCTCTTCTTTGTGTGTGTGCGCGCGCGCGTTTGTGTGTGTGTGTGTGTGTGTGTGTATTCACCTCGGATCTGCTGCAGCCTCTTTTCGAGACAGCCAGACACCACCCTACGGCAGTGAGCTCAGAGCTCATTATTAGCAGATCTCTGGGTAGGTCTGAGACCACTCACACTCCACACACCGGGAATGCAAGGCAAGGTGTGTGTGTGTGTGTGTGTGTGTGTGTGTGTGTGTGTGTGTGTGTGTGTGTGTGTGTGTGTGTGTGTGTGTGTGTGTGTGTGTGTGTGTGTGTGTGTGTGTGTGTGTGTGTGTGTGTGTGTGTGTGTGTGTGTGTGTGTGTGTGTGTGTGTGTGCATTCCACGACACAGAAACTTCTGCCATCACTGAAACCAATGAAGTTCAATTTCGTCTTCTTCGTAGGGAAATCAATGAACCCATTTCTTCCACACTTCAGAAGTTCTGGGAAGTTTTCAGCGGGATGGAGGAGAGTGGGTGGAGGGAGGGGGAGGGGGGTGAGTGGGGGAAGGGGAGAGAAGAGTGGGGGAAGAGGGAGAGGAGAGGAGAACGGTCAGCCAAATAGAAACTCATAAAAAGGAAAGTTTTCCCTTCGAAGTTAGAAAGAGATTTTACAAGACAGCTGTATCGCACATGGCACGTTTGAAGTTGCATTCCTTCCCCCTCCCCCCCCCAAAAAAAAGAAGGCAAAGAAAAATGAAAATAACGGTCTCTTCTCTTCCATCTCAGCGATTTGATATTGTCCCTTTTCTTCTGCCGAGGCTTCCACGTGACGTCACAGGGTGGTTAAGGCACAGAGAGTTCCGAGTAGGGGGAGGGGGGGAGGGGAGGGGAGGGGGAGGGGGAGGGGGAGGGGGGAGAGGGGGAGGGGGAGGGGGAGGGGGGAGGGGGAGGGGGAGGGGGGAGGTACTCTTCGACCCAGATTATCCACAAGCTTGGGGATCCAGGAAAAGTCAGAATTCCCTCTAACCATCTAGAGCAGCATTTCTCAACCAGGGTTCCGCAAAAGGTTATTGTAATAATGTAAAATAGACATCATCCTATCTAACCTATTATTACGATGAAAATAAATGAGAAAGATATGGTATATGTGTGTGTGTTTTTGTGCAGGGGCATGCAATTTATTTTAAAGGTTACGCAATGGTAAAAGATTGAGAAAAGCTGATCTAGAGTAACAGCAATTCATAAGATCTGATCCATAGACCCCCTTGTGGGCCCACAGAGTCACGAGCGGTGGTGGTGGTGGTGGTGGTGGTTGTGGTTGTTGTTGTTGTTGTTGTTACTGCTAATGTTGTTGTTGATGAGGTTTTATTAAATACATTAGGAGAAAATAAAAGTTAGAAATACACTACTGTACATTTCTCATACCCTGCCCACGGCGTCAAAGTTTCCGGTAATACTCTAAACCGATTGTCTTTAGTGTCGAAGTGGTCTCAAGAGGCTGAGGAAAGACAGCAACACATAAAGTAGGAGGTACATAAGAACCAGGCCGGGAAGTCCAAGACTAGACTCTGGTCAAGCAAACTAGATAGAGGTTTAGTTTCCTTATCTTCGGTGACGTTCCCGAAGCTGAATTAGATCGTTCGGTATTAGCCAGAACAAAGACTTAAGTGGAGTTTGCCTTTTTAAAGGGAATCATCGAGACTGTAATATACTTTGTTATCGTGGCGTTCCTCTTGCTGAGTGGAATCGCTTGGCCAGAATAGTCATTACATTACGCCACTATAATGCTGAATGATGGGGATCTAGATTTCAAGTATGTTGCCGTTGTTGTTGTTGTTGTCGTTGGTGGTGGTGGTGGTGGTGGTGGTGGTGGTGGTGTTGGTGTTGGTGGTGGTGTTGGTGATGGTGATGGTGATGGTGTTGGTGTTGGTGTTGGTGTTGGTGTTGGTGTTGGTGTTGGTGTTGGTGTTGGTGTTGGTGTTGGTGGTAGTGGTAGTGGTAGTGGTGGTGGTGGTGGTGGTGGTGGTGGTGGTGGTGGTGGTGGTGGTGGTGGTGGTGGTTGTGGTTGTTGTTGTTGTTGTTGTTACTGCTAATGTTGTTGTTGATGAGGTTTTATTAAATACATTAGGAGAAAATAAAAGTTAGAAATACACTACTGTACATTTCTCATACCCTGCCCACGGCGTCAAAGTTTCCGGTAATACTCTAAACCGTTACTTCTCCCCCTTGAGCAAGAATGTGGGTGTGTAATATGTGTAAAATTATACTATCACCCGTATATAAGCCCAAAGCTCTCATCCGGGAAGTTAATTGCTGTCGACCACAAGCACGCACGCACACACACACACACACACACACACACACACGCAAGCAAGTGCACATATTTTACAGGTGCTCACGTCCCGAACAAGATGCACGTGTAAGGTCAAAGCACTTCACATAAGGTCAAAGCTCTCCACCAGATCTGTGTTGCAAGGATCCAGCGCAAGCTTGCAACGCCTTTCTTCCCTGTACGCCATCACAGATAACAACACGTCCCAGAGTGCACAGAACACGAAAAATCTTTGAAAACCGCCTCGGTAAATGTTCTCAATAATCGGAAAAAATGCGAGAATTTGAAATCAGGTTCAGGTTCATCTTTTTCAGTGATTTGCCGAAGGAAAGATGATGCAAGACGTGATAGATCGTGGTGTCAGTCCTTGTTGTCAGATCTTGTTGTCAGCACGTAGATGCAGAGCCATAAAGACATACCACCTCCTTGGGTTGGACGAGCCTACATCTCGACGAACTGACTCGACAAATGGCTGTGGAAGGAGGGGTGTGGTGGGAGGGGGAGTTGGCGGGCTTCAAAACACCTGGAAATCATTACGATATTGACCAAGGACGACTTAAAAGCAACGGTTGTTAATTCCACACCTCAAGTAATTGAGCGGGATCTCAACGATGTAACACTAATCATCTAAATCACCATTTATTTGCTTAATAAGGTATTACATGCTGGTTATGGTGAGCCTTTGTTATTTTTTAGCTGACGTGATAACTAGACTTGCTTTCACCTCGTCCCAATTCGCCACTCATGCATAATTTTTGGTAACACGACGAAAAATAATTTCGAAGGAAAACATCTCTCACGTCAATTTGTTGGACTGAGCAGCTGACACAGCCGCTGTAGGCGACGACAGCTGTCTCTCCTGACGTGGAGCTTGAAGCGACATGACGTCATCATACGTGAATGACAACTACCATTCCGCAAGCACATGCACTACCCACGCTGAGGATTGGCCGGTGCCCGCAAAATTACCGCTCGCGTCATCCGCCGGGATAGAATTAAACTCTCACCCGCTTCTCCTCCTCCTCCTCCTCCTACTGCTCTTCCTCCTCCTCCTCCCCCTCCTCTCTTCCTCCTCCAAACCTTCCCACCAACCTGCTCAACCACCCCAACCCCGTGCACGAACACAACCCCCGTCTTGACTCGTCTTTCACGAGCGCATGGCAACGATGTTTCTCCTTGGTGTCAAACGGGGCATTCCTTTGGAACTGAGTCAAAACAAATAAAAACAACGACGCGGTTTTTTATGTGCAGCGAATGAAACGCTACCTGAAATCATATATATATATTTTTAGTGAGCACACAGTTGCTTGATGAGTGAGAATACCAGCTTGGGTCTTAGAGGTTGGTAGCCCTGTGAGACCTGGGACTGTAAGGGATAAACAGGGCTCTCTATGTTTCTCCTTGGAAACCTGGTCTCTCAAAATATATCTGGTGCTTCGTTGAAATAACGAATTAGAACATATAACCAGTACCGTTAAGACGAGTTTCTACGAAGCAAATATATCACTAATTCCACCAAAACATTTCACTCCCCATCACCACAACACTTCACTTTTCAAAACACTGCATCATTACTGTCCAAACAATCTTTACCCAGACAAAAGCGTAGCACTTGGCTTCTCAAACACAGCACCTGCCGCTTACAGGACACAGCACCTCACTCTCCTGGACGCAGCATCTTCCTCAGAATACACCTCAGAATACTTCCTCGGAATAAAACACAACCTGTCACATCAACCACAACACACCGCATCAAGATAAAACTTGGCGTTCTTCTCGTATAAAAGTTCATTTTCCAAACGAGACACCTCACGGTCCTTGGGGATTTCCACACCTTCGACAACATCCAGCATACCTGACATACCAGGTTTGCGAATTGACCCACCAGGAACCTTGTGAGACGGATGGAGACACGGGACTCTGCCGCCACTCGCCCACCAGAACCCCCCGTCCTCACCTTCCAATCCTGTCAAAAGAACCGAACCTAGGGCACACAACCCGGCCACCCTACACCATACCCGAACCCATCCACCCACAATGCACCAACATAGAGGAGATGCAACCTCACCCACCCCCAACTAAAACCCGTCCCTTTGCACTGCCGTCTGTGACCAACGCAAGGCAAGGATGTAACGGTGCCTCTCCACGGCCCCTCCCGCCCTGCCATCGTGCTGCGCAGTCTGCCCTTGCCTCGGCTTGTTTTTGTGCTCCGAGGGAGGGATTCGAACTCGACTAGAGGGGTGGGGGTGGGGAGTTGCTTTACCAATTCTTTTTTCTTTTTTTTTTCTTTTTTTTAGCGGCTGCAGCTAAAAGAACACGTTTGTTAATTGCCTCTGATTTGGGGTCCATATTAAAATGAACTTGATGGAAAAAAAATCACGGTGGCTGTCAGCTTCTAATGGATATGGATGTATATATATATATATATATATATATATATATGTATATATATATATATATATATATATAAATGTATATATATATATATATATATATATATATATATATATATATGTGTGTGTGCGTGTGTGTGTGTGTGTGTATGTGTGTGTGTGTGTGTGTGTGTGTGTGTGTGTGTGTGTGTGTGTGTGTGTGTGTGTGTGTGTGTGTGTGTGTGTGTGTGTGTGTGTGTGTGTGTGTGTGTGTGTGTGTGTGTGTGTGTGTGTGTGTGTGTGTGTAGATATACACACTTGTTTGTAGGGGTAATCTTTATTCTCACAACTTGCGACTACAAGGTATCAGCAACCTTTGGCGACGCCATTTTTTTACAGCATCAACAGCAGCATCGTTACCCTTACCAACACCACAACCATCATTATTAGCAGCAATATCGCCATCATACTTTTTCAACTTTTACGTCTCTCTCACCTTAATAAGAGTCGTTTATTCATTATCAAGAGGTCGTTCTGTCGCCTCATTAAAACCACCAAGGAAAAGAAAAAGAAAAAGAGATGAAGACAGAGGAGGAGAAAGAGAAGAGGAAGAGGAAGAAGTCGAAAAAAGAAGGAGGAGGAGAAGGAGGAGGAGAAAGAGGCATTTCCTTCACCTCTCAGAATAAGGAAGATATTAATCTCAGACCTAAAACTACTCGACGGTAAACGGGTATAACTGACTCTGAAGCTTTCTCCTTCACAAACATCCGCGTTCTTTGTCCTTCCCATACCACCACCCTTCCCCTCCCCCTCCCCACCCTCTTTCTACCCCCCCCCCCCCGCTGTGGCATTCCATCTAAATGTGTGTACCCACGCCTTCCCATCAGATTTTTCATTTCCTTTAAACTCCTTTCCATCTCCCTCTGGGCTTCACCAACAGACCCATCTCCTCCATCTTCATCCCTTTCCTTAAAATGCGTTGTTTTGCTTTTTACGTTGTCCTTGTATCCTTTCATTTTGGTTTTTGTTTCTTTTTTCTTTCCCTCAACCTTAGATTCATAAATTGTCCTTGCTATTATACATCTTTTCATCATCCTTACATGTCTGTATCATTTCAGTAAACCCCTCTTCATTCTTCTTCATTCACACTCACCTCCTTCCTGCATATTCCTTAAATCCATTTGTTTTCCGGTTACTAATTATTTTTATTGTTCACACAACCATTCCTCCACTGTTTTACGCTTTCCTAATTCGCTACACCATATTTCTGGTATTCACTCTCCATTCTCCCTACTTCCCCGTTTATTGACATTTATCTTTTCCATACGTCCATGTATCACCCACCACCCTAGCCGCCCCATATAAGTTCTATCATCGATTCTCAAGCCCTTTTTCCTCTGCCATTTATAACACCTTTGGGTTAATGCATTTAGCCATTGACCTTATAATTTGGAAACAAAAACATATAGCCGATGTAAAAGCACAAGAGAAAATTTATATAATGGAAATAATTTAATATTCAGGTTAAGCATAAAATGAACTTTGATCAAGAAGAAAATGTACGTTCTGCTCGTGTATATAATGTGTCACCGGCCAGGTATAGCATGCCGCAAAAAATAACTTTTCATTTTATTCTATTTTATTTTTCACTGATTTGTTGGTTGATTCAGAACCACCATTCTATTCGTCCATTCACCGTCACATCTTTCCATTAATATCATCTTAATTTCCAACGCGGTATGTAAAGCACTCCCTCTTGTCTCACTCATCTTCACAATCTGGTTCTTTTTTATAATAATTTTTATCTCCTCTCTTTCTCATATCTTCACCCAGAAAGTATCTTCAGTAGTCTTTGGAACGGTTTAATTATGTCTTGAATCGTAGAAACCTTATTTCACTCAGAGAGCTGCACTTGAAGAGGATAGGATAACTGTAAGAAACTATAATGGAAATCATCTTAATTGGATTATTCAAAACCAATTTTAACTACTTTAGAGCCTTTCTACCCCCTTCCTACCTTACCCTCCCCTTCTCCCTCCCCCTTCCTCTTCTCCCTTTCCCCTCCCCTTCTCCAACTCGAGAAAGTTTCTTAGCCTTAAAGAAAAGTAAAAGTTTCACATGATTTGATCCAGCCCTTCCACACCAGATGGCAAATTCATCTTTATTTCTTATGTCGCCAGGCTATTTCATTCAGTTGTGTGTGGTTCCGGTAGGACGCATAAATCCATCGCGACAAGGCTGGCTTGTAGTTTACCAGCGCTTCCATCCGTACAGTCTTGCAGGAGGAAGACGTCCTCTTCTTGAATTTCTCAACCCCTTTTTGCTGCGGAAGGGAGTTTCCCCCAGCTGATTAAAATCGCATGACGGCAGCTAGAATGAACAACTGGAGTCATAAAACGCAGCCAGGATGTTCCGACAGACCATGGAGGACTCGATCGCTGGCTGCCGACTCACTGCTTACTATTTATTTTGCATTGAAATCTCCACCCCGACTCTCCCTGTTTGCTTATGTCCTTCATACTTACCGAGTATGTGTTGCTCTTCCCCAGTCTCGTGGACGTCATTACGACATCGAATAAAATCATCAGTCATCCAGAAACTACTATCATCTTTTGGACTGTGACCTCGTTTCTTAACTCTGTGACCCTACACGGGGGGGTCACTGTTCTTAGCCACTGCATTGACGTCTTTCAGTGCCTTGGTCGTACCTGACAACAAACTCTTGGAAGAAAACTGTCGTATATTAGCTCATCATGAATGAACAGCCTCTTGTTTATGAACTTCTGTTGCCAAGGCTAATCAACGGCGGACACTTTTTTTCGAACTAGCAAGTCGACAAAGAACGTATGTTCTTAACTGTACATAACCCATAGACTCCTTATGATCTCTTGCAGTCACCCTTACGTAGTGACATTTTTCCTTCCATTATGAATGCTGTCAGACTATCTTATTAATTTCCGTGGCACCCGCTTAAGAGGTGAGGAAGTCAGTTAAATAGATTTGGGTTTACATCCATCTTAACGTCACTATAATAAACAAAAAAAAGAACGGTTCACAAACCTTGATTGGGTTCAGAGGGGTTGAGCTAGGTTTACCAGAATCATTGATATCATTGTTATCATTCCCGTTAATTTTATCATATCACTATGGTTACCACAATCATTACTGTTTTTACTATTATGATCACTTTCATTACCACCATCAGTATTCTCAGAGACGATAATTGGAAACTGGACCAAATTTTTTTTAATTTTTACATAGTATTTAAGATCGCAGAGCCTCATCAAAAATGAAATAAAGGATTATCAAGGAAAATGAACAAATTGATAAACGATAAACAAATGAGTATATAAGTAGATAAATATATGAATAAAGTGATAAATGAAAAGATAGATAAATGGAAAAGTTGATAAATACAAGAAATGCAATAAATAGAGTAAACACGATAAATAAGAAATAAAAAAATATGAAGAGACCACACCCTTCTTATATGGAATTACTCCACCCTTCTCCCTCCCTCCTCCCTCCCTCCCTCCCTCACATCATTCCCTTTCTTCCCCTCTTCCCCTCCTACACCCCCTCCTCAGCATATTAAGCCTCGATTAACCCTTTCGCTCCTTTGATAATCTATAAAGGTTTTGTTAAGGCTTACATCAGGTGATTTTGTGAAATCATAAATACTTTAATGAATGACCTCACTACGCCAAACCCTCCCTTCTATCTCCCCCTCCTTCCCTGTCACTCCACCTTTCCCTTCCAGCCTTGAACAGCTGGATCTTTATCAGTTCAGATCTAGGAAACTAAAACTCGCCATAAACTAGATCGTTTTCAATCTCTGCTTCGAAATTCTAGAAGTAGTAATATAAGTTATTTCAGGTTCTTTACTCACTTGTAACCTCATTAAATCCAAAAGAAAGGTCACCAAGAACTTAAGTTTTAACTTTTATCATTTCAATCCTCTTCCCTATCTGAAAAAAATCAGCCAGAATAATTACATTAGGTCCAGCCCACCCGCGATCGGGGAAACAGATACCGTACGTAGAGTTGCCCGAGTGACCCTCTTTTGGAGCGACTTCGAAACTTGGCTGCGTTCAACTTCGAGACTTTGCTGTGTGTTAACGTTTGCGGTCGTCAGGAACTGTCTTCCAGCCGAACTCTTGCGGTGTGGCTTAGTTTTCTTAATGTTAGTACGTGGCAAACGAACCAAACACCAAGGTTCTCGTAGTGAATAGCTTGTTTATTCACTTGTTGTGTTGTTTATTTATCTATTTACTTACTTTTCCGTTTAATTTATTTTTGTGCTTATTTTCAGTAGTTTATTTATTTATCTATTAACTTATTTATCTATGCATGTATTCCTTTCATTCATTTATCTTATTTCTATAGATATAATTTTGTCTTTTCATTTGCTTATTCATTTATCTATTCATAATTATTTTATCTATATATA
>NC_134805.1:6398831-6411331 GCF_046742065.1 Oratosquilla oratoria
ACACACGCATACACACACACACACACGTGCACACACAAACACACACACACATACACACACACACACACACACACACACACGTGCACACACAAACACACGCACACACACACACACACACCACATACACACACTCACACACATACATACACACACATACACACAATCATATACACACATACATACAAACACACATGCAAACACACACAAACACACGTACACACACACACACCACAAATACACTCACACACAAGCACATACACACACTCACACACATACATACAAACACACACAACCATATACACATATACATACAAACACATATACAAACACACACAAACACACGTACACATACACACAACATAGACACACACACACACAAAAGTATACAAACACATACAAACACACACAAACTAACGCGCGCACACACACACACACGTACACATACACACACACACATAACATAGACGCACACACGTGCACACATACACACAGTCATACACACACGTACAAACACACACAAACGCGCACGCACACACACACACACACACACAGTCATACATACACGTACAAACACACACAAACACACACACACACACACATACACACACACACACACACACACACACACACACAATCATACACACACGTACACATACACACGCAACATAGACATACACACGCGCACACATACACACAATCATACACACACGTACAAACACACACATGTACACATACACAACATAGACATACACACGCGCACACACACACACACACACACAATCATACACACACGTACAAACACACACAAACGCACACACACATGCACACATACACACACACACACACACACACACACACACACACACACACAAACACACACACACACACACACACATACACAAACGTTTACGCCCTCGCGCCCATGAACTGCCTTCACTAAAGACGCCCACGCCACGTAGCTGAAAACGTAAACAAACAGATCCGCCCTTTCTTCCGACACAAGGCGCTCCATTTTATGCATTTCATTTCATTGGACGTTGGACGATTTAATTCACTTGTGGGGGTTCGAACCCGGACCGCGGGGGTCTGCCAAGGCCCCCATTGGTCCGAAATTTATTCAACAGTTGAATAAAATCATCTGGCGCAAGCCAAAACAATATTTATGAAGACCGACATCAGGGTGATGAGGCTGTTTATGTCTCTGTGATTTTGTGAATGTCCAGATGTTTGTTTACATATTAACCAGAAGAAAATCTAGAAAGTGCGTCGCCGTGTTAAAGGAGACAAAGTCGTCATCAGCCCTAGATACTTTGCATCATACACTCATTCACGCTAATTAATGTGTTGTTACGTGCTATCAACCCAACACGAACCGTACTCATAATAAGGCGCTTATGTAAATATATCATTCATTTTTCCCCCTTAAGAATAATTTTGATTCAAGAAAATTACTTTCATTGCAATGAAAGTTCTGCATATAGAAATAGATGAGATACCTAACAACGAAGGATATATTTGCATAATTGCGATAAATGACATCTCGGCTTCGGGTATCTGCAAAGACAGAATACTCGTGTCGTCCACTCACCGTCTCGACACTCGGCTGGAGCGACTTATTCTAGAGGCGACGGTGCCGGCGGCGCTGAGGCGGTCGTGGGGCGGCGGTCGGTAGACTCCCGGCCGAGGTTCGACCCTTTCGATCTCGTCCCCACTGAGATCGAGATCAGCTACCATCTGAAGAATCTCCTGGTCTTTCTTGCCCATGGAGGACTCGCCCAGACCAGCTAGGGACCCGTAGGACCGGGAACGATGCTCCTCCCGGATACTGTAGGAGAAGGCCCGCTCGTTGATGTGTCCCTTCCGGCCGCCGTAGACACTCTCGTCTTGCTTCGAACTCTTCTTTTTCTTCTTGTGCTTGGGTCGCCCCGTGGTCGCGTACTGCTGCAGGAGGTATTGTTCGTGGGGGAAGTGCTCTGGCTGGTAGGACGCCGTCGGGCTCAGGGGCCTCGCCGAGGGCATGTAAATGGGTTCCTCCAGGACTCGTGAGGGAGGTCTCCTTCCCGGGGGGCCGTAGGGCCCTACAGGGGGCCCGTGGGGTACGGGGACCATAGGGGGCCCGTGTGGGGCAGGTCCCATCATGTGAGGGGGCGGAGGCCCCATGGGCCCGGGAGGCATCATGTGTGGTGGGGGCATCATGTGTGGGGGCGGCATGGGCGGACCCATGTGAGGTCCCATTGGGGGCCCGACGGGGGGACCGGGGGGAGGACCCTGGATCATTACGAAGGGGGGAGGCCCCCTCATTCCTTTACTTCGCCTCTCGGCCAGGCTACTACTGCCCCCGAAGAAACGGGGCCCTTTCCCGCCCTTGGCAGGCTTGAGAGAATGGTGACCGTTGGTGGGACGAAGGAGGGTGCCATTGATGGGCGGCATCGCCTTCGGGGCGCCATTCATGGCACTGCCCGGCCGCGAAGTGGTGCCTCCTCCGTTCATGATCTGGCTCATCTCGTCTGTGTCCCGCTTGTTCTTGGGCTTCGTCTTCGTGTCTTTCTTGCCCTTCCGGTCCTTCTCTACTTCGGGAGGAGGCGGCGGCGGGGCTACGGAGGGCATGATCATCTGCCGGGGCCTCTGGGATCGGGTCGTGGCGGTGGTGGTGCCATAAATGGAGGAGGTCGACCTCGCAGACCTCATCGTTCCTGTCGAGTAATCAGCATAGATGACCTCAGTCTCCGTCTTGCCCTGGCCCGCCCACACCTTGTGGTTCTCGTCCCCGTTGTAGATCGAGATGTCGTCCCCGACCCCGGGGGAGCCGCGGGACCCGGGGGAGCCGCGGGACCCGGGGGAGGCTGGGGCGTCCTGGATGGGGGACGAAGACCCCGCGGGCGAGGAGACTGGGATAATCTCGGAGTTGGCGCTGCTGAAGTCTCCCGTGTAGTCGATGTCGATGGCCCTTTCCTCCGTCATCATCTTGGATCCGCCGTAGACGGAGCCGTGTTGGCTGTTGGTAGTGGTGCCGCTCTCGAGGCTCCGAGCGTACATAGAGTCTGCGTAGGCGTGGAAGCAGCACCTCACGAGGGCGTTTGCTGGTGTCTCCTTCTTGCAGATGAAGGCGTGGCACTCGAGGACCTTAATCCCCGTCGTGCGCCGCATGATGCAGGCGAAGAGGGGCGGGTGCGCATCGTTGGGCGTCCGGGCGAAGGGAGAATCCAGGGGCAGGAACCTCGGGACTTTGTTCCCGCTGCTGTCGGCGCCGCCCTTCACCACAACGTACCTGACGGCGGCGCAGTAGTGGAGGGTCTCGATCGGGAAGAACCGGGTCACCTTCTTCTGGTTCTCGTCGACATTCTCCAGCAGGAGCCCGTTGGACCACACCGAGAGCCAGGAGTCGATGCCACGGGCGCTGTTGGCCCCGTCGGCGGGATACAGCTCCCGCAGGGGCTCCTGGATACCCTGAAGGCCATCCTTCGTGACCTGAGGCACCGCGGATCCCAGGTAAAGGACGCGGCACCGGCAAATGGGCGTGGGTTCGTCACTCACTCGCCTTACCATCTTCATGATTCTTTATCGTCACACAAAGCAAAAGGGGCCGATTGTCGGTCTTGTTTGGTTATGGGCGCGAACTAGGAAGCGCTCACTCCGCGCCTCGGATGGAGTCGACTCCAAGACTCCTGCGGCCTACATCACCCTCGCAAACATCTTGCCTCTCTACCCTAGACACACGTTCTCTCTCTTTCTCTTTTCGGGATCACTTGGCCTCCCTTTGCATGGCCACAAGTCATAAAAGGGAACAGTCGAGACGAGTCACGATGACAGACGGTATCCGCTGTCGGAGAGCCCCTGCTGCGTACCTCACCTTCCTACACACTACAGGTGAACTGCCCCTCCACCGCACACTCACACCTCCCTCAGGTATGCGTCCGGGTGGCTCGTTGTGCGCATGCCTGGGCCGCTCCCGCAACACACCGAAAATTCGCTCCCGCAACACACGCACTTTTCATTCCACCAATGAGGAAGAATCGGCCGCCAGAAACTGGGTTACACCGTTTCTCACATGTTTGTGTGCCTCCTTTGCTCACTCGAGTTGAGTGTGTTGTTTAAGCTGCACTTTGGGTGGGTGGGGGGCCGTCTGCAGCTTTGAATACCAAAAACCAACGACCGAACTTTGGGTGATTTTTCTTGCGGAGGACCTTGCATGAAGGTAATCGTACATGACGTAGGCTGGCTTGGAACCAGCGTCGTACTTGGCCACAGGGGATTAGCGGTACTTCGGCTGGAGCTGCGGCGGAAGAAAATTTTTCAGGTTCCTTTATCAAACATCTCCCGTCCCTTTTCCCTTGGAATGTTAATTTCATTTTCACGCGTGGCAACGGATGCTGAAGGAAAGATACAAGGGGTGGGTAGGAGAACTCTTGGCTTTATTCTTCATCTAAAGATGAGGTAATACCCAGTTAAAAACACCATCTACTGCTACGTGCTACCAAGGCGAGTTGGCTATAGAAGTTGGCCCTGGAACAGGAGAGGGGAGGGGGAGGCTTTTTTTTTTTTTTGGGGGGGGGGGAGTGAAGTATCTGGCACTGTGTCAGTACCCAATGATGAAGGAGAAAACACCGAAGAGAACTTTGAGAAGAGGAAGAGACATAGACTCGCAAATGGAGAAACGTACGGGTGGGCATCTGGCCGTATTGTAGACATGCAGTGAACACAGAGGCTGGTGTGTACAAATGAAATATATATGCATGCATAGATGTATACATACATGAATGCTTGTGTGCATATATACATGCACACATGCATTCATACACGCATACATCCATACACACACATGCATAGATACATAAGTGCATATACACATACTGTACATACACACATACATATACAGACATGTATGTCCATAGATACGTTCATAGGTAAATACATACATATATATGCATACAGGTATTCTTACATATATACATACATATATCCATGCATACATACATACATATATGTACACAAACGTACATGCATGGATACATACATACATACGCACATACATTCATATATACATGCATACATACATACATACATCTATGCATACATACATACATATATGTACACAAACATACATGCATGGATACATACATACGCATATACATTCATATATACATGCATACATACATACATACATAAATTCTTACATACTGTATATACATACATACATACATGCATACATATATGTAAACAAACGTACATGCATAGATACATACATATGCACATACATTCATATATACATGCATACATACATACATACATGCATGCATATATGCATACTGTAAATACATACATACAGGTATATGCATGCATAGAATACATAGATACATAAAACCGAGGGTGTTGATAGAATATGAAGATGAGCGGGGCTGGGTGGGAGGTGCTCCTCTCCGACGTCATTATCATTAGGCGTTCAGGGCTCCATCGTAATTTCCTCTGAAGAGGAAGAAGATAAAGATGGAGGAAGAGAATATGTCAAAGTGTGCCTATACTATGTTCAGGATCGTGGGTGGAGGGAGACGATTGATGTTATTCCATCGAGAGAAGGATCCCAGGGTATCTCTTCGCCAGAGCTGGGCTGGGCGCGTTACCGCCGGACAGGTAGTGCGTTACCGAGAAATCTGTGGTGCATTTCCGTCAATGCGTTACCAACGATTTTAGTTTTCTTAGAGCGGTCCGCGTTACTATGTATTCTCCAAGGAAATTAAAATCGATAACGCATTGACGGATATGCACCCCAGATTTTTCGGTAACGCACTACCTCTCCGCCGGTAACGCGCCCAGCTTTGCTCCTCGTCCCCACCTCCTTTTGCTTGAATAAAATCATTTGGCGTTGGGCAGAACAAAATGTTTCATGTGCACCACCGATTTGAAAATTAATATCTATACCTTATGTTTCATAAAGATTAAATTTCAGCAAAGCAGTCAAACTGTTTACAATGAGGAATTACCATATTCAGCTTGTATGTGTCAAGTGTATGGGATATGATAAGGATGTATATTTAATTAATTTGCTGTCGGTGATGTATTTATGTGAATAACCTAAAACCACCATATCATAATGTCCAAATCTTCACATTGGCCACGTCCACATCTCCCTCTTCATGACCTATAAACATGCATACATACATAAATACATGCATACATATATGTATACATACGTACATGTATGGATACATACGTACGTACATACATTCATACATACATGCATACATGCATGCATGCATATGTACATACTGTACATACATACATACATACATACAGGTATATGCATGCATAGAATACATAAATACATAAAACCCCATATAAACATAGTAGCACTAGAAACTCATTTTCTTATTCTCCTTCTTGTTATTACGAAGTGTCTCTGTTGCAGGGTGTTTGTTGTCGACATAGATCTCTTGAAACGGTGTACGAATAGACACTTGCATTTTTCCATGCTCTGAATAAGGAAATGTTTATCATCTGCACATACCACCAGGAAGAATTCGTCATAAAAAAAATAATACTCCAACTAATGCCCAAAGGGGACACATGGGTAGTATGGTGATTCGCAACAGGGGAGGGGCTAGGGGGAAGGGGGGGGGAAGAGAGGGGAAGGGGAGAAGGAAGAAGAAGGAGGTAGGGTTATTCAATCTAAGCAGACTCTTTCAATCCCAACCTTTTGAAAATCACTAAATCATACGTTTCTTTGCTAGCAGACTTGACTAATCTAACCTACCTTAACCTGACATAACCTAACCTAAACTAGCCTAAGATAAGTTACCCTAACATCATAACCTAAGAATCTAATCTTATAACCTAACTTAGCACTCTAGCCTAATAACAAAATCTAACAACAGAAACTTACAACCTACCAAAGTAATGTAACTTAACAACATAACCTAACAATATAACCTGACAACCTAACGTGACCATAACCTGACCATGATCTATCAATCTAAATTAACTTGCCTAACTTCTTCCAGTGGAGTCTTAGGCTTGTATACCTTAACTAATCTAGGACTTCGACTCTTTCCCTCCTCCACAAGACCCTAACGAAGACATAGTCACCATAAAGATTTTTCATCCACTTTTATTTACACACACAAATTTATCATCTCTATCTATTAGATGCATCTTTCCCTACAAGAAACAACATTATATTCCAAGTTAAACATTATATAGAGAAATATATATGAAAAAGGGATTAATATAGTGTTTGCATAGCGAACACCATAACATGGCGGAAGAATATTGAGATGCACTGTACCTGTCCTGGTGGAGGAAATGTGATATAGTTGGCTCAAGTCGACTCTGCTGCGTTCCAACGATAAAGAAGAAGAGAATGTTCACACGAACTCCCCTGATATAAGCCACAGCAAGACAGAGGACGCACGTTTTCGATTTCAAAATTGTTCTTATGTCGCTGTATTCACCCGGTGATATTTTCGTTTCACAAACAAATTAAGGAAAAAGTTACATGCTATCCATTTTTTTCAACGATTCTGTTTTTTTTCATAATAATAAAACTGCTACTCTTAAAAGAAATATCAAGCGGAAGGATTAGTTAGCTGCGGGTATCAATTGAGATTACTCGAGCGTTACTCCATTGGCCTTCTCTTAAGCGATCGGCCTCTACGATGCGGCGGCCAGATTTGTCCCTGTCTTTCCGTATCTGTGGCTGAGATTATCATTATAAGGAAAGAAGAGCCGGTGCCTATACACTTACACACACACACGCACGCACACACACACACACACACACACACACACACACACACACACACACACACACACACACACACACGACTCGATGGCGCAGTGGTTAGAGTTCCCGGCCGCCATCACGGCGGTCCGGGTTCGAATCCCGTCCAGGGCTGAAATAATTTCAGTATCGCTGCGCTGCGAGTCGTAACTCAAACTCTCGTAGGCGGGGAGTTTGGTGTGTGTGTGCGCGCGCGTAAGGTCATAGCAGTACCCATAGATCGGTCATACATGAGCTCTGAACTCTCTTCCGGGAGGGTAATAGCTGTCGATCACGAGTCCAACACGTGGTCCAAGACCATGGTGAAACGCACACACAAATTTATGTCTGAGCTTGATGTTTTAAGACCTTCATATGCCCTTACTGACGTCACGTGGTGATTCTTGCGGTTTCGAACCGCATACCACTGGCATCTCGCCTCCAGACGGTATATGAAGTGGATTTTTACCAGACGTTTTTATTCAGCTGTGGGAAGTCTTGGGACTAAGTACCAGGTAAGGGGAAGGGAGTAGGCATGATCATTAAAATTATTTAGGCATATACATTTCAGCTGCCATTTCCTTCAAGGGTGACGCAAACAAGGTCATCATATTAAGACAACAAGGAAGGACTCGCAGTTATGGATTTAGATTAGAAAATTTTAGATTTAAGAAGGAAATAGGCAGGAATTGGTCTACTAATAGGGTGGTCAACGAATGGAATAGACTTAGTAACTATGTAGTGAGCGCTGAAACTATCGGTTGTTTTAAGAAACGGTTAGACAACTTTATGGACGGGGATAACAGGTGGTCATGGGCATGGAACTGCCTAGTGTAGGCCTTATGGTCTCTTGCAGTCTCCTTCATTCTTATGTTCTTATGTTGCTTCCACGTGCTCTGCTAGAGTCACCCTACCCCCTTTCTCCCCCCTCCCCCTCTCCCTCCCCCCTCCCCCACCCGTGGCAAAAGTGACGAGTTACAATACCATTCGATCGTAACGTGTCAAGTCAGGCACATGTCAAGACAGGCATCAGGAGAGCCTATTAGACAGGTGACAGGCAGACAGACAGACAGATAGGCTGTAGGTATTAGGTAACCTACTCTCATCTCCCTCTTTCACACTCCCTCCCCCCCCCCCAGCAAATTTTGTGTATTATTAAATTTCTCCTTGACTGTAGGGACGTAGGGAAGGGGGGGTGCCTGTTTCCAAAATTTCACGGAACTTGTGTCTTCATACTTACAAAACCGTCAACCAATAATTGTTGAGTTAATCAGTACACTCTTTACACGTACCTTCAACTCTCTTACTGGCGACTTGCACGCTTATTACAAAGGATTACAAAGGCGGAGCATGCCGACAGGAGACATTTTAGTCCATATCTAGGTCGGATGCGAAAAAATCATAATAATGATAAATAAATAAATGAATAAAAACTATAATAATGTAAATAATAAATAAAACACAAATAAATGCATAGGTATAGTTAAATAATAAACAAACAGGTAAATAGTAAATAATGATAAATTGACATATAACTGATAATAAATGAGAATCAAGCAAATGATAATAAACAAACAGACAAATGATAACAAAACAAATAAACAAATCATATAAAATAAATGACAGTCATTACAGCATCTTGCTTAGGTGTTTATCTAAATGATTCTTAAAGCTTCTACCTACCGCCGGGCGATTTTGTTTGACAATGGAAGCCTCTATACTCAATGGACACTTTCACTGTTGTTCGTGGCTTATATATTTATCTCCTTTGCCGCCAGGTGATTTTATTCAACAAAGAAGGAACTTCACGCCCAATGAATGTGTTAATTACAAATTAACAACATGGAGGACAGCTTCGAGAAAACGCTTGACTAAGGTCATGTCAAAAATCAAACAGACGCAGGACCCAGCTATGTTTACAAGTGCAGGAACCGTCTGCGTGAAGGGGAACGTCGTCGAATTAGTTTGCGCCCAACGTGCCAAACCGGCTGACGAGTAGCCACGACCACCTGGACAACCTAAACGTCCAGAAGTCCATACAGGGATGATGTGTGTAGACAGCTGGAGCTGCGAGGCCAGCTTTACCACTCCCAGGCACTCACTCGACAACCAGCTGCGCACGGATGCCAAGCCCAGCTCAGATTGGTATCTATAGTAGCGTTGAAATCTTCGTGTATTCTGTGTTGTCTCCTAATTATCTTTTTTAATTTATTTAAATTGAATTAAATGTAGTTTGAATACCAAAACCAGTACATACTTGATCTTCATTAAGATCAAATACTGACCTACTTCTGACTCCTACTGCTAACTCGCCTCCCATAACCAGGGGCAAAGAAACTGGTCCCTGCATCAAACTCCCTTCGCTCTTCTTTCCTTCTCAATCGTTGGTTCACCGATCGCCCCTCGTGATATCTCGCTCCCTTCTTCTCTCGTATTTCTCTCTTCCCCCGTGGCCATCCGTTTAACTGTTTCCCTTTCCTCTCTCTCTCTCTCTCTCTCTCTCTCTCTCTCTCTATCTATCTATCTATCTATCTATCTATCTATCTATCTATCTATCTATCTATCTGTGTTTCTTCCATTGACCTTCTCCCCTCCCCTATCTAGTCAAATATTGGCACACAAAAGAGTACTGATCACTTTTAACTTGTAATATCTCTCCTACTAACAGATCTCCTCAAATCTCCCTTTTATCTCCCCCACGACTTTACCTCTTCAACGTCATATAAGCACTAATTGTCGTAAAAAATATATAGATAAAAATTAATAGATACCCTCTCTCTCATTCTTCTCTCCTCCCCTCTCTCATCGCCTTTCTCTTCCCCACCTCTCCTTTTCTTTCCTTTGTTCTTCTTTTCTTCTGATCTTCATAGACTTCTTTCTTCTCCCTCTCGTCCTTTCCTCATCTCTTCTTTATTGAGATAAAGGAACGTAGAGAGGCGAGGACAAAGTGGGAAAAAAGAAAAGTGACGAGATAGAAGTATGTGTGTATGTGTGTGTGTGTGTGTGTGTGTGTGTGTGTGTGTGTGTGTGTGTGTGTGTGTGTGTGTGTGTGTGTGTGTGTGTGTGTGTGTGTGTGTGTGTGTGTGTGTGTGTGTGTGTGTGTGTGTGTGTGTGTGTGTGTGTGTGTGTGTGTGTGTGTGTGTGTGCGTGTGTGTGTGTGTGTATGTGTGTGTGTACATGTCTGTCTGTCTATACATGTAAACCAACGCCTGTGTTGACCTTGATTTTTCACTCTTACCAGTCTTTGTCTCTTCGCTTTAGTCGACTCTGCGGACCTTGTTTTTTTACACGACTCCTCCCTACTTACTTTTCTACCTGCTTGTGGCTAATCACCACACCTGTCCAGCCACCACACCTGTCCAGCCACCACACCTGCCCACCTACCGCACCTGCCCGAGCAACCTGCCTAGAGTGACATGAGCTATATTGTACCCATACGAAGCCCCAAGGTTGTGCATTGTGACCATCTGTCTCCAGGTCCATTTTCCTCCCCTCTCGTCACAACCTCTCTCCTCCTGAGTCTCAAGCCTCCTCCACATACCTCCTCTCCCCTCCATCTCCACTCTACCCCCTCCTCCACCTCCACCCTCGTCCCTCCTGGCCCCCGACAACCAGCTGTTGCCTTGCTGCATTCTTCCTCCAGCTGCCGGATCCCTTTCGTCTTCCCCTTCTCTTGTCCTTTCACCTTCCCTTTCCCTTTCCAGTCTTCCTCTATTCTTTTTTACTCTTCTTCTTCTCCTTCTCTTTCCCTTCCCTTTCCTTTCCTCTCGCCATTCCCTTTCGTCTTTCCTTTTTACCTTCTCCTTCCCCTTTCACTTCCCTTTCGCCTCCTTCCTGTCTTCACAGTCATCCTGTCACTCCGCCGGATGGTCCTCCCTGTTCCTCTCTTATCTCACATCACTGCATATCCGCCCTCTGGTTCTGCTTCCGCTTCTGCTTCTGCTTCTGCTTCTGCTTCTGCTTCTGCTTCTGCTTCTGCTTCTGCTTCTGCTTCCGCCCACTCACGTCCTCTTCCCGACTTCCAGCACTTCTGCCTGACTTCCAGCACCGCCTACCCAGTTCGAACTTCAATTTGACCTGTTGTCTCCATCTGACCTTCAGTGTCAGCGAATCCCGCTCCTCTCTCCGATTCCCAGCAGTGATTGTCACCTGACTCACACATTCCCTGTAGCACATAGGGCAAAGGTGAAGGCTTCGCTTGCAGCAACGCGTCTCCTGGCGTAGGCTCCTCGCCTTCAGCATCTGATTTGCAACCTCCGGTTCCTCAGTTGTACTTCAGCTACTTCCATCTCCTTCCTGGTCGATTTCAGCACGCTCGGATGACTTCCAGTGACTTCTGTTACATATGAGGCTTCTGTGAAGTCTGCCAGGCATCGGTACCTCTTTGCTACTTCCAACTCAGATACCGGAAGACTTCCGACATCCTTCGCGTCTATTAGTCTTCATTATCAACCCGTTTCAACTTCATCAACTTACAATCAATCAACCAACACCATAACCATCTTTCCACCGAATTCTTTCAGGTTGTGGCTGGAGGGTGGACGACACCTCAGGACTTAATGAAAATGATCTACCGTCAACAGACAAGAAAAACTTCCCTTCAACTATACTCAACCAGAACAAAGTCTCTAAGCCGCGATTGGGTCTCAAGACTACCACTACCACCTGGATCCTTCAGCACCACTCCATCACCGCCTCCTGGTCCCACCTGAACCCTCTGTCACCGGATTCGAAGGTTGACCTTCAC
>NC_134805.1:6418831-6518831 GCF_046742065.1 Oratosquilla oratoria
TACCATATCTTTCTCATTTTATTGTCATCGTAATAATAGGTTCGATAGGATGATGTCTATATTACATTATTACAATAATCAAGAATATGTCGTGGGTGTTTAATTATATTACGTATATGAAATTAGATAAAAAATCAAAAGTGCATTAGCTTATCTCACTTGTTCTCGAGGACCCCCTAGGGACCTTTTGCGGAACCTTAGGGTTCCGGGGAACCTTGGTTGAGAAACGCTGGATCAAAGTGACACTTTTTAGGAACTTCGTCCTAATCAACACCAGACAATCCTGATCAGTTGAACGGGTTAAGACTCGGGTAAGCTAACAAGCTTACCAAGCTGGATTAAGCCATTGTGGTGCGGTACACTGGGGATGTATCGTTACCCAGGGGATAGGCCGATGGTCCTGCAGTAGATTCAAAGGCTTGAACACACACACACACACACACACACACACACACACACACACACACACACACACACACACACACACACACACACACACACACACACATGCACACACGCACCACACACTATAGATCAGTCATATATAACCTCTGAGCTCTCTTCCGGGATGGAAATAATTGTCGATCACGAGTCCAACATATGATCCAAGACCATGGTGAATCACACACACACACACACACACACATATTAATTTCAGATTCAGTCGTGACGGAAGTACCTTGTCTGATGTTTTGATTCAAGGGATGAGGGGTGACGGTCTTGTCCATAAGAGGTTTTTAGCAGAGACAGAGCCCACCAGCACCTTTACCTTCTGTGTTCGGACAGCCGAGGCAAGTTGCAGTTACTGGTAATCGTGAGGGATCGAACCTTAGCTTTCGTCCTTTCAAATTGGAATGAAGACCTTCTGCTGGGAGATGCTTGACTGCGGCAGAAACTGTCATCTTTATGTGGTCGAGTAGCCTGGGCAAGTGGCAGTCATTGGTACCAATTGGGAAATGAACCAGAGCCTTTGTGTTTATGGGTGGGGATGACAGGTAGTAATGAACATGGAACTGCTTAGTATAGGCCTTATGGTCTCTTGCAATCTCCTTCACTCTTATGTATGTTCTTACGAAGTAGGGTCAAAGACTAACACAACACAACGGTACGCAAAATGACCTTGAAACTAGAAAATAGCCATTAGCTGCTGTAAAACATCAAATGTACCACCTGGGTCGTTTCCTAGCAAGCCATCTGGGGGAGCCACCTGCGTGTTACTTTACGAACCACCTGTGGCGCCAGGCTGGCACGTGGCTGCCGTCTGAAAAGGAGAAACATAAACAAAACGAGGAAGGTTCTGTCAGCAAGAAAGACGACCTCTGCCTGAAGACTCACTTCGGGGGAAACCACGAGACGCGAGAACTTCGATTGTGGTCAGTCTTGTCATGCCCAGCTCCTGAAGGCTGCCCTTGGACGAGCTCCTCTTCCTCCTCCTCCTCCTCCTCCTCTTCCTCCTCCTCCTCCTCCTCCATCTCCTCCTCCTCCTCCTCCTCTTTCCTCCTGGACCTAGACTCTTCCAGAACCGGGAATATTTTCATGGTCTGCACGAAGTGTGCCGAAGAGCAAACCGCGTTACCAGAAGATGTAGACGCATTCTTTGCTTCCAATGGGGGTATCAGTAACCGAATATCAGTTGATACCGGAAGACCAGTCTGCACCAGGAAAGCAGGTACCAGAAATCCATCCTTACCGCGTGACCAGCACCTGGTACTTGAGATGTAGACAGGGTGCCCGTATACCACATTTCTCCATTCTGGTAGTAGTTCCTATCCTGGCATAAGTTTTAGTATTTCGTCTGTGGTAATCAGCGGTTTTATTCTTGAGGACAATATTATGCCGAAGAAGTGATGTCACAAAGGTGGAAGGTAATTTTTTTTTTTTTTTTTTTTTTTTTTTTTTTTTTTTTTCGTAAGGGCAGTTTCCAACTATATAATGAAAGTAACACAATTCTGATGGTCCACAAGACAAACTAAATAGCATTTTTTTTTTAGTGAGGGTAGTTTCCAATTATAGAAAGTAATACAATTCTAGCCACAAGAATGTCAATACATTTGTTAGAATATCAGCTGCGAAAAAATTAATAAAACTTATACTATCAGTTCCCCATACGGGGTTCCTATCTCTGGAGGGATGGACGAGGAGGGGTATACTGAAGTAGCTCCCCTCCCCCTTAAATCTGTTTTTCTTGAAGCGGCATTTCCCTTAACTCCAGGGGGTACCAAAACGACTTCTTTAGCTTAGCCATAGTCGTCCTCTTTTTCTCTCTCTTTTTCAGGGAAACAGATGTGTGAAAAGATTAGACAGGGCATGATTGATTTTATCTTTAACCGTGCTCTCTAAACTTTTTGCAGGAATTTGAAGGTGTAAGGGCCTTAGGGAGAGCATAAGAGTTTTCTTTCTTCTTTTGTCTAGAAAACTGAAAGAAGCATAATGAGATTGAAGAGGATGTATATTCAGAGGGATTTTGAGTTCAACCTTGGGGTTATTGGAGGAGAAATTGATTACCGAAGAAACTAGTCCACTTAAACTGCCGCCCTGCGTTTCACTGACCGAGAACCCGAGGCCCCACAGCGGGTGGCAACGGTCCTCCGACCTTCTCATGGGTCTCTCTAGGAAAGAACATTAGTCTAATGTCTACGTTGTATTTGTACGGGACTGTTTCTATGTCGCCGTCCGAAAGTAGTCGAAGAAGGGGATCAGTCGCCGGTTGTGAACTCTCCTTGTGTTTAAAGGTTTAGGAAATATAAACGAGATTGATAAAAGAGAGATCCTTGGGCCAATCCGAAGACCGAGCGTCAGCCTCTCGGGGCGTCACTTCCAAATGAAAGTGAGAAAGTTGACGGAGTTTTAAGATGGGCAGTAGGGGGGGGGGATGATCCTCTCTGACGTCCTTCTCTTAGGACCCTCCTCGTGTAGGGTTGCCGGTTTCTGCCCATAGTCGAAGAGCAATAACAAGACTTTTTTTTTTAATTCAATATTTGTCAAATTAAAAAACGTTTGTACTCCAATTGGAGTAATTGTTCTATATAATTTACGTTTTTGTAACTATAGTCGTATGGATGTATATTTAACTAGTGCAAAATAATACCCGACAGGAATTTCAAGAAATTTTTCATTCTTTGGGCGTTTGGAAAAGTCTTTCATCATGAAACCCCCAGAAAAAAAAATCACAATATCTGTGTCTGAGTTTCAGATATGACGTGTCAGAAACACAAGTCTTCCAGGAAGTACATGCAATGTCACGTGTCACATGACACCCGGAAGGAACGTGGCGATGATCATCATCGTTGTTGTTGTTGTTGGTCTCGAAGATTCGCGAGCCTTCAGCTGACAAGGGCAAACAGGCGAACGTGCAGTACAAACAAACATCAAGTTGATCAGGCATTTTGTACTCGTGTGTAACTCAAAGAAAAACTATAGTGACGTCCTTAACTATACCAGGACTTATTAAACAAATTCCAGTATGATTTTCCTTATTACAATAGAGCGGATTAATCTTTTTTTTTCATGTCATCAATTATCCAGGAAGATATTGACGAAACCGAACCTAATATTCAACACAATATTAGACTGAAGTAATGAATTCTGACACAATAATTGTTTGTACGAGACTGAGCCTGCAAATTATACTGCACTGTTCCAAAAGAACAAATGAAATTAATGAAAAAAAAAAATTAAGCTCGCCCTTGGAAACGCCAAACAATTTTGTGGGTGGAATCCTTCAGCTGAACAGAAGTTCTCCATTATTTATTCTCTTATTTATTTACTTATTTATTTATTTATTTATTTATCTATTCATATTTCTAATTGTCTGTATATTGGTTTATTTATTTGATTATCTATTATTTTTTCATTTATTAGTTTGCTTGTTTTTCTATTCGTTTAATCATTCAATAATTTATTTTCTATTTATCAATTAATCTATTTACTTATTTATTTGTTTGTTTATTTATTTATCTATTCATCCATTAGTTTATGTAATTTTTATTCATTTATCTATTTATTCATCAATGTATTTACTTATTTATTTATTTATTCATTCATATATCCCTTGTGTAACTTCTTAATACTGGTCGTAACCTACAAAATAAAAGCCAAACAATTTCGTTCGGCAGAGGAAAACCTACAATGGAGACGTTATGTAACCCGTGTTTGCATTTTGTCGACAAATAAACAGAGCTTTTATCCTCGATGACAATGTCCAAAGTTGTGGAGTCGCAAAGATGGTGAAGGAGAGATGTAAGGAGGACAGCAGAACGGAAGAATGATAAAAGTGATCATCATTCTTTTTGAGTGGAGATTAGTCGTCAGTCGTAAGGGAATACTTTGATTTAATCATTCAATTCTCTGAGGTATCAACTGCATAAGACATATAATCACAACCACATACAGATACTTAATCTTTCATTTTATCTAATCCTAACTATACATAAAACGTAGCATGAAATCCATGAATATAATTGGTGGATAAGAGGATGGAGAGCTTGTGATTGGTGTTCAGGAAGGAGGCGGGAAGCGGGTTGTGTGTGTGGGGGGGGGGGGCGTCATACCAGCATTTGGCACATTTAACGCTCTCCCCTAGCCTCCTCACCACCTCACCCTTCGACTCCCCGCCCACCAATCACGAGCTTTTACTTACTCAGTTTACTTAGTCGAATTTAGAAGGTCTTTCTCATAGCTGTGGTGGTCCACTACTACTTCCAGTCCCTAGTTTCTTCTCTCCGAAGATCTATCTGGTCTGGTATGGAGTTAGAGGCTGCTCTGCAGTATTCTGTATACCCAGGTACAAGAGGCTTATCGGGTAGTTCCTTTAAGAATCTGTCTAGGTGGAGCGAGTCTAACATAACGTGTACAAAGAGGCACCTACGCCAGGAAGCGCCTAGCTGCGTCCTAAGCTGTCGCCTTTGACCTATTCCATGTGACCACTCGAGTAGCTAGAACGTTGCGAATTTTTATTCCTTCCGGAGGATTCTGACCTTAAAAAGATGGGTACTTCATTCTTTTATCTTTTTTGGTTTGCGAAGGCAAGTTCCTTATTTGTGTGTCTCTCGAACCGGATGATTCTATTCGGATGAAGAAAACCCACTGACCTTCGAAAAACAGGAACTGGAACTAGGAAGTACGCAGCCCGCCGCCACCAGGAGGGACTCTTAGATTCCACCTCGTTTTTAATCCTTCAGAGGCTTTGTCATGGCTGACGCCAGACGACTTTATCCAGATCAGGGGAATCCCTGGGTCCCAAGGAGCTAAAAATGGGGAAGCATGAATGGCTGCCTGCGAAGGACCTTTCAAAGATGTAGAAGATAAAAAAGTTGCAGAGGAATGGAAGATATCGTGCTTAGTGCCTGTCCATAAGGAGAGAGAAGATAAGTCTAATCATCCCGGTAAGATCATACAGCAGAATTCCAGATACGAAAGGAAACAGAAGAAAGGTATGAGAAGAACAAAGTTTAAAAAAAAAAAAAAAGGAAATGCTACATAGAGTAGGTACTTATCTAAAACAACAAAACAAAAATATATGAATAGTGGAAAGTATGTACGGCGTTCATGGATTTCGAGAACGCATATGGTAGAGTGGACAAAGTAACAACTTGGTAAGTAATAAGAATGTATGGTATGGAGGAAAGCCTGAAGATTGCGAAGAGCATGTTCGAATCAGGATAGGCATGTGCGAAAGGGTGCGGAGGAGAAACAAAATTATTTAAGGTGATGGGGTTGATGCAAGTGTTTGTTATGTCACCATAGTTCTTCAGTACATGTGTGGTTCGTGCTGAAGGAATGAAGGGAAGAACAAAGCTGATTGGGTTGGACTTGGGGGAAGGTAGCGAAACGTAGAGAGTTAGTCACATCATGCAATACAGACGATGTGATGGAAAATAGTGATAAAGAACTGCAGACTTGGTACTGTTGTTTATAGAAATATGGGATATATTTAAAATAATGTTAGCAACAGCGAGGTGGTGAGGATGGGAAATAGAAAAGAGGCAATTGCAAATCAAATTAAGAAGTAAGGTGAACAATAAATGTAAAATATGTCGCCCGGGGTCCACATAAATATTTTTTTGATGTGTAACAGGTGCAACCACTGGCAACTGTATCATCATCCCTTCCGTATCTATGTGCCATCTACGCCCTTGGTAATGTCCATCACCCACACTGTACCCTTTCTGTGATGTCCTACGTTACTCTAAGCTTTTAGCCTCCATGCCATGAACACCCCCCCTCCCTCCCAATGCTTTGAATTATAATCTTCCTTTCTGCTCGGTGCCTTTTTCTTATTTAACAGGCGAGGCGGAGCAACCCGTTGCTAATTCCCGCAGGATATTTTGCAAACAAACTATTTTGTCGAATAACCGGCGCTTCTAACTTTGTGGACAGTATCGCACCGAAGAAGTTGAGTCATAGAGAAGGTAAAGAAGTGATTTAATTAGGGCAACAGAGAGGTGGAATGGTAGAAGTTGAGAGTGATCACCGGTCTGTTTTGAGTGGAGATTCGTCTTCAATCGTCAAAGACCACTGCGTGGCTCTGGTCCGTAGGGTTGTCACTTAAGTCCCTGGGGGTATTGCACACACAAAAATTATGCAGTCTGAACCCCATATGGCGAACAGAAGCTTCGGGCAAATGAGTAACCGATGGCTTCATGCCAGCCCCCAAGGACGCACACGCTTGTCCTCTCCTGTTTTTTGTGCTCCTTTTTCGAGCTCACCACCACCCTCCTCTGTAGACGACCCTGGTCACACCATCGCCACTCCTGGCGACCATGGGAGGTGTTGGCGGAGGGTGCCGGTGGTCCTTGGCTTAACTTGTACACGTCTGTGGGTCACTAGGATTTCCCCAAGGTTCCTCACCGAGAGGAGGGGGGGGGGGGGAATATCCACAGTCCAGTGCGATGCGTTACTATTAATGCTAAGGGATTTCCCTTTAACAGAACGAAATCGCCACAAAAATATATTTGTCCGAATGCTGTTATACATAGGTTACTCAAAATGGGGTCTAATCCAGAACTCACAGTGACGTCATTAAGCTAAGTAACATCTGCAGATTATACCAACATATCGAAGGTATTAAGTCTTTTACTCCTGTGGCCCCCGTAAAGACCAAAACAATTGTTTGACGCTGATAAGATATATAGAATAGCCTACGTAATCGCAAGGAAAACACTAAATGGCAGTACTCTTGATTATATATACATACATATATATATATATATATATATATATATATATATATATATATATATATATATATACTGTATATATATATACCACAGAAGAGAAACTTGTAGACAGTAAGTACTTTCGTATATTACATCTTCAGACTGGTTATTTTGCACTTTCGTATCACGGTGATGTGATTGCTTGCATATATATATATATATATATATATATATATATATATATATATATATATATATTCCAAGAGCTTTTTCTCCCATCAACCACCCTTTCCCCTCTCTCATATTAGCTACTCATGGATGACGGGTCATTCCTTTATCCCGCCCCCTGCCCTGGTTCAGAAGCAAGGCAATGCAGCAAGACATAGTTCATCCACAACGATGATTGTCATCTGTGATTTGATGGCTGAGGTATGGCTGGAAGGTCATCTCAGAGTATTATATGAAAGAGAGGAATTTCCCCATTAACCCGATAGCAGTACTGTTAGATTGTCCAAGAATTATTGAACATTGAATTCAAATAACTATTGGTATAGTTGCCATTTGCTGTACTAAATTTTCTTACAGACTAGTCTCTGTTCATCTGGTCCATCACTAAAGTTTTCATATACCTTCACTCTACGACATCCATGATACCAAGGAAATGTAAACAAGCACATGCCCAGATACGACAAACACAACGCCATCTAGTTCCCAGCCAAAACCCTAGCCGAGTTATTTGCATCAGAATCGTTTTGGGCAGTTTCCACTCTTCCCTGTATTTTCTGTATTTTGATCCATCTGCTTTCCAGCTTATCATAGAACGAGAATGTGCGGGCATAAAGTAGCCCATGTGCCATGCGTATTTTTCTGTATTCAATAGAGTGTGTGAAAAAAACGTGATCTACCCTCAGTAAAAAGTATGTACCCACGATACACTAGTTGTTGTTGTTGTTCCCTAGACTGTCTGTCCGAGCAGTCCCGTCTCCCAAAGGAATGTCACGGCCGAAACGAAGTTTTCCCACAAATCCTTTATAAAGTGTAAGTTGTGTTGTTTGCGTGCAGAACACCCACATACACCAAGAAATATAAAAAACACCCAAATATCTATATCACACACAAATACTCTCTTCTCTTCCTCCACAACCACCAAATACCAGCCTCCGGAAACATATTCATAATCATATCACTCACTGCTCCATTAACACACTAAAAGACAACACATTGCTGCATGCCAGACCCCCTGATATCCACCTCTCTGAATCCTCTCTCCCACGAAAGGACAGAGTCCACTTGGCCAGACTGCGGTGCGGTCACCACCCAGCAGCCCTTCTAAGCTACCAGAAGAGACTGGATGACTGCATCGTGGACAAATGCCCAGGATGTAACACTTCACCTCTTACTATTCAACACGTCATGGAAGACTGCATTATACACCACAACGATACACTAGTTCAACCTATTGGGTTGCTCAGAAACTATTCTGCATTGTTGCCAAGAGATCCACCCCATACTCAGGACCTCTAGTCAGAAGGCCCAATGGTCAGATTTTTTCTTTCAATATGAGTTATGGTATCATTTAAATGTAAAGGACTTCTGCAATATGCAGAACTTTAAGTTAGGTCGGCTCAGGATATTTCATGAAGTATATTTTTTATATTTCATTTAGTATATTTTATGAAGTATATTCATATGTGCATTATTTTAGAAGTGCACACCTACGCGATATAGCAATAGAAAATTGAATATCAATTTTGTAAGTTATAATACATCAACGTAATATACGTTTTTCTAGGTAGAAATCAACGATAATAATAAAAAAAAAACTCACTGAAAGCAAACACACTACCGAACGGAGCTGCAACGATAGGTTCGGGACGCCATGTTGTCCAATCCCGTCAATGTCAATTTGACGATGGCGTTGACGTTGTGTACCGGGTGTCTTCCTACCCCAAGTGACGTCATAACGCCACATGTTTTTAAAACGGTACTACGGAGCTGAGCTTTATGTTTTTCTTCACGCTACGAAACTCCTCAACACCTCGCAGTCCGATCGGGTGACAAAACCTGATGACCTCTAGAATTACAGGTTAGGTTAGAGAAATTTATCTTGCTTTAATTTCTTCGACTTCCGCATCTATCAAAACAAAGATGATGTCTCAAGCAGTCGTCGTAGTTCCGTTCGTTTGTGTATCGCTTTTAGCAACTTTTTCTGTTATTGGTTTCCGCCAAGAAAAACGTATATTATGTCGATGTATTATGATGATGATGATATGGTTTAACGTCACAAACTCCCCCCTATCGGAAGGCTAGGACGGTGCCCCTCACAGAGGGCTTTGTAGCGTGGAATTTAATGAACCATGCCCTTGGTTCAACTTCGCTGGTGGCAGGATTCGAACCGCCATCCCCTCGACCTTCGCCGCAAGTAACGACGCCCTAACCCGCTCAACCAATCTACAAAATTGTTATTTAATTTTCTATTGCTATATCGCGTACTTGTGCATTTCTAACATTTTACCCATATATGAAGTATATTTTATCATTCAAATGGTGTTCAGTGTATACAATAAGCGGACCAGTTATAGAATAACCCCCCCACACTGATCAGCTGTAGAATCTTCACTCCAATTACAATCAATTGTAGGATCTCCACACAAACACACTATTGACTCTCCAGCCTAACATAGGCTAGGCTAGGTTTGGTTTGGTCAGGTTAGGTTGGGTTATGTTATGTATCACTATTCATAATCAACTATAGAATGTCAATGTAATATATCCCCCTTTAGTGACCTGATTACTGTGATTTTTTAAGGGAAAGCATGCAAATGGAATGAGAAGTAGAGTAACAGCAGCAACAAAGCCTTTAATGTTTTTAATATAGTACATACATACACACATACATATACCAAGGCTTTTTCCCCCTTACAAGGGGGGTAGCCAAAAAGAATGAAGGCATAAAATCATTCCCACCCATTCCATCCCTGAATACACTCCACACCCCTCCACCCTCCCTCTTATCTTAACACCTCCTGAATGACGGGTCATCCCTGCACCTTGTCCACTGCCCTGGGTCAGAAGCAGTGTCGCAAGACACAGCACATCCACAGCAAGGCCGCTTCATTAAATCGGCGACCCCCCCTCTCCGTCCCCCCATTGCATAAAATGAGAGGACGGGGAGAAATCCCTTCGGGCTGCGTCAAATTTTGCTAACACATACTACCTCACCCCCCATCCACCCGCCCATTCCACCTCATGCTATCACAACATCATCCATATACAACCACTCTCCATTCACCCCTGTCATAAGAGAAGAAGAGAGAAGGAGTTTGAATGTGTTTGAGATGAGGTGTCTGAGAAGTATGATGGGGGTTACTAGGCTAGAGAGAGTGAGAAATGAGGAGGTGAGGAGGAGAACGGGGGTGGAAAGGGAGCTGGGAGATAGGGTTGATGAAAGAATATTAGGATAGTTTGGACACATGGAAAGAATGAGTGAAGAAAGACTAGTAAAAGAGGTGTGGAAGGCAGATGTGGAGGGAGTGAACATGAGGGGGCATCCTAGGATGAGGTGGATGGATGGGGTGAAGGGGGCTTTAGGGAAGAGGGGAATGTCTGTTGAGATTAATATAGTGGCATACTATATAGATTTGAATCTGGCTGATGGAAGACAATTTCATTCAATTTAGGGATATGGTGAATAATGATGAGATTGGGCTGTAGGATGTGAATTTTTCCTGATTGCTTGGTTTTGATATGGGTATTATATGGGCTCTTTTTCCAGACTGCTGGAATTTTGTTGTACAACCTGGAGAGGTTGCATGCATCCATAATGTTTATTATTGCATTTGGGCCAAGGTGTTTTAAATGAATATTTGAGATTTATCAGAGATGGAGTTTCATCTTTTGGTGGATTAGTATCTGTCACCCAGACAACCAAGGGAATCTAGCCTCTTGGATGATAAGCCATATATAATTACTCAAAGGACCTAGCTTAGTGAGCTCTACTCCTTTCCATGTCTGGCATTAGCTGTTTGGATAGTGCTCACTTGGGTCAAAGATTTGGAGAAGAGTTTCTTCAGGACTCAGTAAGCAGGTCAGAGGTCGTTCACATTGAAATGACCCAACATCCTCAACTATTCCGTTGACATAGCTCTCTCTGTTCCTCCTCAAGAGCTATATTCCACCATTTCAGTCCCGTATTGGTCCAGGTGTCCAGCCAACCTGGTACTATGGCTCGTCTCTTCTCCGGGGCCTCACATGATACCACACCACTCCCTAACCTTGGGTGCTTTCAGAGTTTCACATTTGAAGGCATCCCACAGTTCTTCAGGGTCCTCAAGGGTACCAAACTCTTTGCATTGATTGAAGATTGCTACTGCATACTTATAAGTACATACATCATCCCTGAGTTTCTCAACCCTGACACAGACAGAGGCCTTGATATACAGACTCAGTTTGACTCATTGACTATCATGAACAACACACATAATCATACACATATCCCACACCAAGCCCTCTACACTTCCTCCTCTCCTGATATCACCTTTTGCTCCCCCTGCCTAACCCCAACAACATCATGGAGAGTGGTCGGAACCCTTGGCTCTGACCACCTTCCAATCATCATCACCACCAAAACAAGATGCACCCCAGTTGGCCACAGACACACTTACACCAATTACAAGAGAGCTAACTGGGAAGCTTTTACTGAAGAGACAGAACAACATTTTGAAACACTTAACAGTACACCAATCACAAACATAAACAATGCTGTGCACACTTTTAATACAATCATACAAAATGCAGACAAGAGATACATCCCTAGAGGCAACAGAAAATCACACAACCCCAACTTCACACCAGAAATCCAAAGCCTCATCAGACAATGTGACACACTTAAACACGGTACCCCCACACCTATCCCTCAAAACATAGCAGACCAAATACAAACACTAAACACTGTGATTGCCAATAAAATACATGAACAAAAAACACAAAATTGGCAAAACTTTATCAATACACTTGATCACAAAACAAACACCAGCAAATTGTACAAAACACTCAACAGCATTACACTATCCAACACTAACACTACACGCTCTCACGCAGCAATAATCACAACAACAGATAATCTACCCTCAAACAGACAACAAGCAAACGCACTCATACGTCACTTCTCACCCTGACGACCGACGCACCATTCGACGTAAGAAAGACTTTCCCACAGACTCAGACTATATACCCTTCATAGACAGTCAGACAAAACTCATAATACATAGTCTCAAGCACTCATCTGCCTGTGGCCCTGATAACATAAGCAACATCCACCTAAAACACATTGGACCACAAGGTATACACGCACTCACAAACATTGCAAACTACAGCTATTCACACAACACTATACCCGACATCTGGAAGCATGGTAAAATAATCACCATTCCAAAACCGAACAAAGACCCAACAATCCCAACATCGCACCGCCCAATCACACTTCTCTGCACACCCTCTAAAGTCATTGAATGCCTAATACTTAAACTTGTCACACCACATATTCCCCTTGCTGACTCACAACACGGTTTTAGGCCACTACACTCCACAAACACTCTTCTGACAAACCTCACACAAAGAATTTTAGATGGCATCAATTCAGATAGGCCCCACCAAAGAACACTTCTTATAACATTAGACATTAGTAAAGCTTTTGATGCTATCCCCCGCCACAACCTAACAAATAAAATATATAACACAGACATGCACAATAACACCAAAAGATGGCTGGCCAATTATCTGGCAGGTAGGAATGCTTATGTGTCATATAATGGCCAATCATCACACATCAGAAACATTAAGAACGGAGTACCACAGGGCTCAGTTCTATCCCCCACACTATTTAATCTATACATGCATGACTTACCCACGCCAGACACCTCAGAAATACAAATCTCTTCCTACGCAGACGACATAACAATCACATGCACACATCGTAACACAGACAAAGCTGCAGAAATAATCCAGCCATACCTTGACACACTCAACACATGGTTCATCACAAACAGACTCAAAATAGCTCCAACCAAATCTACAGCAACACTTCTCACCAACTGGACAAAAGAACACAAATACATACCTCATCTCTACATCAACAACACTCTAATACCACACACAAACACACCGAAAATTCTTGGTGCAACATACGATACATCCATGTCTTTCAAACACATCACAAACATAAAAAACAAATGCACACCCAGACTTAACGCACTTAAGTCAATCACTGGAACAACATTTGGACAAAACAAAGAAACTAATATAACAATATACAAACAATGCATACGCTCAGTGTTGAATTATGCGAGTCCTGCATGGGCTCCTAATCTCAGTGAGACACACCACAACACCCTTCAAATCATACAAAACAAAGCCCTAAAAACAATTACAGGCTGCACAAATACAACACCTACAGACCATTTACACCATGAAACAAAAGTCCTCAAAGTCAAGGACCACCTCGACATGAGAGGCACACAAACACTTGCTGCAGCCACCACAAACACATCACACCTGCTACACTACATAGCAGAACACCCACACACACCAAGAAACATTAAAACAACACCCAATGACCTTTATCACGCACAGATACTCTCTTCTCTTCCTCCACAACCACCAAATACCAGCCTCCAGAAACATATTCATAATCATATCACTCACCGCTCCATTAACACACTGAAAGACAACACACTGCTGCATGCCAGACCCCCTGATATCCACCCTTCTGAATCCTCTCTCCCACGAAAGGACAGAGTCCACTTGGCCAGACTGCGGTGCGGTCACCACCCAGCACTTCTAAGCTACCAGAAGAGGCTGGATGACCGCATTGTGAACAGCTGCCCAGGATGTATCACTTCACCCAATACCATACAACACATAATGGAAGACTGCATTATACACAATCATGCAGGCAAACAACACAACATACGCTCTATAAAGGATTTGTGGGAAAACCCAGTTTCGGCTATGGCATTCCTTGGGGAGACGGGACTGCTCGGACCGGCAGTCTAGGGAATGACAACAACAACAACAACAACAAAATCCCTGAGTTTCTCCAGATGAAATCATGGTGGGTTACATCTTGGGATCCTCTAGGACTTGCCATGCAGGAGTGTTACGACCACAAATGTGTGATTAGTTCTAGAAAAACCCAACACTCCAGTAGACCCTGCAGAGGTTGAAGGATTGAAGGATCCTACAGAGGATCCTTCAATGAGCACTTACAAGGATGTAATCAGTCTGCATTTCCACACCACCAGCACTGCTATACCAAGTCTACCAGTGTGGTTATCTCTGGAATCAGGAGCTAGCATTCCTCAACCTGAATTTTGCAAAATTCATGAGAACTGTTAATGATCCTGGTTTGAGAATGTCAGGGACCAAGTTGTACTTTATGGCCAGCTCCATTCTTACAAGTTGCTTATTTTGGTAAACATTTCTTTCTGTTATCCAAATCCTGTGCCTACACCTGTTCTAAGTATGTTCAATTTATTTGTCTTCACTTAAGAGTCTTTTACTTGTGGGGTGAAGGTTATTTTTGTACCAAATGTGAAGAGATTGATCATTTAATCTATTGATTTCTTCTTAGATTCATGGTAGTCAGAGGTACAACATCAATGGAGATTTCTGAAGGAATGTAAACATTTTGATTTTTGTCAGTCATAATTCTAGTTTAATGAGGTGTTCTTCAATGCTATTTTGTAAGTACAGCACTGGGCTTCAAGGATTAGTAAGAAAATAAAAATCATTTATGACATCTATACAATATGTGCTTTTATTTTGAAGTCTATAACAAAGGCACATGATCAACATAGTGATGTTAGGCCTATCTAAGTTTTAACTGAACATTCCATACAAATTTTAACCACATACACTCTTCTGATTGTAATTCTTTGGTATATCGAAAGTTTTTGTGTCACAATTTACTTGCACTTTCCAACTACAGTATATGACAGAATAAAGTTCAGTTGTTAATCAAAGCTAAGACTTGAACTTGTATATCTTTTGTTATTCAAGCTGCTGAGAAATAGAATAATAACTGAAGACAGACATGACCATATTCTAAAAATATTATGGCACATATACCATATTGCATTCATTCCATAATATACTTTCACTTTTAATTTACTTCTTTAATACATTTTACCATTCATACTTGCATATCTACAGTGATGTGCACTGACTCTTACAGGGGCAGGGGCTCCATTGGAAAAAGGACACTTCCTTTACATTTTTAAAAATTAAATCTACAATACCATTCAAGCTATATATTGATTTATCAATCAATCAATAATCCGTTACCCCAGGTCTCTCTTGCACCCATGACTCCTGGTAACTGGTAATGGCCACCTCATTGGGTCACAAATCACTCAAAGAAGAGATATTCTGTTGTTTGGGTAAAGCTATAGTTGGGCAGTGTTTAATGCCTTCTGTGTGGTGAGTGGTTGTGAGGAAATTTGATTCTGTACCCTGGCCTCATGTTAGTATTGTTTTAAAGGCTGGCAGCCCTAACACAAGTGCGCCAGTGTGGTTTTTGCTCATCATGGGAGGGGTATTTTTGGGTTGCGTAATGATTCAGTGATGGCAGAACCAGTGTTCGTAACATATCTTCCGTTAAAATGCATTTCTGATGAAATGGGCACTTTTGATATGAAAAAACTTCAAGAGCTCCCCCAACCCCCAGTGCACATGTCTTTATATCTATTATAAATATACATGAAACTACATATAATGTATCCTGAATTACTACTGTAACTTTAAAATCAGCATCTTTTTGTAGTTATGCCAGAATACCAAACATTTACTGATAACAAAATTGTGAGAGCTTTACTACATATACAAAAGCATGCACGCACACACACATGACATTCGAAGTGACAGTGAAGTTTGAAACTCCAGGAAAACTTCAAATTTCGTCGATCTCAATGATGAGGGAGTACCTTTGTTGTATTAGTAGAGAAGGGGAAAGCTCGTGGTGTAGTGGGAAGGTGAAGAAAATGGAAAAAGGGAGGGATTACTGAGTGAAATGGAAGGGAATGAGGAAGGAGATGAACGGGCTCCCCCGGACGTCAGAAGGAATATCAACAAAAGGGCTGCAGACGATGCAAGTGAAATCGAAAATATCAGTAAAGGCACTAAAATTAGATATATAGATAAGAACAACACAATAGAAAGTGGAGATAATAATTTCCATGGATTTAATGAGGGAGAGGATGCCAACCTCCCCTGATTAGCAAGTCTAGAGGAAAAACTAGAGAAAATGAATGAACACTGGGAGGTTAGGTTCAGCCAACTTACAGGGATTATGTAAAGAGTTGATAAATTGGAAGAACTAAAGGAGAACCAAAACTTAAATAAAGAAATAGAAGAATTAAAAAGACAGTTAAAAGAAGTAAAAGATAAGAATGAGGAATTAGACAAGAATAATAAAGAGAATAAAGAGTCCATGCAAAAGAGGTACAGGGTTGGAGAAAAGTCCAAGAGAACAACAAAACTGAATTTAGAGATATCATGACACAACAGATGAAAGAACAAACTAAGGGCACGTTATTAAAGTGATAAGAGAGAAGGAAAATATAGTAAGAGACTTAGCGGACAAAAAGAAATATATAATTATTTTAGGGATGGAAGAGAAACATAATCCAAATAGGACTACAAGAGTAAAAGAAAGGAAGGAAAAGGTAAACAAAATATTAGAAGTAGTTCAAGAGGATGAACAAGAAACAGAGAAAGAAATTGAATATATAGAATAGGGAAATACAATACAGAGAAGACCACACCAATTAAGGTTAAATTTAAGTCACAAACGACAGCAGAAAATATCTTAGCAAAAACAGGGAAACTAGCAAAACGTGATCAGTATAAACAGGTATGGATAAAAAGAGAAATGAATAAAGAGGAAAGAAAGGATGAGAAAACAAAAAGACTAGAAGCTAGGGAAAAAAGCAAGAAAAGAATAGAGTAAGACAAAGAGAAATTCTAATGGAGAGTAGTGGATATGAAAGTGAGGAAATGGTTCATAGCAGAGAAAAACGGAAGGGAAACAGAAAACACGATGGAAGTAGCAGAAAATTAAAAGTGTCTTACACATAGATGGCTTAATAATAGGCTTGAATGAACTGAATGATTACCTGAAGGAAAAAGAACCGGACATAATGGGAATTGTGAGACAAAATTGAAAGTGTAGGGCATGGTGCATGGTGCATATAATTATTGGATTAGAAACAGAGAGGTAAAACAATGTGGTGGAGTTATGTTCCTGACTAAGAAGGATATAAATGTGAGGAATGTCACATATGGAAAGAATAGAGTAGAGATGATTATGATGGAAGTGGAAGACAGGGATGGGAAGAGCAGGAAGTTTGTAGTAAATTATGTGCCTCCTAAAACGGCTTCATGGGAAGAGAGAGAACACAAAAATATGTCAGAAGACACAAGGATAACACTAAATAAGATAATGGAAGATGGAGGAAGGATAGTTATAATGGGTGACTTTAATTGTAAAGAAATCTGATGGAAAGAGATGACAGTGAAGGGTGGAGATGACCTATGGGGAAATGTACTACTTGATATGATTATATAACATACAATGACGCATTGGATACAAGAGAATACTAGGTATAGAAATGAGGAAGAACCATCGAGACTAGATCTAATAATCACATCAGAACTCGGAATAGTGGACAAGATTGAATATAGGACACCAATAAGTAAAAGTGACCACATATTGGTTGAACTGGAACTAAATGAGGAAAAATACATGGAAAAAATGAACAATATAGAAAGGGAAGATTGATGTATGAAAAAACAAATTTTGATAAAATTAGAGAATTCTTTCAAAAAGCAGACTGGGAATGGATACACAAGGAGGAAACAACAGTAGAAAAGAAATGGAATATTTTGACAAAAATTTATAAAGGAGTGGAGAAGTATGTTCCAAGACAAAAACAAGAAAAAGAATATTTAACCTCTTCCATACGGTGCCGCCTACGTAGGCAGCATGGGGAGCAAGTGGATACGCGAGGCTGCCATATCGGCGTCTTGATTATATTTATTGTAGTTGTCCCTGCGTAACTGACACTCTCTAAACTGGCTTCATCACATTTTCTAGTTATCAAAATTCACGGGTGAAAGAGAAAACGATCGATATAAGCGGTGACTATTTTTTATGATGCGAGTATTATGATGCAACATCGTACGTCTGGCAGCTAATGCTGCCCGCGAGATTTTGGCCCGGAGTGAAGTGGGTAAAGTGTTGGTACAACAAAAGATGTAGGGAGTTAAAAGACAAAAGGGATAAAGCTTAGATAAAATGGAAAAAAGACAAATGACCTGAAAAATGGAAAATATATACTAGTTATAGAAATCAATACGTACAAGTCTGCAGAGAAGAAAAGAGAAAATACAAAAAAGATGTCATAGAAAAATGTAAAGATCAACCAAAACTATTTTACAGATTTGTAAACAAATTGAAAAGCAAAAAAGAATTAGAGAAACTATGACAAGGAGTCGAATACACAGAGGAAATAGAAATGGCAGAAATCATGAACAAGCATTTTAAATCAGTGTTTACAAGGGAGAACATACAATTTAGAGATATCAAGTGGGAGGAGAAAGTTCCCCCTATGAAAGAGATAGAAGTAACAAGGAATGAAATAATGAATCACTTGAGTAATCTCAATGTCAAAAAATCGAATGGACCAGATGAAATGGCAAACTGGATTTTGAGAGAATGCAGGAATGAACTAACAGACAAAATACATAGTCTAATAAGCAGTTCATTGAAAGAAAGAAAAGTTCCAGAGGATTGGAAAAGAGCAAATATAGTACCAATATATAAAGGGGGAAACAAGGATGACCCTACTATCTATAGACCAATTTCTCTTACAAGTACGATAGCTAAAATTTGCGAAAGAATTATCAAAATTAGATGGGTAAGGCATTTGGAAAAAAACAATGTACTAAATCCAAGGCAATTTGGATTTAGACAAGGACGATCATAAGTCACAAACTTATTGTGTTTCTTTCAAGGCTAATAGATGTAATACAAGAAAGAGATGGATGGGCTGATTGTGCATTTCTACACCTGAAAAAAGCTTCTGATAAGGTGCCACATAAGAAATTGCTAAAGAAATTAGAAACTGCAGGAGGAATACAGGGCAAACTGCTGAAGTGGATGGAAGACTTCTTGCATGAAAGAAAAATTGAGAGTGGTGATAAGAGACAAACACTCTAATTGGGATGAAGTGATTAGAGGAGTTCCACAAGGAATAGTTCTGGCCCCAATAATGTTTGCTATATATATTAATGGTATGGATAAAGGAATTGAAAGTTATATGAGCTTCTTTGTGGACAATTAAATTTTTTTGAAAAAAGTGAACACTGTAGAAGATTGAGTCACTGCAGAGTGATCTCAATAAAGTATGGGAATGGAGTAGGAAGTGGGAGATGGAATTCAATATTAAGAAGTGTAGTATAATAAAATTTGGAAGAAGCAAAAAAAGAATGGTGGGATCATATAAATTGGGAGAGGAAGAAATTAAAAAAGTAGAAAATGAGAAGGACCTGGGAGTCATTATTATGAATAATATGTCCCCTGAGAAACATATAAACAAAATTTCTGGAGAAACTTATAATTCAATAACAATCAAAGTGGCATTTACATACCTGGACGAAGAAATGGTGACGAAAATACTAGTCACTTTGATAAGACCAAGATTGGAGTATGCAGCGATGATGTGGTCACCAAGTACAAAAAAAATTATAACAAAACTTGAAAGAATACAAAGAGCAATTACGAAATTGGCACCAACACTCTCAGAATTATCATATGAAGAGAGAGTAGCAAAACTTGAGCTACAGACATTAGAACAAAGAAGAGTGAGAGGAGACTTGATAACTATTCATAGAATCATGAAAGGCATAGAAACTATTGATAGAGAGGATAGTAGAGATACAAGAGGACATAGAAAGAAAATCAAGAAAGACAGTTATAGAAGAGACCTGACAAAGAACAGCTTTCCCCAAAGGGTAATAGACATTTGGAACAAGTTAGATGAAAATGTGGTGTGTGCAAAAACGATACACGGATTTAAAAACAGTCTACATAAAACGAGATATGAAGATGGGACACCACGAGTATAGCTCCCCTTCCAGTAAAATACAACTAGGTAAATACACACACTATGTATCAGAGCTGGGAACGTTAGCACTGGACAGGTAGTGCATTACTTCCAGACAGGTAGTGCATTACCAAAAAATCTGAGGTGCATTTCTGTCAATGTATATTATATACATGTATATGTATACACACTATGTATATGTACATTTTTTGGTAATTCATTACCTGTCCTGCAATAACATGCCCAGCTCTGCTATGTATAATAATGATGTTGCCTTGAGTTTCTATGACTAGAAACCCATAGCCCCAAAGTGGCTGACAACAGTCCTCAGGCCCATAGATCTCTTTGATAAGAAACATTGAACTATTGTCTGTGGTGTATTAGTGTGGGAGGGGCCAACAGCAGTTACCTATTTGTGGTGGTGTACAAAGGTGGTGTGAGATTGTCCATATGGATAAAAGCACCAATATACTACAGTCCATAACAACAGCAACTTTTTGTGGTGGTCCTGCAAGACACATATCTGAGAAAAACCTCCCTGCTGCCTGTTTTCAAAGTCCATCAACAATTTCAATTCCATCCAAAGGTTCAACCCTGAGGTGTAATCGGTCACCAGACCAGCCTTAGGATCTCATCAACTTTCAATTGTATTTTCTCCACCTTTTCACATAAGAATAGTTAACACCAATAACTGCTCTCTCCTACTCTTACAAATTGGTGACACAAAAACAGTCCCAACTATTACGGCAGAGACAGTCCAGTCCAAAGTTTATTCCATGCAGGATCCATGAAAGGGGCCAACAGCTGTTGGCAGCCACTGTTGGACTGCAGATTTCATTAAAACTTGTGCCAACAATTATTATTACTCTTCGTGAGACTCTTTCTATGTCACTAGTAAGAGGAAGCTCGCTGGTTGAGCAGGTTAGGGCGTCGTTACTTGCAGCGATGGTCGAGGGGAAGGCGATTCAAACCCCACCACCAGCAAGTTGAACCAAGGGCATGGTTCATTAAATTCCAAGCTACAAAGTCCACCATAAGGGGTACCATCCTAGCCTCCCGATAGGGGGGAGTTTGTGATGTTAAACCATATCATCATCAGTAAGAGGAGGAGAACAGTTGCCAATTCTGAGCTCTCCTTATGTGAAAATGTGGAAGACAGACAGTCAAAGTTGATAGGAATATTTTGGGCACAGTCCAGATCAGTGGTTCCCAACCTTGTCTGGCTTGAGGCACCCTTGCCAAGCTTTTCAGAAGTCCCTGGCACCCTTATTAGAAAGTCTAAGTTCTAGTTTGTCAGTATTTTGTCGATTCAACATCAGTGTACCAAAATTTTGTCCCTAGATAATATGAAAATACTCATCTTTACAATGATGCTGCTTTAATGAACGAAAATGGATGACAGAGAGAGTCGGTAATACGAAAATTATTTTTGCCCTGAATTTTGGCAGCACCCTCGGTTGATCTCGCATCAGTCTTTGGTGCCGTGGCACACCGGTCGGGAACCAGTGGTCTAGATACTGTCAGTCTATTGAGGCTCCAATTCCAGTTCCAGATGGAGGTAAGGGTGTTGACAAATTGTGAAGGTATGTAGCAAGGAAATTATACTCTAGAATTCATTTCACAGGACCACCACTTACAGATACCTGTCATTGATCCTTATGTACATATGTTTGCAAAGTGTAATTTTACATACATACATATACCAAAAGGCCCTTTCAACTAAGGCAGTGGCCAGCCGAGGCATACAGCCACCCTTCACCCATCTTCAGTTATACATGCATATGGAAAAATATACCCAGTAAACATGCACTATCATACGTAAGCACAATCAGTATCCAGTTTTGTGTATATAAAAAAAAATCATTCACTTCACAGCATTATATATCTGAACACTGAAACCCCATAGACAAGCTTTTTCATACTAGATGAGAGGTCTAAACCTATTTTTTCTTACTTGCTAACACTCAGACTCTATTTTGCTTAAATGCAAACTACTAAGCCAGTCACAAGCAAGTACCCTACAATTTAAATATTGCAAGACCATACCATCAAATAATCTCTAACCCACTAACCAACTACTGCAGCTTGGCATGTGACACACTGACAACCTAGTTCATGCAACTGTTTCAATTCTGTTGCCATACCAACATTGTGCAAATGACAAACCTACATAAAGCAAGGATGACTTTCGTGTGATGGCAAGAATGTTGAACTCATTCTCATTCTTGAATACAGATGTTTTCACAACATCTATTATATAAATAGAAGATTCCTTACAGTGCTTCAGGCTAATTCTGCAAGTTAACCCCTTCAATACCGTGCCATGGTGAAGAGCAAAATAAGATTGGTGGCACCCACAATAAAAGGAAAAATGAAACCTAGAAAAAAAAAAAATTAATTAATAACCCCTTTGCTACCACGGGATGGCACAAAGAGAAATAAAATAAAGTCTAACGGCAGCCTGAATGTGGGGGAAAGTACCCCCAAAGTACAGAAGGAACCTGAGACAGGTCCTTGAACACCAATGGGGTACCACAAAATTAATCAAATAGTCCGACAACAACCAAATAACAGGAGAAGTACCATACAGCACAGAAGGGGGTTAAACTACAAATTTGTTGTCATTAATGAAAGCGAACATTTAATGAAAACTCAAATTCAAATTTCTGGGAGTTGATAAATTTGCACTCTGTTAATCTGAGGCAACAGTAACTTCAGTCTACATAATATCTACATTTAAAATGTCTCAACTATTAAAACATCATCACCACACAGTCCTGGAGTATCGAGAATAGTTGGCTTCAGATCGTGCTTGAATTCTCTCTTAACTAGCGTACTCTCCTCCACAACACAATTCTCTTCCCTTTCTGCTAAGTTCTGAAACCTGTTTCTGTATTCTTGATCTGTTGTTTGGTTATTCATGCTATAAAAGATATTTTCAATTCTTCTTCTCTTGGCCACCTTGATGTCCTCCTTCTGAGACTCTAAAACTCCCTTTTTATTTTTTATAACTTTTCTGCTTTTCACTCGTTTTTGTAGTTCAGGCTCTTTCAGCCATGAATCTAAAACAGTCCATTCAATAAATTTTTGATCATTTATTTTTCCACTTTTTACATCTTCTTCATCCTCACTTCCTTCCTCATTGATTTTTCTCTTCCTTCCAAAACTTAAAGAAATCTTCACAGGATCCGTCAGAGGTGAGTACTCTAAGAGTGGAATATCTAAGACAGCCAGCAACTTCTCCATGACATCATCAACGTATGTGTTTATGATCAAGTCTGCATGGCGATCCTGTAAAAGAAAATAATTTCAATGTAAAAGCAAAAATGAGGTGACTATAAGATGTAAATAGTAAAGGACCAGAGGTGATCCTGTATGATGCATGGCAGAGAGAACTGTCTCCCTTCCACCCATTTTCAAAACCCATCAATTCCCTCCCCTATATCTGAAGATACAGCCCCAAGGGGTTGCCATTTTATGTCTGGGTCAGGCCCAAGATATCTTTCAACATCAACTTTATTCCTTCCACCCTTTCACGTAAGGAATGCTCACAGATACTTAATCCCTCCCTCCTCTTACAAGAATGGGCTATGTTCCTGCAATAATACTCATAATTATTGCCTTCGAGTTTTTCTAAGAAAAACCCAGTCATCAGGAATAGTCTTCAGACCCTCCCATTGCGAAGAAACTTTGGACTGTTGGGGGGGAGGGGGGCAATAATGAGTATTTGCAAGTAGTCTTGCAAGATGGACATGAGAAATAATAATCTTCCTACTCCCCATCTGCAAATACTGTCAACACTCTAACATCCATCTAGAGGTGTTGTTGAGTGCAAGTGACATTGTGTCTGGACCAGGCCCAAGATCTCTATAAACATCATCCATATTTCCTCCACCTTTTCCCATAAGGATAGCCGATAACTGGCAACTGCTCCCCTTATCCAACTAATTTACTATGAGCTGGTGACATTGAAACATCCTACACTAATCCAACACAGGAGAACTATAGGAGGGCTTGGAGATTACTACCAGCCACTGTAGGGCTGTAGAAAAAGGGAAGGTTGAGTCAATGTACAAATCCCCACCATAAACAAATAAAACCTATTAAGCCTCCCTTTCCATCTCAACATATTGGTGATGGAGGGTTGCCCTATTCTCCACCACATGGAGGACAGAGAATGATCTGAAATTGAAGTAAATCAGTGAAGGGCATACCTGCTTGGTGGGTTGTAAGTTGCAAATCACAAGTTTGCCACCCCTCTTCTTGGTATATACAGGCAAGTTCCCACTGGGTACAATCTGCAGTGTTGTTCCTAAACAGATGCTCAAATCTGCAGCACTGGTAGAAAGCAAAAATATTATTTGTTTATCTATCATTTATTTACAAGACAGAAACATGGAACATAAGAGAGGAAAAGAGGAGGAGTTTGAATGGGTTTGAAATGAGGTGCCTGAGAAGTATGATAGGGGTTACTAGGCTGGATAGAGTGAGAAATGAGGAGGTGAGGAGGAGAATGGGGATGGAAAGGGAGTTAGGAGATAGGATTAATGAGAGTATTGGGATGGTTTGGACACATGGAAAGAATGAGTGAAGAAAGAATAGTAAAAGAGGTGTGGAAGGCAGAGGTGGAAATGTGAACATGAGGGGGCGACCTAGGATGAGATGGATGGATGGGGTAAAAGGGGCATTGGGAAAGAGGGGAATGTCTGTTGAGGAAAGACGGGAAAGGACAGAAGATAGGGGTGAATGGAGAATGGTTGTGTATGGATGATGATGTGATGCATGAGGTGGAGTGGGTAGGGGGTGGGGGGGTGAGGGAGTATGTGTGAGAAATAAATTGACACAGCCCAAAGGGATTTCTCCCCATCTTCTCCTGTTCTGCATGAGGGGATGGAGAGGAGAGGTCACTAATTTAATGAAGCAGCCTTGCTGTGGATGTGCTGTGTCTTGCAACACTGCTTCTGACCCAGGGCAGTGGGTGAGATACAGAGATAACCTGTCATCCAGGAGATGTCAAGATGAGAGGGAGGGAAGAGGATGGACAGGAGTGGAGTATGTTAGGGATGGAATGGGTGGGAGTGGTTTTTATGCCTTTGTTTCTTGGCTACCTCCCTTATAATGGGGAAAAAAGCTTTTGGTTTATGTATGTATTATTTTTGTAACCAAAATGTATCATATCATCAAATTATACAGTTCAAATCTCCTGAAGTGGAAGGAACTATCAATGCACTGATGTGGTCAGTCACTCAGTCTGTTGCCTCAGCTCTCACTTATAAGAGACCCACAGCTCTCAGGTATCTGGCAATCGCTCTGGGAAGGAGTATTGTGTTGTTGTCTTGGGAATGTTAATGTGGGATATTTACGAACAAAGTGCTCTGTGTCTTTTGTGTAGCGGACGTCCTCAAAGCATATCTAAAAAAATGTAACATAAGACTTCAACAACTGGGAGGAAACAGCAAGAAATAAATCCCTCTGGAGAACCACCATCAGAGAAGGAAAAGCGACCTTTGAGTAAAAAAGGTCTGCACAGCTGGAGGAAAAAAGAAAACGTCAGGACAACAACAGCCACGGCCAGCACTTCCTCCAGGAACTGTATGTCTGCACTGCGACTGATCTTTCCAGGCATGAATCGGTCTCATTAGCCACCTTCACACACACCAATAATAACTCACGAAGACCATCTTCCTTGACCATGAGGGATAGCCACGACGCATCTAATTCAGTTTGAATCTGTGCCCAGGCCTATTCTTTGTTGGTACAGTGAGTCCTTATTATACGGTACATGTGCATTCCTGAAAACCTCACTGCAAATTGAAATTACCGTATACCGAACCTAAGTTTCAACTTATGGCAGATGTACCTTCTCCCTGCTCTTTCCTCTTCAAAATATCTAATTTTACCTCCAAAACATGAGCGGATACCGTATCTATGAATTTTTCTCTGACCCAGGGCAGTGGACAAGGTGCAGGGATGACCCGTCATTCAGGAGGTGCTAAGATAAGAGGGAGGGTGGAGGGGTGTGGAGTGTATTCAGGGATGGAATGGGTGGGAATGATTTTATGCCTTTTTCTTTTTGGCTACCCCCCTTGTAAGGGGGAAAAAGCCTTGGTATATGTATGTATGTATGTAAATAGAATCAAGGGTAGTAATTACCAAATACCGTAACTGTGAATTTACCTGATAAAGAATTACCGTATAAGGAGGACTCACTGTACCATTTTAATGCTGGATGGTGTTCTAAATGCAAACATGCCAGTGTAGTTCTTGCTTCTTTTAAGAGGGATTTTTCTGTGGGGTTAATGTTTGAAAGGGTGTTGATTAAGTATCAAGTTTGGTGGTCTACTTTGGAGAGTTTGTTTAGTTATCTGAATGTGAATGTTTTTCTGTGTGGTTGTGTAGTTGGGTGTAGGTGGAACGTTGATATGGTGTGTACCCAAATTATATGCAAGTTCAAGAAGAACCTTGATCTTGTACTTATATATTTCTATCTATAGATAGATGTAAATACAATGAGGAAGGTTGATATGACGATCCCTAGACTGTCTGGCCAAGCAGTCCCACCTCCCTGAGGAACACCATGGCTGAAATGAGGTTTTCCCATAAATCCCTTATGTGTTGTTCTATCTATCTGTCTATATTTATATAACAAGGGTCTTTTCCCTCTCATAAGGGCAGTACCCAAGACGAAAGTCATGCACCCACTCCCACCTATTTAACTCCCATCCACCACCCACTCCTCCCTCTCATCTTAGTTCCTTTACTTCTAGGACTCAGGGAAGCTCATTGGCTGAGCAGATTAGGGCGTCGTTATTTGCGGCGAAGGTCAAGGTGAGGGCGGTTCGAATCCTGCCACCAGTGAAGTTGAACCATGCTACAAAGCCCTCTGTGAGGGGCACTCTCCTAGCCTCCCAATAGGGGGGAGTGTGTGACATTAAACCATATCATCATCATATCACTTCTAGGATTCTACCTCATTAGTGTGACATTGTTCCCAGGGACAGAAGTGTTGTTTATTGCTGATAAAATACCATAGCAGCAAAGAAGTTAGCTTTGTAAATATCATAGCAAAAAAGTATGAACTTTATATTTACAAAGGGGATTAATTAGTTTTGCAAATATTATCACAAAAATATATTAAACTTCATGTACCCTCCTTACTCACCTTCGTTTAATTCAGTCTAGGTTTAGAATTTCATTTCCTTCACAAATATTTTGCAGAGGGCAAAGGTAATGTTGAACTGATCATGATAAAAGTCGAAGGCATACATACATACATACATATACCAAGGCTTTTTCCCCCTTCCAAGGGAGGTAGCCAAAAAGGGAAAGGCATAAAAACACTCCCACCCATTTCATCCCTAAATACACTCCACACCCCTCCCACCCTTCCTCTCATCTGAGCACCTCCTGGATGACGGGTCATCCCTGCACCCTGCCCACCGCCCTGGGTCAGAAGCAGTGTCGCAGGACACAGCACATCCACAGCAAGGCCGCTTCATTTAATCGGCGACCCCCCCTCTCCGTCCCCCCTTGCATATAAGGAGAGGACGGGGAGAAATCCCTTCGGGCTGCGTCAAAACTCACTCACACACACTACCCCACCCCCCATCCCCCCGCCCATTTCTCCCCATGCAGTCACAACATTATCCATATACAACCATTCTCCACTCACCTCTGTCTTCCGTCCTCTCCCTTCCTTCCTCAACAGACATTCCCCTCTTCCCCAAAACCCCCTTCACCCCATCCATCCACCTCATCCTAGGACGTCCCCTCATGTTCACTCCCTCCACATCTGCCTTCCATACCTCTTTTACTAGTCTTTCTTCACTCATTCTTTCCATGTGTCCAAACCATCCTAATATTCTTTCATCAACCCTCTCTCCCAAATCCTTTTTCACCCCTGTTCTCCTCCTCACCTCCTCATTTCTCACTCTATCTAGCCTAGTAACCCCCACCATACTTCTCAGACACCTCATCTCAAACACATTCAAACTCCTTCTCTCTTCTTCTCTTATGTTCCACGTTTCTGCCCCATATAGTGCTGTTGGCACAATCACTCCTTCATACAGTCTCCTCTTTGCATCCATTCCCAAATGTCTATTTCTCATTACACTCTTTAAACCACCAAGGCATTTACTCGCTTCTCTCAATCTACATTCTAACTCCACCTTCACTCCACCTTTTCCTGCTACACTTGCACCCAAGTATCTAAAACTATCCACTTCCTCCAGTCGAAGGCAAGAATATGAAAAGTAGAAAGTTTGTGGTGACCTATGTGCCTCCAAAATCGAATGCTTGGAAAGAGAATGAACATACAAAAATGCTAGAATATACAAGAAAATCACTAAATGAGATACTAATGGGTAAGGGTAATCTGGTAATTATGGGGGACTTCAATTGCAAAGAAATTTGTTGGGACAACATGACAGTGCGAGGAGATGACTTGTGGGGCAATGTACTGCTAGACATGACCATGGAGTACACAATGACCCAATGGGTCAGTGAAAACACAAGGTACAGAAACAATGAAGAGCCATCGAAACTAGATTTAATATTGACAACAGAACCTGAAATAGTGGACAGAGTCCATTACAAGACACCAATTGGAAAGAGTGACCATGTACTCATCGATACTGTACTAAAGGAAGAAATAGACATGGAGAGGAACGAAAAGCATAGGGAAGGAAGATTGATGTACAGCAAAACAGACTTTGCAAAACTAAAGACATTCTTCCGGAATGCAAACTGGGAAAAATTCTATATGGAAGAGACAACAGTGGAAGAGAAATGGAATATATTGATGGATAATTACAATGAAGGGGTAAACAGGCATGTACCAAGACAAAAGCGAGAGAGAGTACATTAAATGTTGGTTCAACAAAAGATGCAGTGAAGCAAAAGACAGAAGGGACAAAGCTTGGAAAAGGTGGAGAAAAGACAAAAAACAAAGCAAATGGCAAATTTATATAAACTATAGAAATGAGTATGTTAATATGAGAAGAGAGGAAAAAAGGAACCATGAGAAGGATATTATAGATAAATGCAAAGATCAACCCAAGCTATTCTATCGGTATGTGAATGGTAAACTTAAAACCAAACAGGAAATGGTGAAACTATGCCAAGGAAATATAGAATACACAGAAGAATTAGAGATGGCCAAAGTCATGAACAACCACTTTAAATCTGTCTTCACCAGAGAGAAAATACAAAATTGGGACGTAGATAATAACAAGCAATCTTCCCACATGTGTGAGTTTACAACATCACAAAAAGAAATATCAGAACATCTATCAAAACTGGATGTCAGAAAATCACATGGCCCAGACGGTATTGCAAATTGGATTCTAAAGGAATGCAAAGAAGAACTAACGGACAAAATACACATCATAATAAATAGCTCACTCAAAGAAGGAAAGATACCTAATGACTGGAAAAATGCTAACATTGTACCAATATATAAAGGAGGAAACAAGAAAGAACCCACCAACTATAGGCCAGTATCACTAACAAGCACTATAGCCAAAATTTGTGAGAAAATCATCAAGAATAGATGGGTAAAACATCTGGAAGACAACAACATATTAAACCCAAGACAATTCGGGTTCAGACAAGGAAGATCATGTACCACAAACTTAATATGCTTCTACTCAAGGCTAATAGACATAGTGCAAGAAAGAAATGGATGGGCTGATTGTGCATTCCTAGACTTGCAAAAAGCCTTTGACAAAGTACCACACAGAAAATTACTAAAAAAAAAATGGAACACATAGGAGGAATACAAAGGAACCTACTAAAATGGATGGAGGACTTCCTAACTGGTAGAAAGATGAGAGTAGTGCTCAGAGAAAAATATTCAGATTGGAAAGAGGTGATCAGTGGAGCACCGCAAGGATCTGTACTGGCACCAATAATGTTTGCTATCTATATGAATGACATGGACAAGGACGTGAACTGTTACATGAGCTTCTTTGCTGACGACGCCAAACTGTTAAGGAAAGTAGAAACTGATAAGGACTGTGAAGCACTGCAAGAAGACCTGAATAGGGTATGGAACTGGAGTCAGAAATGGGAAGTGGACTTTAATACTAAGAAGTGTAGCATAATGGAGTTTGGAAAAAGCAAAAACAGAATATCAGGAAAATATACAATTGGAACCAAGGAAGTAAAGAAAGTAGGATCCGAAAAAGATTTGGGAGTAATCATCACGAACGACTTGTCCTATGATAAACAGATTAACAAAATTGTCGGGGAGACTTACAACTTGCTAAGATCAATAAAAGTGGCATTTGCATACTTGGACAAAGACATGATAAAAAAAATATTGGTTACATTGATAAGGCCTAGACTAGAGTATGCGGCGACATTGTGGTCCCCCAGTACCAAAAAGAATATAAAGAAAATAGAAAGAATCCAAAGAGCAGCTACAAAAATGGCACCTGCACTTGCAAACCTATCATACGAGGAGAGATTGGCTAAACTGGAGTTACCGACACTGGAGCAAAGAAGAGAGAGAGATGACCTACTGACCATCTACAGAATCATGAAAGGCACAGAGATACTTGATAGAGAGGACTTACTTAACTGGGACAAGAAAAACACAAGAGGACATGGAAAGAAAATCAAAAAACATAGCTATGGAAGAAAACTGAAGAAAAACAGTTTTCCACATAGAGTTTTGGATACTTGGTACAAATTGGATAATGAAATAGTATGCACAAAAACCATTCATGAGTTTAAAAGCAAACTAGACACTGCGAGATACAATGGCGGGACACCAAGAGCATAGCTCCCCTTCCCGCAAAATACAACTAGGTAAATACAACTAGGTAAAATACTATACATACACACCTAATTTGCAGAGATATGAGTACTCTGTCAGTCTACATATCTGAAAATGTTTATGAATGTACTGCCAGGTTTACTTTTAGTTTTAGTATTTTCTTACCATGAGTGCATGTCTGCAAGCTGAAGATCATTTTCTGGCAAATCATGCTCCCAGTCGAGTATGGTGTCATGAAGTTTACCACGACATCTACGATTATTGGCCCTTCTGCCAATACAGTTCTCATTAAGTGTCTTCTGTCCTACAGTCGTGGCAGCTTTTTCTCTCACAAACTGCCTGTATTCAAAGAAAATAAAAACAATAACTGCAAATTCTGGGTGAAAGAGGCCAAATAAAAACAGAGATATGGGGGACAGAGAAGGGAATGTAGGGAGGAAGAATGTACAAACACAACTAAAGGCCCTCTCCTACTTATGTAGGGAGCAGCAAAGTCAAAGTACATACCTACCGTATATTTCCACGTATAAGACGACCCTAAAATCCAAAAATTCACCCCTTAAAATAGGGGGTCGTCTTATACTACCATTATAAAAATCAGACCTTGAATTCTATGTGAGATGACTTGGTAGGCTAGCCTGCCAATAACCACCGATACACAGGAAATGATTCACATTATGATAAGAACTGGTAATAAAGGTAATTAAACCATATTTACCTTATATATTATTGGCATATCTTTATAGTAAATGGCAATTGTTAATAAATTCGAGGAATAATTCTATATCAATGAAATTACAGTACTTTTAACTACTCTATGTAAACACATTTAACACAGCTGAAAAAATTTAAACATTGAGCACTGGTTGTGTTCATAGCAACCTTTTTCTTTCACTAACTTTTCAGTAATTTTTAAGACTGAAAATAATAATTTTGGATTTCAGTACATAAAACGTTTATTTATCAATAACAAAATATATTACAGTAGTTGAACCAGGAGCATAAACAAATCATTTTTGTTAGTTGACGTGAGTTCTCAGAAAATCATGATACATGACTTGCTGTGTTATTTCATTTATTTTGAATTTATAAGGATACAGTAAGTAATTTACTGTATCTGGTATAAGGATACAGTTGAGTAATGAGAAAGAAAAGAGAAAAAGCGGAAAAAAAAGCTGATAAACGTAAACAAAACAATTCTTTTTGTACGGTAGGTTTGATACACTGATGCTTTTGTAATTTAGCAGTCGTCTTATACTACCAATATGAGATAAATTCATAAAAAATTGCTCTAATTTTGTACCTCGTCTTATACAAAGGTCGTCTTATACACGTAAATATACGGTATTTCATACTCAATTAAAACTGATCTAACACCCTTTTCATCTCATCACTTCATGGATGAAAGATTGTGTCTCCTATCACACAACTCAAATTAAGGGCAATGCAGTGAGGCAATTTCCACAGAAGGCCCCGAAAACAAGGGGCCACTGTTTCATCAAATGGCAACTCCCCTCCATCCTTATTTTACTCAAAATGAATTATAAAAGAGAGAAGTAGAATATTCCTTCACGATGCACCATCCTTTCATACATTCACAATCTCCCTCCATTCACTCCTATATTTTGCACTCTCTCTTCCCTCCTAGACAGTCATTCCTCATGAATATTTCAGAGAATTGTTGAATGTGGAGGAGGTTAGGGAGGGATTGATTGTGGCAGTGGGAGAAGCTTGGAAAGTTATCTTGATGGGAGAGGAAATGAGAGCTATAGAAAAAGATGAGGCAGATGTGCCAGAAGGATTTTTTTTTTTTCTTTTTTTTTACTTTAATGGATCTAAAGAAGGTTTATGACATGGTCAACAGGAAGGTATTGTGGGAGGTATAGGGGAAAAGCTTTTAAGGGCAGTCAAGAGCTTTCATGAGGATAGTAGAGCTTATGTTAAGGTTGAGAATAGTGAGAATGAGTGGTTTAAGTTGAAGGTGGGGCTGTGTCAAAGTTATGTCACCATGGCTGTTCAATGTGTACAATAAGTAAATGCGGGAGTGATGGGCTGAGGAACGAAGATGGTTAGTAAGAGAGGAGAGAAGATAGAGGTAATCCAGTTGTTTACTGATGATACTGTGCTTGTAGCTGGGTCAGAGGAGGGTCTAAGGTAATTTGTGACAGTTTGAGAAGGTATGTGCTAAAAGGAAGTTGAAAGTAAATGTGGGTAAATGCAAGGTGATGAGATATACAAAGGGTATGGGTGGCAGTTGTATATGGTTATATATGGATGGGTAAATGCAAAGTGATTAGATATACAAAGGGTATAGGTGACAGTTGTATATGGTTGTATATGGATGTTGTGATGCATGTGTCAGAAAAAATTGACGCAGCCTGAAGGGATTTCTCCCCGTCCTCTCCTTTTCTGCATGAGGGGACGGAGAGGAGGGGTCGCCGATTTAATGAAGCTGCCTTGCTGTGGATGTGCTGTGTCTTGCGACACTGCCTCTGACCCAGGGCAGTGGACAAGGTGCAGGGATGACCCGTCATCCAGGAGGTGCCAAGATAAGAGGGAGGGTGGAGGGGAGTGGAGTGTATTAGGGATAGAATGGGTGGGAATGGTTTTTAAGCCTTTTTCTTTTTAGCTACCTCCCTTGTAAGGGTGGAAAATGGCTTTGGTATATGTATGTATGGGTGGCAGTAAGTTGGTGAAGTTTTAAAGGAGAGAGCCTAAAGGAAGTGGATAATTTCAAGGACCAGGGAATGGAGGAGTGGGGGTGAAAGAAAACTGTAGATTGAGGGAAGCAAGTAAATCTCTTGGGGGATGAAAAGTATCATGAGAAATAGATATCTGGGGAAGGATGCAAACAAAAGGTTATATGATGGGGTGATTGTGCCTACAACACTATCTGGGGTGGAGCTTTGGAGTTCAAAAGAAGAAAAAAGGAGAAATTGAAATGTGTTTGAAAAGTATGGGGTGGGGTTATGAGGATGGATAGGACGAGAAATGAGGAGGTGAGGAGGAGAGCTAAGCTGGAGAGGAAGCTGGTTGATGAAAGAATACTGGGATGGTTTGGGCACAGGGAAAGAATGAGCGAGGAAAGACTAGCAAAGTGTGTGGAAGGCAGAGGTGGATGAAATGAACTTGAGGGGTTGGTAGACCAAGAATGAGATGGATGGATAGGGTAAAAGAAGCTTTGAGCAAAGAGGAATGTCTGTTGAGCAGGGAAGAGAGAAGGTAAGAGATAATTGTGATTGGAAAATGGTTATGAATGGACTTTAAACTGATATGGCCTGAAGGAATTTCTCCTTATCTTCTCTATACAGTCAAACCTCATTTATCCGGCCTTCACATATCCGGATTTCGGTTTATCCGGATGTTTTGAAGCAGCTGGGCAGCTAAACATTATTTTCTAAAATAATATTTAGCTGCACGAAAAAACGAAAAACCGCCACATACGCGAGGCTAACGATACCGAGTTACAGTAGTTTGAAATGTAAACACTAGATGGCATGCGGCGGGGTATATAAATGATGCTAGTCGCGGGGTGAAGGCCATACAACACCTATTTACAGTACACTACTATACAGTACTACAAATACAACTGTGTCATCATGCCTAATAAAGTCGTGAAACAAAAGCGAGTTGCTCTAACAGTTGAACAGGTTAGTTGAAGGGTGAATTTGGGTTTATAACTTTGTATTTTGAACTAAAATAAAAGCACTTTCAATATCCGGATTTTTTCATTATCCGGGCAGGTAGCTGCACTAATTAATCCGGAAAAACGAGGTCTGAGTGTATTTTGCAAGAGGGGACAAGGAGGGAGAATCACCATGTAAATAAAAAAGTGGGGCCCTGCTGTGGATATGCTGTGTCTTACTGCATTGCTTATGACTTGGGGAGTGGGCAAGAGACTGGTATCACACTTCATCCACAAAGAACTAACAGTGGTATTCTTAAAAAAAAGTCTTTCCTTATATAAATTTTCTATAAATCCTTGAAAGGGAAAGATTTATATAAGGAAAGGATTTTTTTTTAGAATACCACCATAAGATTCTTACGGTCGTATTATAAAAAAAATCTTTCCTTATATAAATCTTTCTATTTCAGGGATTTACATAAGGAAAGAATTTTTTTTAAGAATACCACCATAAGAAGGGAAACAAAAGGATGATGAATGGAAGTGGGATGGGTAGGGATGGGTGCATGCCTTGGCTGGCTACCTCCCTTAACCCCTTGAGTAACGGATGTGTGTTTTGTGACACCTGCGTGTCACGGCTGAGTGCACCTGCCAGGAACCGAGCGTGCTCCCCATGACACGCACGTGTCATGGTTATAAGCTGTGTGTATTGAGGGCTCTCAAGGCCTCAGTTTCTGGGTTATTTCTACCCACGTGGTGGCAAGTGTCTGGGTTTACAAACATAAGGCTCCAGCCATTCATGGGACGGTTTGAAACGTTTGTTTACGTAAGGTTGACGGGTCGGTAACGAAGGGGTTAAGAACATAAGAATGAAGGAGACTGCAAGAGACCACAAGGCCTACACAAGGCAGCTCCATATCCATCACCACCTGTCATCCCCATCCATAAAGTTGTCTAACCGTTTCTTAAAACAACTGATAGTTTCAGTGCTCACTACATGGTTACTAAGTCTATTCCATTCGTTGACCACCCTATTAGTAAACCAATTCTTGCCTATTTCCTTCTTAAATCTTCTTCTCCCTTATGAAGAGGAGCCTTTTGGTATAAAGACAGACTAATCTCTTTCAATGTTATTTTGAGCTCAACATGCAAAGGAGATGCAAGCAGCAACAGACTTATTAGTCCTTATGGGGCTGTTTGTGAATTGAAAGGGCATGTAAACAGAGGAAACAGTTAAGAATCACAGTTAAGAATCACCGACAAGTTCGCAATGCTGAGAAATAAGTTTTTTGGCATTTTTCTATGTGTCAACTGTATTTGAACTTATAAAATAAACAGATAGTTTGTTCCAAATATTTAAAGAGGCAGTAAAAGAAAAAAAATATTCATTGGTGTATAATCTCTTACAGACTATTTTTTAATAATTTTTTCTTGAGACATTACTATGGTCCACAACAAAATAATTAAGTTCATGTTAACCTCTTCCATAGAATGATACCTATGCAGGTGTCATGAGGCATGAGAGGGTATACAAGGATGTCGGTGTCTTGATTATATTTATTTAGTTGTAGCTGAGCAACCCCCGGATTTTGTGAACTGGCTTGATCACATTTTCTATGTTTATTATTACTTAGTGAAAGAGAATGAGTAATTCAGCAGTGACTTTATATTTCCTAAATTGAGTATTGAGATGCATCAATTATTGTACATCAGGCATCTGATGCTGCATGTGAGAATTGGACTCATATTGAAGGGGTTAATGAAAACATGAAACATTTCAAAGACTTCAGTTAAATCACCCTGCATTCTATATTTGGATAAGATAAATAAATGTGTTCACTAAGATGCTCTTCATAGCCATAGGGTTTACTACATGAATGAAGGATCATTTTAGTCATTCTATGTTGTACCTTTCCTAATTTGTCTATGTCTTATAAGTCATGAGGACCAAAACTCAACACAATATTTGAGAGTCTTGCAAGAGAATGATATAGAGTAATTACTCTTTCAGTCTTATATTCAAATGTTCTTACAATAATTCATATTTACTGAGCAGTTTTTGCAGATTTTTACACTGAAGAGCCAGTTTTAGATCCTTGGATACTATGAAACCTTTTCTTTTTCATGATCCGTTTTCAGAATAATTACTGTTTATGGAATAATCATTACATTTATTTTTGTTGCCTATAAGAAAACTTTACTTTTAACAATGTAAAATTCCATTTGCCGTTTATTGCTCCACTCAACAAAAAACCCAAGTCAGACTGTAGTTGATCCCTATCCACTGCATTACTGATTACGGGTCATCCCTGCACCCTGTCCACTGCCCTGGGTCAGAAGCAGTGTCGCAAGACACAGCACATCCACAGCAAGGCCGCTTCATTAAATAGGCGACCCCCCCTCTCTGTCTCCCCATTGCATAAAAGGAGAAGACGGGGAGAAATCCCTTTGTGCTGCGTCAAATTTTGCTCACACCTACTACCTCACCCCCATCACCCCGCCCATTCCCCCTCATGCATCACAACATCCTCCATATACAACCATTCTCCATTCACCCCTGTCTTCTGTCCTCTCCCGTCCTTCCTCAACAGACATTCTCCTCTTCCCCAAAGCCCCCTTCACCCCATCATGTACATACATATACCAAGGCTTTTTCCACCTTCCAAGGGAGGTAGCCAAAAAGGAAAAGGCATAAAAACACTCCCACCCATTTCATCCCTAAATACACTCCACACCCCTCCCACCCTCCCTCTCATCTGAGCACCTCCTGGATGACGGGTCATCCCTGCACCCTGCCCACCGCCCTGGGTCAGAAGCAGTGTCGCAAGACACAGTACATCCACAGCAAGGCCGCTTCATTTAATCGGCGACCCCCCCTCTCCGTCCCCCTTTGCATATAAGGCGAGGACGGAAATCCCTTCGGGCTGCGTCAAAATTTACTCACACATACTACCCCACCCCCCCGCCCATTCCTCCTCATGCAGTCACAACATCATCCATATACAACCACTCTCCACTCACCTCTGTCTTCCGTCCTCTCCCTTCCTTCCTCAACAGACATTCCCCTCTTCCCCAAAGCCCCCTTCACCCCATCCATCCACCTCATCCTAGGACGTCCCCTCATGTTCACTCCCTCCACATCTGCCTTCCATACCTCTTTTACTAGTCTTTCTTCACTCATTCTTTCCATGTGTCCAAACCATCCTAATATTCTTTCATCAACCCTATCTCCCAAATCCTTTTTCACCCCTGTTCTCCTCCTCACCTCCTCATTTCTCACTCTATCCAGCCTAGTAACCCCCACCATACTTCTCAGACACCTCATCTCAAACACATTCAAACTCCTTCTCTCTTCTTCTCTTATGTTCCACGTTTCTGCCCCATACAGTGCTGTTGGCACAATCACTCCTTCATACAGTCTCCTCTTCGCATCCATTCCCAAATGTCTATTCCTCATTACACTCTTTAAACCACCAAGGCATTTACTCGCTTCTCTCAATCTACATTCTACCTCCACCTTCACTCCACCTTTTCCTGCTACACTTGCACCCAAGTATCTAAAACTATCCACTTCCTCCAGTCGCTCTCCCTTAATTTTCACTTCCAGTCTACTGCCACTTTCACCCCTTGTACATCTCATCACCTTACTTTTACCCACATTTATCTTTAGCTTTCTTCTATCACATACTCTCCCAAACTCTGCCACCAGCTTCCTCAATCCCTCCTCTGACCCTGCCACAAGCGCAGTGTCGTCCGCAAACAACAGCTGGCTCACCTCCCACTTTTCTCCATTTTCTTTAACCATCTCCAATCCCTGACCCACTACCCTAGCATTCACCTCTCGCACCACCCCATCCATGTATAAGTTGAACAGCCAGGGCGACATAACGCATCCTTGACGAAGTCCCACCTTTACTTCAAACCACTCACTCTCTCCATTTCTAATCCTGACACATGCTCTACTACTCTCATAAAAACTCTTAACAGCTCCCAAAAGCTTTCCTCCTATCCCATAAATCTGCATAACCTCCCACAGTGCCTTTCTGTCTACCCTATCATAAGCCTTTTCCAGATCCATAAAAGCCCAAAAAACATCCTTCCCCTTTCCTATAGCTTTCTCACATATCTGTCTTACCACAAAGATCTGATCTACACAACCTCTACCTGTCCTAAATCCACACTGTTCCTCACCAATTACTCCTTCTGTTCCTCTCCTAATCCTCTCAATTAAGATCCTCCCATAAGCCTTCCCTACCACACTTAACAGGCTAATCCCTCTGAAACTACTACATTCACACTTGTCCCCTTTTCCCTTGTAAAGAGGAACTATACAGGCACTTCTCCAGTCCTCCGGTACTCTACCCTCTCTCCAGCAAACATTAAATAACCTCACCAACCAGTCCACCATCACTGAACCTCCCTTTTTCAGACATTCTGCATGGCATCCATCCAGACCAGGTGCCTTACCTGCTTTCATCATCTTTACAACTGCCTTCACCTCATCCTTCCTTATTTCTCCTCCATTCTCCTCACTCATCACTCTCATTTTCTTCGCATTTCCCACTGCAGCTATCTTTCCTTCCCTATCCTCCTTCACATTTAGCAACTCCCTAAAATATTCTGCCCATCTTCCCCTTACTGCCATCTCTTCCATTATCATCTCTCCATCTGTACCTTTTACCTTTTCTTCCCTACTTGATTTGCCTCCTCTTCCTCTCTTAATTTCCTTCCAAAACATCTTTTTATTACTTTCAAAATTTTCTGTCATACTCCTACCCCATTTCACATCTGCTCTCCTCTTTGCCTCCTTTACCTTTAATTTGTGTATTGTTCCAGCCTGGGCTATATCTCTTAAGCTATTCCAAGTACTTATGCATCTACAGTGAGACCTCTCATTAACGGACGTTAATTAGCTGTGTTTGTGGTGTTTTCGCTGTGTTTTAGGTGTTTTTGGTGCTGTTGTTTAGTGTGTGCAATCACTGTGCCACCCAAAAACCACTCCAAAACATCGAAAACACAGCGAAAACACCACAAACACAGCTAATTAACGTCTGTTAATGAGAGGTCTCACTGTATATGGAAAATGTATTTCTTCATATTCTTTAGACATGTAGTCTTCTTTAATTTGTTCTCATGACCTCTTAAAACCCTCCTCTCTGCAGTTAAAAGATCTCTTCGGTCAATGCAATCTATCCCTTTTAGTGACCTGAACACTGTAATCATATCACCTCTCTCTCTTCTGTCAATGCAATCTATCCCTTTTAGTGACCTGAACACTGTAATCATATCACCTCTCTCTCTTCCGTCAATGCAATCTATCCCTTTTAGTGACCTGAACAATATAATCATATCACCTCTCTCTCTTCCGTCAATGCAATATATCCCTTTTAGTGACCTGAACACTGTAATCATATCACCTCTCTCTCTTCGGTCAATGCAATCTATCCCTTTTAGTGACCTGAACACTGTAATCATATCACCTCTCTTTCTTCGATCTTTCAAAGTTGGCAGACCCATTGCTTTTAGTCTCTCCTCGTATGGTGTGAGTATTTTACTGAGTAGTCAATTATGCAGGATCATATCAAATGCTTTTTGGAAATCTAAGTATATCATACAGACTGATCACGAGTTATTAGATAAAAAGTAATGATAGTAATCAATGCCCATAAACAACAGAGTATATCAGTCAGTTGCAGAAATAGTATATAAACTTACCTTTGACAATAGCTGCACTTCTCAGTAAACATATCTCCATGGAGCTCAGCCAACTTCTTACGCTGTAGTCCAGATCGTAAGTGCAGTCCATCTATGTTTTGTGTTACAACATATTGCACAAACCCTATTAATGAAATAAAAGTGAAAATGAGAAGAAAGAAAAACAGAAAATCATAGGTGTTTCAAGTTACTGATGGACAATTTACATTCTTTTATGAACCAAGTCAAGTACTGTACAGGTTTTACTATATTGTTACATAATATATATATATATACATACATATATATATATATATATATATATATATATATATATATATATATATATATATATATATATATATATATTTTTTTTTTTCTTTGTTTTTGGGGGGCTACCTCCCTTGTAAGAGGCAAAAAGCCTTGGTATGTTTATGTATGTATATATATATATATATATATATATATAATATATATATATATATATATATATATATATATATATATATAATATATATATATATATATATATATATATAGTACTACCTCTCATTAACGGACATTAATTAGCTGTGTTTGTGGTGTTTTCGCTGTGTTTTCGGTGCTGTTGTTTAGTGCGTGCAATCACTATGCCACCCAAAAACCACACCAAATCAACGGATTATTCACATCAACGGACACAGTTACCCCCCTTTTAGTCCATTAATGAGAGGTAGTACTGTATATGTATATATATAATGGTCAAGAGGGAAACCAAGAAAAAAAAATGCAAGATTAACTGAAGATCCCATTAACTTCTTTATCAAGGCCTAACAAGATAAAATTATATATGGATTCCATATCTACTAACAGCTGCCAGTGCAACTTTCAAAATCCTCTTGCATGATTTTTTAAGTGAGAATAGGGAAAAATACATGACCTTTCTCTTCCCTTAACAGACTGGTACTTGCCAGTGGTGAGCCATACAAGATAAATAGGATAGAAAAAAAAATATCCATACTGCCCATTTTCAAAAACCATCAACCCTTATGAAGCTGCAGCCCCATGGAGCAGACACTCAAGCTCCGGACTGGGCTCAAGATCTCTCTCTGTTAACTTCAACTGTATTTCTTTCACCTTTACACATATGGAGAGCTGACAACAACTCTCTTCCAAGTACTTTCAGCCTGTGACAGAAACAGTCCCATAATTACACAACACAGACAACGTTCCAAAATTTCTTCCTGCCAGCTACTGAAGGGCTTTAGGTATTCAGTCAGTGAAACTTAAGGCAACCAACAATTATCATCATCTATTCTGTAAAGCAGTGATTCAAAAAAAGAAGAAAAAAAATTCTAGTTATACAATAGCTTTCTTTGGCAAATGATGTTCCAATACTTCTTTTAATCGACATGCTTACAAGTTTCAGGTATTTCAGGAGAGGCAGCTGTCCTTCTACCGGTACCATGTAACCCAATACTACCTGCTACACAGTAAGATTGTTGCCTACTAAACTGGTTCTCCCACTGGTGGCTTGCCAGTGAGGAAGGTGTTGTACACCCACATGAAGGAAAAAGAAAACCATCAAAAGGGTAAATGAACTCTGAGTCAATGGCTACACAATACCATTATGGGTCACTAACCCACATGTTTGCTGTGAATGGCATCCCTGCAGGGCCCAGAGACGGGAGTCCCGGAGGCTGAGTGATGTCCCAATGCCTTGGTTGCACTGAGGTGTCCCCTTGGGACTAGTCACATGCCTCTTTGATCCTCTATTTAGATCAGAATGGGTGGCCTCTCTTGGTTCAGAAAGGCAAATCAGCTGGGCTGACTGACTTAAAATTGAGGGTCAGGCATGCCTTGAATCAAGCAACTACCATCTGGTCTGACACTGCACAGTCTGTGGCTGTCATCCCCTAGTGTCAAGGTGGTGTTTGTGTATACTCTCCCATGAGCCCTGGGACTATTGGTGGTGGGTGAGTGAATCACAGACATACATAACCACTCCCTACCCACCTCCCTCTCATCCTTGCATCATAGTATCATTTATATTCATTGCTCAGTGGACATTCCCTTCTTGCTCAAAGCCCCTTTCACTCCATCCATCCATCTCATCCTTGGTTGTCCCCTCAAGTTCACCCCACCCACCTCTACCTCCTATACCTCTTTTACTAATCTTTCTTCACTCGTTTTTTCCATGCATCCAAGCCATCCAAATACTCCGTCATCAGCCACTTCTGCCTTCTCATTTCACAACCCCACTCTCCTCCTCATTTCTCACTACACCCAACCTTGTAACCCCTACCATACTTCTCAGACATTTCATCTCAAACACATTTCAACTTTTCCTCTGTTTCCCTTAAATTCCAAGTCCCCACTCCATAGTGCGCTGCTGGCACAATCACCCCATCATATAATCTGCTCTTTGCATCCATTCCCAGCTGCCTATTTCTCATGACTTTAATCCCCAAGTTTCTATGAATCTATAATACTTCAGAGATCCAGGAGTTGTATAATTACTGATTCAAAGGTATATTGCTTAATTACTATCATGTGATCATTATTAGTTAGACAAAATTGAAAATTCAACCTGGTTCTGGAATCATGGGTGCCAGAAGCTTGGTGATGCATCCAGAATCAGCTGATGTTGTTCACCATAATTAAGGAAATGTTAACAATAATCTTAAGAATATTATATACAGTATTTAAAAGTGAGATAAATGCATACAATTTAAAGGAGTATTTATGAACTTCTTCTTACATACCTTTCTTTTCCAACGATGCTAATGCCATATGGGTAGAGGTTGGTTTAGCATCATCCCAAGAAATACTGATATCGGGTTTCAGACCCTTCTCCTCCAGCGTCCATACACCATTGGGACCTCTGAAAGTGATTGACATACACAATGCACATTCCAGAGATTTATAATGAATAATTAGAAAGTACATACATATACCAAAGGCTTTTTTCCCCCTTACAGAGGGGGATAGCCAAAAAGAAAAAGGCATAGGAACCACTCCCACCCATTCTATCCCCTACATATTCCACTCCCCTCCACCCTTCCTCTCATCTTGGCACCTCCTGGATGATAGTTCATCCCTGCATCCTGTCCACTGCCCTGGGTCAGAAGCAGTGTTGCAAGACACAGCAAGGCTGCTTCATTAATTCGGCGGCCCCCCCTTCTCTGTCCCTTCATGTTGAAAAGGAGAAGACGCGGAGAAATCCCTTCGGGCTGGGTCACACCATTTCTCACACATACTTTCTCACCCCCCATCCCCCACCCACTCCCACTCATACATCACAGCATCATCCATACACAACCCTTCTCCATTCACCCCTATCTTCTGTCCTCTCCCATCCTTCCTCAACAGACATTCCTCTCTTTGTAATGCCCCTTTTACCCTATCCATCCATCTCATCCTAGGACGTCCCCTCATATTCACTCCTTCCACCTTTGCCTTACACACTTCTTTTACTAATCTTTCTTCACTCATTCTTTCCATGTGTCCAAACCATCCTAATACTCTTTCATCAACCCTATCTCCCAGCTCCCTTTCCACCCCTGTTCTCCTCACCTCCTCATTTCTCACTCTATCTAGCCTAGTAACCCCTATCATACTTCTCAGACATTTCATCTCAAACACATTCAAACTCCTTCTCTCTTCCTCTCTCATGTTCCATGTTTCTGCCCATACAGTGCTGTTGGCACAATCACTCCTTCATATAACCTCCTCTTAGCATCCATTCCCAAATGTCTATTTCTCATTACACTTTTTAATCCACCAAGGCATTTACTCGCCTCTCTCAATCTACATTCTACCTCCACCCCCACTCCTCCCTTTCCTGGCACATTCACACCCAAGTATCTAAAACTATCCACTTCCTCCAGTCTCTCTCCCTTATGCTCACTTCCAGCCTGCTGTCACCCTCTACCCTTGTACATTTCATCATCTTACTTTTGCCCACATTTATCTTCAGCTTCCTTCTTTCACACACCTTCTCAAACTCTGTCACCAACTTCCTCAATCCCTCCTCTGATCCTGCTACAAGTGCAGTATCATCAGCAAACAACAGTTGGCTTATTTCCCACTTTTCTCCATTTTCTTTAACCATCTCTAACCCCTCTCGCACCACCCCATCCATGTATAGATTGAACAGCCAGGGTGACATAACACATCCCTGACAAAGTCCCACCTTTACCTCAAACCATTCACTCTCTCCATTTCTAATCCTAACACAAGCTCTAGTGAACTGAAGAATACTTTATCGTACAGTTTAATACGTACCTGAAATCTGGAATTCCTGCTGAAGTGCTTATACCTGCTCCTGTGTGGAACACTGTATGTTGTGATTCCTTAATCCATGTTGCCAACAATTTTACCTTCTGCTCAATCTCTTCTACAGTGTCGAATTTCTGCAAATAAGAAGTAAACAGTTCATGAAGAACTACTCTATTTAGTCAACTTTTTTTTTTTTAAATTTGACTTTTTTAAACAGGAACAAGTGCCACTGTTAGTCTCTTGTATGTTTAGTCTTTTCAACAAGCTGTAGTTGCTGTTTAGGTTCCAGGGCAGAACTGACAAACCCTGCCCACACAAACCCTTGTTCTGACATCCAGGTCTCCATCCCTACCCTTATTCCTATTCAAATTGAGAAGTCTTAAGAATGGGTCATACCCAAATCTCCTGCTGTGTAACCCATACTAAAAAAAAAAAAAACACATTGATACTCTCCAGAAACAGGGGGACCTCTGATCACTTGAAAGAATTAAGCCTTTTGAGTTTTGTTTCTACAGCCAAGTGCTGAAGACCCTTGGCAACATTGCCATATTTAAGTGGGGTTGCACTTCAATGCACACTAATACTGAAGAGATATGAATAGTATGCTCCTGATAGCTCTTTGCTTTATTCACTTGGCTGTGCTTGTGTAATGTAATGAGATAAGTGAGTAGAATGAGAACTCTTATATACAAATGTGTACCTATCATTTTCATATGCTGTTCTATGGAGAGAATTACTTTGGCTTCTGTGTGCAGGTGTTCTGTTTGGGTGGTTTTGGTGCATCTTATTATAATTCTAAATATTTTATTTTGCAAAATGTGTTAAATTGTTTTTGTTTGTTTTCCTGATTGTAGGAAACCATGCTGTGAAAGTATAGGCAAGTGCAGTTCTCAAGAGCTGTTTGTAGACTGTGAATAGAGTTTACTTCTATCCAGAGCCCACACTTACTACTGATTCTAGTATGTTGATTTTCACTATCAAGTCTGTGTGAGCTGAAGGTCATGAGAGTAAAAAAAAATTATAATAGTAAATAAATAAATAGATAGATAGATAAATAAATAAATAACAGATTTTTTTAATGGATCTTGGCCATTCAATTTTACTATTGAATGTTACTTTGATTCATGATTGTCTGAAATGTATAATGTTAATGATGATTTCTGAGGGGAGACCTTCATTCTATCATTTTTAAGTCAATGTTCTAGTTTGCCAAAGTAAACTTAGGTGTTCTTAGCAGCTATTTTGTAGTTATGTTATACTACTATGGCAAGGCCATCTGCATATGTGAGTGCTTTGGTGTTATGTTCTAGATTTGGTGTTAGGGGATCACTTGTGAAGAATTTGAATAATATAGGTGAGAGTATTGCTCCCTAGGAGACTCCATCATACACTCTTTCATTCTAAGAAATTTTGTTATTTTGGGTTACTCTAGTGTCAGCTAAGTTTGTCAGCCATTACTTGTAATTGTTTCCACAGCCTGTCTCTGATTTTTTTTTATAGTATGTGTCTAGGAGCTTTATCAAATGCCATACTTATATCTACTATTGCCATGACCATTCTTTCTGGTAATACTTTATTAAATCCCTCTAGCACTTGTTGTGTCATGTTTGTGAGAAGTGTGCCAATGAAGTAGTCCCTTATAATCCATGTTGGTTGCAAGAGATGAGTGAATTAGTTATATTTACTTCTTCTATTACCCTTTCCATCAACATGGATATGGTGGATAGTATTGAGATTGATCTCTTTGGATACTGGATCTTCTGCTGGTTTGTTTGATTTTAGTCTGGGTATCATATGATTATTTTCAAGATAGTTTGAATTTTGTTGTAAAACCAGGAGTAATTGAATGTATCAGTCAAGGCCTAGGTGATGTTTGAGGTCTTATCCTGGACCTTATGTGTGTGAATTTTCTAATTTTCTACTGCTCTTTATACATATTAATTGGAAAATGGATGAATGGTATCTGTGTCTAGTTTGATCTTTTGAACATACATATGTATACACATTTTTATAACTACAGTGGTGCGGTTGGTAGAGTCCCTGACTGTCACTAAGGCTGTCAGGGTTTGAATCCCACCCAGGGCTGAAATAATTTCAGTACCACTGCGCTTTGAGTCATTACCCCAACTCTCGTGGGCGGGGAGTTGGGTGTGTGTGTGCGTGTAAGGTCACAGCATTACCCATAGATCGGTCATACGAGCTCTGAGCTCTCTTCCAAGAGGGAAACAGCTGTCAATCACAAGTCCAACATGTGATTCAAAGACCAAGGTGAATCACAGTAAAATTCCTTTTATCCAACTTTGGTGGGATCTACCCTAGATCAGATGTTTAGAAAAGTCGGACGTTTGGACATACACTAAAAAATTAAGAAAAAAAATTTTGGTTTGAGACATTTTTACTTATTTATGGTACAATAAAAGCATAATAAACACAGTAGAGTTGAGGAGAAATAACCACCAAAGGCCAAACGTAAACAAACACTGAAATGCCCACAAAAATAACAGATGACCTGAGCGACATGAGTCAGTAGCGGCGATAACAATAACTAAACAATCACTCGATGGTCAGATGTTTGGACAAATTTAACTTTTATCTGACTTGGGGCACTGAAGAAAAAAGTCAGATGTTTGGACTAGTCGGACGTTCAAAGGTCGGATAAAAGGAGTTTTACAGTGGCTATTTTCCTATTTTCTGGAATTGTGAGTTTGAATATTTTTAAGTGTTTATTAAGGATTACAAAGGCGGAGCATGCCGACAGGAGACCTTTTGATCCATATCTAGGTCGGATGCGAAAAAAATAAATCATATTAATAATAAAATAATGAATAAAAACTATGATAATGTAAATAACAAATAAAATACATAGATAAATGCATAGGTATAGTTAAATAATAAACAAACAGGTAAATAGTAAATAATAATAAATTGGCATATAACTAATAATAAATGAAAATCAGACAGACAAATGATAACAAAACAAAAACAAATAATATAAGATAAATTATAATCATTACAGCATCTTACTTAGGTATTTATCTAAATGATTCTTAAAGCTTCGAACTGAACTACATTGCACTACCTGTGCAGGAAGTTTATTCCATTCATTAACTACACGGTTGGCAAAGTTGTTTCTACCTACTTCCAAATTGAATCTATTTCCGGACAGTTTGAGACCATTGTTTCTTGTCTGATTCTCATTCAATGTAAAAATTTGGTCACTTTTGATGTTGTCAATTCCCTTTAGAATTTTAAAGACCTGTATCAAGTCACCTCTGAGTCTACACTTTTTTAGGGAAAACAGATTCATATGTTTTAGTCAATTTTCGTATGATTTATTTTTGATATTTGGAATCAGTTTTGTGGCTCGTCGTTGTACTTTTTCCAGTCTGTCAATGTCTTTAATGAGATTCGGTGACCATACGGAAACAGCATATTCCAAATGTGGACGAACTAACGATTTGTATAGCTTGTTAATGAGTGATGGACTTTTGAAATCAAAAGATCGCGCAATCAGTCCTAGAATCTTATTTGCTTTCTCAGAGGCTGAAATACACTGCTTGGATGATTTGAGGTCGTTACTGATAATTACGCCGAGATCTTTTTCACTATCCACTTTTGTTAACGAATTTCCAAATAACTTGTAATCGTACTTACTGTTATTTTTACCTATGTGCATTACCTTGCATTTACTTGTGTTAAATTTCATTAGCCACTTTTCAGACCATTGCTGTAATTTATCTAAATCTTCTTGAATATCTAATTGGTTTGAGTCATCATTTGCCACTCCGCACAGTTTTGTATCATCAGCAAATTTGGAAACAGTAGATTTTAGTCCATGGTCTATCATTTATATATACTATGAATAGAAGTGGCCCAAGAACGGAACCCTGAGGAACTCCACTTGCAACACTTTTCCATCCAGAAATTTTTCCATTTAAAACAACTCTCTGTTTTCGACCATTCAACCAATTACTAGTCCAACCTAATAGACTACCACTTATTCCATGCAAAGCTAATTTAGTAAGTAGTCTTTCGTGTGGGACGGTATCAAAAGTTTTTGCTAAGTCTAGATATACTAAATCTATATTGTTTCTTTTGTCATAATTCGAGATAACTGTGTTGTAGAATTTGAGTAAGTTAGTCACGCAATTAATTATATTACATTACTGTTCTGGCAATGGTATTTCACCTTAGGTTGCTCTGTTTTTTCATATTTGTTATCTTCCTTATCTATTGCATTTGTGTATTTTCCAAGTTTTATCTATTTATTAGTTAATATTTTTGTTATTTCCAAGTCTCACAACTGTAGATTATTGCTGGTAGAATGCATTGATTGTAAACTATACGTTTCAAACATAAAGGTAGAGAGCCTCTCAAGATTTTTTTTTACTTACCAAACACTTTCCAACCAATTGTAATGCATCTTTTTATTTCATCATCATGATCTTTCATCATTTTCACCATCTGGCCTAAATAATTATACTCTTCAACTTCCTCAAGACTCTCGTCATCAATTACAATCTCTTTTTTACTTTGAACTTTCGTACTGAACATTACTTTGGTTTTACTTTTATTCATTTTTAAACCTACTTTGACACTTTCCTTGTTTAGATCACTCAGCATATCTTGCAAGTCTTCTGCTCTTTCTGGAATAAGAATAATGTCATCCGCAAACCTAAATTGGGTCAAATATTCGCCATTTAAACCTTTCTTTTCCCAACTCAATCTTATGAAAATATCTTCCAAGCAAGCTGTAAATAGTTTGGGTGAAATTGTATCGCCTTGCCGTACTCCTTTCTCGATCTTGATCTTTTCTGTATCTTTATGTAGTCGAATTATAGTGGTACTTTTCACATAAATCTTTTCTAAAACTTTTACGATCTGTTCATTTGTACCCTGATTGCGTAGCGAGTTTGTGAGACTTGGAAACTAATGAAGGCAATGGAAACAAAACTAAGGACAGCACAGAGGAGAATGGAGATATCAATGATGGGAATAATGCTGAGACCGAAAGAGAGCAAGTTGGGTGAGAGAGCAGACTAGAGTGAAAGATATTGTGGAAGCAGTAAAAGAGAGGAAGTGGAATTGGGCAGGTAAGTTAGTGCGAACGACTGATGAGTGATGGAGCAAATGTGTTACTGAGTGGACGCCGCGAGATGGGAAGCGTGGAAGAGGGAGACCAGACAGAAGGTGGAGAGACAAGATTGAGAAGTTTGTAGGAGTGACGTGGCAGAGGATGGCACGGTCTTGTGAATCATGGAATGCTATGGAGGCCTTTGTTCAGCAATGGACTCAGGATGGCTGATTTGATTGATTGATTGATTGGTTTTTGTTATGTCTGTGTTTTTAGTTGTTTTATATATTCTTTTTCTTATTCTATGAGTTTTTGTTTGCCTTTTACTTAATTTGTTATGGTGGCTATCTCCAGTGTATAGATGGGGTTGTAATTTTACCTGTAGCCAGTGGTGGGATTCAAATATTTTGTCATCCGGTTCTATATATATATATATATATATATATATATATATATATATATATATATATATATATATATATATATATACATACATATATATATATACATACATATATGTCAAATTTGCATTATTTATGTCCACATGTTGATCCTGGATTCTAACAAATAAAATGATCAATCATAGCTATTTCCCAAATAAAATATGTAAGAAATTGTTAAACATCATATAATGATATAGAGGTAATGATAAACTTGATAATATGAAGATATATCTATGCAGCGGTGGCGCCAGGAATTTTTAATTGGAGAGGCTAAGGGGGGCCTGAGCAAATTGTTTGGGGGGCTGAGCAAAATTTTTGGGGGGCTAATAGTAATATAATAATACACATATATTATCCTCATTTCAGAAGGGGAGGGGGTTAATGGTTGGGCTAGCACTGATGGCTGACAAATCTTTAGCCCTGGCAATTAATGATTCCACTTAATAGAATTATTTCAATGAGTGTTTTAAATTTTCAATTTGCTCATTTCAGTTGGGGGGCTAATGGGGTAGATGGTAGTCGTTCGCCAAATTAGCAAAAAAGCCATTAGATATAGAGTATTAATTAAAATAGAAAAGCCCATATTTTGAACCTAGCTGCCAGTGTAATTTCCTTGAATTATTACGTCTTCATCTGGCAAAATTTGTAATTCAGTTATTTGCTAGAAATCGTAACATTTTCAGGAAATGAATTCGTACGTTTTAATAAGTTATTGCTTTACTTTTTATCATGGTAACAAACCTGGTCACCACTTATGTAAATAAAATATGCACTAAATCACTAACAAAACGTACCTTTCAGGTACTTATCGGATACAGGAGACCAGTGACAATGACTGACAGCGACTAGCCAGCTTGCCAGTTAACCGGTTCGCCGAACTAGTAAAATTCCGTGAGACGGTTCTAACGAACCGGTACGAACCGGCTGAATCCCACTACTGCCTGTAGCCTCTTGCAATACAGCTCATAAGTCCTGTACGGTCAGATACCTCTTCCACTGCTCTGTCCATAAATGGGAACTTGTCTATGGCAGTGGTCTCAAATTATTTCTTGTTTCCTCTTTTTTTTTTTAGCTTATAAATATTTTCTTGTATGTAGGTTTTATTTTTCCTATTTCTGTGGTAATTTTTATTGGGAAGTGGTCTGAGGAGAGGTCATATATGGTTTTCCATGTTTGTATTTGAAGGAAGCTTGAGTTGCTTTGTCCTTAGGGTGTTTTAGTCTACATATACTGCATAATTTAGATATATGATTGTCATTGATCAAGGAAAATCAGAAACAAGGAGTTAATGCCCAGTGGGATCTGATAATGCCAGACAGGATACAGAGCAATTTACTTAGGGCCTGGAGCAATCTAACTTCTTGAATGTAGGCGTCATGAGCCATGATTGGGGTTTACAAGGATGCTGGCATTAGCCTCCTGATTATGGTTATTTTGTAGTTGTTACTGAAAGAGAATGAGTATAACATAATGCACGTATTATAACACATCATCATACATCAGGCAACCTGATGTGTATGCACATATTTGACTCATGTTGAAGAGGTTAAGTAATGCCCAGACATTGAAAATGTTTATTTGTATGATTTTACTGCACACCATTTGTTTAAGTGTGGATTTGGTTAACAAATATCAGGCAAAAGGCCTGATCCACTGCTTAATGTGCTTATTCAATGTAGAAAAAATAAAAATAACTGATTGAGGCATGTTATTTTGTCCTTAGGGTGTCTTAGACTATGTATATTATATAATTTAGATACATGATTATGACTGAATAATGAAAATTAGAAACAAGGAGTTCACGCCTTGGGAATATATGTTCCCCAAACAGAAACAAGACAATTACCCCCTAGATATCTACCCCTGGAAGATAATCCCTTGGACACTTACCCTGCAGTGACTCAAATATCGCCAAACATACCAGTATCCTATATAAATTGTTTTTTTTTTAGATTATTTAATTTCAGTCCGGCTGTTACAGAGTGCTTACACTTCGAATTCTGATTTGACTGTGATTCAAGTTATACCTACTACAGCTTCACTACAGGAAATTTTATTTTTCCATAGTGCAAGATTGGTTATGAGATACTGTAAGCTACAAGGAAAAAAAATTGATACTGCCAAAAGAGAGCTGTTGTTTTTACATGTGGAAGACATTGCATACAATACTTCTGGCAGGATGAAATGATTTCTAAGATAAACAATGGTTATGGAAGTTCAACATATTTCTGAGTACCAGTCCATGTGACAGGATATGGCAGCTTTTACAATTCATTATCTGTCACATCTACAGATGGCCTTCTACAGATACCCACGACCCCACTCACCTCCAAAATACCCAGTCAGTGGAAAAGAATCAGGAATGCAGACAACCACAAGTAACTGATTAGAAACAGCTATTTCCAATTAATTAGATTCTGATCAATTTTGGCAAAGGCCCTTGAAATTCACCCATTAGTTTGCGCCATCTCTTATGCACATAAGGTGGATTACCACATGGCTACTACAATGCAGGTATGATTGTTGTCAGTGAATTATTTTTCAATATGTTCAATGTTTTACACAATTGTATCTTTTATGTCCTCGTACTGGGGTTTTGCAATAAATATAATAATAATAATATTCATTCATTGTTTCTATCCCCATCGATTCTCATGTCTGGTAGGTATGCAACAAATTCATGCAAAATAACAATTTCAACATCCAGGCCTTACTTTGCTCCAGACCCTAAGGACAAAATAACATGCCTCGTTCAATTATTTTCATTGCCTGTTATTAATTATTTTTGCAGTTTTCTACAAAATCAACACCTAAACAAAATGATAGGCGATAAAATCATAAAAATAAACATTTTCAATATCCAAGCATTAATCAAATTGCTCCAGGCCCTGCCAGGCACTATTGGACCCCACTGGGCGTTAACTCCTTGTTTCTATTTTTCATTGAACAATCGCAATCATATATCTAAATTACGCAATATACATAGTCTAAGACACCCTAAGGACAAAATAACATGCCTCAATATTTTTTTTTTCTTTTTCATGTTTAGTTAGCACACTCAAGCAATAGATGCTACAGGCCTTTTGCTTTATATTATTTTTGCAATGTTTTTCAACCAAATCAACACCTGAACAAAAAGGTATGCAATAAAATCATAAAGGTACAAATAAACATTTTCAATCGCTCTAGGTCCTAATGGGAGTTGTCAGACCTTGCTGGGCCCTAATTAATAGGACCCTAACTAATGGCACAAAATATCATAGGCTAACAAATAACATATTGAGATGACTATAGATTATATAAAATAACACTGCTAGACTTACAAACAAGATAAGAGGGAGGGAGGAGGGTGGAAGGGAGTGGAATATATAGGAAATGGAATGGGTGGGAGTGGTTTCTATGCCTTTTTCTTTTTGGCTACCCCCCCCCGTGTAGGGGGGGAAAAGCCTTTGGTATGTATGTATGTATCACAGAATTCCACCTGAACTAATTTCCCTCTACTGGTCACCAATAAAAGTGAGAAACAAACACAAAATGTGCCTTTCACTTAGTAAATACTAAGTTTGGGAAAGCCTGAATGTTTAACCCTTACCATACGGTGACTACTATGTAGGCGTCATGAGGAGCAAGTGGGTACACGAGGATGCCGACGTCGGCGTCTTGATTATATTTATTGTAGTCGTACCTGCGTGACCCACATACTCTGTAAACTGGCTTCATCATATTTTCTATGGTTATCAAAATTCATGGGTGAAAGAGAACGAGCGATAGAGCAGTGACTTTATTTTTTATAATGCGAGTATTATGACGCAACATCGCAATGTGACCCGTATTGAAGGGGTTAAAAGGTAGACAGAATTCATATAGAGTTCTGATCAACATTCAAGTTTGACATTTATCAGATAAACACTATTTGAACCATGGTCCAATAACATGACAAGTGGAAGAATACTTGAAAAAGGATTAAATATTAATTTAAAAGATTATAATACATCAACGTAATATATTTTTATTGGCAAGAATCAATAACAAAAATGGTTGCTATAGGAGATACACTAGCAACAAGTCAAACAGTAGCACGTTTCAAGATGCCATTTTTTATTTGTTTGTTGTCGAAGATGAACTAATGACGTCTAAATTGGTCTAGTCTAACTTAATCTATCCTCCTATGGAGTGTGCCTTTAGTATTCCTAGAGGTCATCAGACTAGACTAGGCCAATTTGTCTTCCACCACAAAGAAAAACAAACATGGCATCTCAGAGCTTCAGAGCTTGCCAACATCAGAGTTGTTGCTAGTATATCACCGGGTACAACATTTTGATTTACAAATATCTAATTTTTCATTGATATATTGCTTAGGTGTGCACTTCTGGAGTAATACTGAAAAAAGCATCTCAAGAGTATCTAACATGCTTCCAGATGACTTAAAAGGCACTTGAGAATTGAACGATTATGATTCAAGAAAAGGCTAAGAATATTATATTTCTATTTGAGAGGAGCTATGACTGTGGATTGAAATTATGATGAATATAAACTGTGAAATAAGATGGAGAATAATGTTATGACATGAAAAACAAATGAATGAGGCCCAACTGAGAAGGAAGCTATCTCTGAAGGAGGACAGCAATAAAAATGTAAGTGTATACACTTACATAAGGGAAGAGTAATGCTCTTATACAGAAGAAAACATCTGTTATTATATGCTAGTACGAGAATCTATGAATACTAACTTTCATATCATCGCACTAAAAAAACACACCCTAAATAACTAGTTACAAAAATAAAAAAATGCCAAACCTAACCCATAGTATATGGGAACTTGGCAACCGAGCTTTATTTAACTACGATCTCATGTTTTCTTACCTCTGGTAGTCCAAGTTTACCTTTGTTCTCATAGTAACTAAGCCCTTCTGCATAATTGCAAGACATAGCTATTATATCAATACAGTACACGTTACAAACAAACGTCAATAACAACGCTGACAGATTCCGTCTTTGACCAACCCAGAATTAAGTTTGTTTACTTTAGTGGAACGTTTGCATAGGGAATCACAGTCGATGAATGACAACAATAATTTGCTTAAGATAGGTGACTCGTTTTTTAAATCTTAATTATATAACACATTTAAAGCAAACAAGTTTATGTAACCGATCTGAAATGAAGTTACTAGTATTATTTCTATCACGAAAACTATACTTATTTGAGTAATTTCAGAGCGTATGTAATATCTTCAAGCATTGTAGAATAGAAGGCACGTCTTCAAATGGTCTTGGAGAGAAGAATCAATTCCTAGGGGTTATCAGTGAAAACATAAAAAAGAGAATCATTAAATGTTAGAAAACATTCTTTCACATATCAAATGGTTGTCATCTGGAATCATCTACAATAATATATCGTCACTGCACTGGGCATCTCAGTTTGAAAAAATGCCTAGATACACGCAAGATTTGTACGGCAACACGCTCTCAAACATCTAGAGCAGGGGCGGGCAACATCCGGCCCGCGGGTCACATCCGGCCCGCGGGCCACATCCGGCCCACGAAGGCCTACCGTCCGGCCCGCAACCCTGCTAGGCATTATTATTGCAATCCCGCCCGCGGAACTCCCAGCAAAAGGAGAGAAAAATTCCAATAAATATTATGTTTTCAAATAAATAAATTTGATTATTGAATTACTTTATATTTTGTTAGTAATAGTAGTAGTAGTAGTTGTAGTAGTAGTGGTAGCAGCAGTAGTAGTAGAATTAATAATATAGTAGTAGTACGAAAATAAAACACTTATGGAAACAGTAATAATATGGAGTAGTAGTAGTAGCATGTAGAAATTTAAGCTAGATCAGATTAGCGAAGTACTAAATAAGCCAAAGTTTACACTAAATTCATCTCAACATTTAATGGGGAGTTTCAGAATTGCAAACATAAATTTATTTGAATATGAAATGTTAGAATTTGAATTTTTAATTAAATACAGTCAACGGAATAACTTTATCTATTAAGCATAATTGTTTTCTCTGACATACCAAACTGGCTTCACTGGAAGAGATCGAAGGTTTGAAAAAAAAAAAAAACACTCGGCAGTTGTTGGAAACATTGGATTTATAAAGTCAACTTTCAACGTTATCGTTCTTGAGAATATTCTGTTGTCAGCAATCGTTAAATTTCATTCTTCAAATCGAGTTCAAAGTCAACTGTCATATTCATTACTCGTCAACCGTATATTATCGAATTAAAGCTTCAAATCCAGTGTCTTCAGTTTATCGTTCAGGTCGGACAATCATGTCAAATTCCATTCTTCAAATCGAGTTAAAAGTCAACTGTCATATTCGTCAACCGTGTATTATCGAAGGCAGAGGAAGGCAGAGGTGGAAGGAGTGAATATGAGGGGGTGTCCTAGGACGAGATGGATGGATGGGGTGAAAGGGGCATTACAAAAGAGAGGAATGTCTGTTGAGGAAGGACGGGAGAGGACAGAAGATAGGGGTGAATGGAGAAGGGTTGTGTATGGATGATGCTGTGATGCATGAGGGGGAGTGGGTGGGGGATGCGGGGTGAGGAAGTATGTATGAGAAAAAAATTGACGCAGCCCGAAGGGATTTCTCCCCGTCTTCTCATTTTCTGCATGAGGGGACGGAGAGAGGGGGTCGCCGAATTTATGAAGCGGCCTTGCTGTGGGTGTGCTGTATCTTGCGACACTGCTTTTGACCCAGGGCAGTGGACAGGATGCAGGAATGACCCGTCATCCAGGAGGTGCCAAGATGAGAGGGAGGGAGGAGGGTGGAGGGGAGTGGAATATGTAAGGAATGGAATGGGTGGGAGTGATTTCTATGCCTTTTTCTTTTTGGCTACCCTCCGTGTAAGGGGGAAAAAGCCTTTGGTATATGTATGTATGTATGTATGTGTATTATCGAATTCAAACTTCAAATCCAGTTCAAGTCGTCATTTGTCAAATTTTCAATTTTTCACAAACCTTCTGTGTGATATATTGCACGGCGTCTTCAGCTTATCGTTCAGGTCGGACAATCATGTAATTAAAATAATGTAATTAAAATCTGCTAAGCAACACCCGCTGGCAGATACTGTTTTGGCAACTCTGCCCCTCACTTCACGGTCTATGATCCTGCCACTGCCAAAGCAGCCAGACGCCAGCGGTCAATGTCCGTTAGACTTTCGCGTTGATACAAGGTACATAAGCTTTTTGGTCAGTACAGATCAATTACAGTTATTTCTTGTAAAAAATAAATTACAACTACTAAAATTATGTAGCTACTAATTAATTATATTTAAATTAGATGACGTACATTTACAATCAATGCACCATTATTTCGCTTATTCATTGTTGATATACCTCATTTTCTTCCTTTTCAGCTCATCATGTCTGCGACTCAGCGTGTTAAGAAGAGGAAAGTGGACCTCGAGCATCGGACCTTCAACCCTGAGTGGGAGAAGTACTTCATTGAACGCTTTGGACAGGCTCATTGCCTCATATGTGGCTGTCCTAAAAGTGTACAACGTGCGCCGCTACTGGGAGACAGAGCACCAGTCGTCAAACTTTGCGTAGATGTCTGCCGCCGAGAGGAAGGACGCCATCGTTAGACTATCAGGCAACCTGCAGAAACAAACTTAGCTCTTCCGCAAGCAGAATGCTGAGGCCGAAAAGGTGACGCGCACCAGTTATGAAGTCTCCCGCATCCTTAGTCACCGAATGAAGTCATTCGCGGATGGGGACTTCATCAAGGAATGCCTCCTCGCTGTAGTGGACTCCGTCTGTCCAGAGCAGCGTTCTGCCTTTGAGAGCGTGAGCCTTTCGTCCCGCACCGTTCGTCGTCGCATCGAGGATATGTCGGACAACGTGCACGACTCACTCAAAACACGCAGCTCGAACTTCGTCGCCTTTTCCCTCGCTCTGGATGAGAGCACCGACACAAAGGACACGGCCCAGCTGGCCGTTTTCATCCGCGGCGTCACCGCTGACCTCCAGGTGTGTGAGGAATTCCTCCAGCTTGTCCCGCTGCGCGGCACCACCACTGGGCAAGACATCTGCGACGCCGTGCTTCAGTGTGTTGATCAGCACTCCCTGGACCTCTCCCGTCTTGTGTGCGTGACGACCGACGGTGCCCCGGCGATGGTTGGGGAGAAGAAGGGCGCCGCTTCGCTGCTAGTGCGCCACTGTGAAGCCGCCGGATACACTCAGCCCATTAACATGATGCACTGCATCATCCACCAAGAGTCCCTGTGCGCCAAGTCTGCCAACCTCGTTGATGTCATGTCTGTCGTGGTGAAGGTCGTCAACTCCATCCTCTCCCGTAGCCTTAACCACCGTCAGTTCCAGGTACTGATGGACGAGGTGAACGTGCACTACAACGACCTGCTCTACTCCTGTGAGGTACGCTGGCTGAGACGTGGGGCCATGCTGTCTCGTTTGTACGACCTACAGCAGGAGATTGCCCCTTCCTACGTCAGAAGAACCTTCCCCACGCTGATCAGTTCTCTGATCTGCGGTGGCTAGCTCGCCTGGCCCTGCTCACGGACGTCCCGGCGCACCTGAACGCCCTCAACATGATGATGCAAGTCAAAGATATTCTCAAGACAGACATGTACGCACACATCACTGCCTTCGAGGTTAAGCTGCGCTTGTGGGAGGCTCAATTGGCTTCTGGTCAGTTTGTGCATTTTCCTCGCCTTCGTGCTTGTGCCCCTGACGACGTGGACCTTGACACTTGCGTCAGTGTCGTCACCTCTCTGCGTGAGGAATTTGCTTCCCGTTTTGCAAGAGTCAGGGTGCTGGCTGCGGACTTCAAGCTTTTCACTGCTCCCTTTGACTTTCCCGTGGAAGACGCCCCTGCCTCCCTGCAGATGGAGTTGTTGTAGCTGTAATGCATCGATGGAATGAAGGCGAAGTTCCGCACCTCTTCTCCATTGTCCATCTTCCGCGACATCGTCCTCCCTTCTGACAATTTTCAAAAATACATTGCGCATGTTCAACGCATTGTGGCCATGTTCGGCAGCACCTACTGTTGCGAACAGCTCTTCTCCAAAATGAAGTACACAAAGTCTCACCTTCGCTTCCAACTCTCAGACCGCCACCTCAATGACATTCTTCTGTTGTCTACCTCAACCATCGAGCCCAACATGGAAATGCTTCTTCATGGCAAACAGCACCAGCAGTCTCAATGATTTGTAGGTTGTTCAATGCAATTTTTGTATAATTTATTCATTGTATTCAATGTATTGTACAAAATAGAGTAATTCTGGGGATTTTGTTTTTCACTCCGGCCCACGGCCTCCTTCCAAAAGTCTCATCTGGCCCTCACTCTGAAAAGGTTGCCCGCCCCTGATCTAGAGCTATATGTATTACCACATCTGGGTCTATCCCTACGTAAGATAAGTAGTCACAATAGACCGATAGAAGTAATAAAATAAGACGATATCGCCATTAGTTTCTAAGATTTATCAGTTGTATAAATGTTAATCAACACCAAGAGTATTATTTGCATAGTGGCAGCGATATTGTTGTTTTTTAATTAACCAAATAGAGAAGTGTTGCATTGTAAAATGCAGGAAATGAGTTACATTCGTGGAAAGTTATCTTTTTCTCCAAATGTGATACCTAGTGATACCTACGTAGTTTAGGAGATGGTGCATCTATATTTTCTGTGACATTCCTTAGACATTTTTTTTTTTTTTTTTCAATTTATTCCCATGACACCGTAACTATCCTGTCTCAGACCAGACCTCCAGTTAATTTTATCTCTTCCATATATGACCTGCATTAATATACCTCTTCCTTTTCTTTCTTTCAATGATGACAAGGCTAGTGCTTTCAACCTTTCTTTTTATGTTTTATCTGCAATAGTTGTGATTGACTACTCTACTGAGGACCACCTGTTAATTGTCCACAATCGGTGGTTCCCAACGTGGGGCGTACGCCCCACAGAGGGGCAATTTGATTTTTTAGGGGGGCAATTTGATTTTTAGGTTGGTAATCAAAGTCTATGTTCTTTTGATCTATTAGCCGTAACATTCCAATAAATAAAAATGTGGCACTCACATATTTATTTCATTCATTATTCTGTCTTCGATTTTCAAATTACTCCCAATTGCACTGCCAATTTGTTGCTCAGAACTTTAATTGTCTTCTGTTTATATAATTTTTCTTTTCCATGGATGCCATGTTGTTTTGAAGTTTGTTTATGCCTATGATTTAACAAACTTTAACTTTAAACTTTAAGTAGAAAATAAAAGTTTAAAAATTAAATCAAAGTATTGGTGTTTTAAGCTTCTTCACATGAAACGGAGTTAATTTCTAAATAAGAATTATATATCACCACATGGGGGGCATTAGGATTCTAGAGGTGATTAACTGGGGCATGGACAAAAAAGGTTGGGAAACACGGCCCACAACGGTGTAACGATATATCTTGACCAGAATAGAATAGTGGGTCTTGTTTTTTTTTTTCGATTACAGCAAAGCGTTATGTCGGTAAAAAAATTCAAAAATTAAATTGATTAGGATAACGGAACCCATATTATATCATTTCAATATCGTGTAATGCAGGTTCCCCTTGCAAACTGTCAATCATATTAGGAAAGCATTCACTCTGTCTCAGGCCCATTGCTATTCATTGGGTAGATAAACCATACAGTTTATGTGTTTCCTCATTTGTCAAAACATAAATAAATGTCAAAATTATATTACCCATTTATTAGCAACACCCAGATCATGGGGATTACATCTTATAACGAGAAATGAGACTGGGAATCACTTCTGCATAACAAACAGTACCGGATAGATAAACTCCCATTAACATTCACAAACGCATATTAGTCTAGGGGTAGTGGTAGATGGCCAATATGCATCGATTTGCATTTGTCTGTATTAATACAGACAAATGCAAATCGATGCATATTGGCCACAGGAATCAGCAGAGGGACTACCGACTTTGGGGGTCATTACTAAATAAATTAACACAAGAGGACCTGGGAATAGTGATCTCGAGTGACCTCAAGTCACCTGCTCATGTAGCAATGGTTGCTGCCAAGGCAAACAGTCGCCTTGGCATAATAAAGAGGAACTTCTACATCCTCAATAGAGAAATCTTGGTGCCACTCTATCTTTCTCTGGTCAGGCCAGTCCTCGATTATGGGGTCCAAACATGGTCTCCACACTTGGTGAAAGATATTCAGAGCCTAGAGAAAGTGCAGAGGAGGGCTTCCAAATTGATACCAGAGCTAACCTGGAATATGAAGATAGGTGCCAGTGATTAGGAATCCAGACCCTCCAGGACAGGAGAATGAGGGGGGACTTATACAAGTATATAAGTTGCTCCACGGCATTGACAATGTCTCCTTCAACAAGTTCTTTACCCTCAATACAAGCAACTTAAGGGGTCACTCACTTAAGAGACTGTCGCATCACTTTATAGAGTAGGTGAAATTAAAATGTCAAATATGTATTTAATGAACTTAGGTACAATTACCCCTTACATTAGTGTATAATTCTTCAGGGTATTGTGTTCCTCCCATATATATATATATATATAAGACATAGTGAATATGTAATGAGGAGGAGGAGGAGCCGGTGATGGACCGAAACAAGTGGAAACGACTAGCGAGGAACGGCGACCCCATAGGTGAAATTAAAATTTCAAATATGTATTTAATGAACTTAGGTATAATTACCCCTTACATTAGTGTATAATTCCTCAGGGTATTGTATTCCCCCCATGTATATATAAGGCATAGTGAATAATTAATGAGGAGGAGGAGGAGCAGGTGATTGACCGAAACAAGTGGAAACGACTAGCGAGGAATGGCGACCGCATATGAAAATGGGAAACGTCAACAGGAAAAGAAGACGAAGAAGAAGAAGTGAATGTTTAATGAAGATATAGTGAGCTCTAGTGAAGCTCTAATTACTTAATGAAAAATCCTACCACATCATTCAGCTTGGTATGAAGTGAAAGCTTAGAGTCTGGGGAACAAAAACTATTGAATACATTTTATCAAACTAATATCTCTGATTTTTTATCAGTTTGTTTCTCTGAATAATTAAAAATGCTGCAGAATTCAGGTTTCATAAATAAAAAAATATATAAAAAAATACATTTTATTTTTTTACTGTAGAAAATAAAGAGCATTATGTATTCTTTCAAATGAAACAAAAATGACAAAAATCCACAAAGAACAACCGAAGATATTACAACAGAAAGAACAAAAACAAACTTTACAGGACGGGGGATTTTAATTTTCGCGAATTTTTTTCGCGACCATTTGTTTGATGGTTGCGATGTATAGCAAATCTCCAATATACTCTTCTTTGCTGATGAGGTGTGAGGTGAGGGGTATGGCGTGGGTGGAGGAGGTGTAAAGTGGGTGTGGCTAATAGATGTTTGCGGAGTGCTGGGTGCAGCTGTGCTGCTTTTCTCCTCTTTCTTTCTTTTTCCTTTTTGTTTCTATTTCAGGAACTCACGGGCACTCTCTATATTCTGCCGCTTCATTCTCTTGTTTCTTGTTAATTTTTCCGTGATCACAGGAACAATACAGGCCGAGGAATCAAAATTGTTGCGTACGGTGAGAGCACCAATAGCGACGTCACCTTACTTTGACCTTTTCAAGAGTACTGGTAACCTGTGCACTGTCTTTGTTGGGTGTGCTGGGGGGAGGAGTTGCCAAATATCTCCATAAACACAATTCTGTGGCAAAAACGAGATAACTATAGAAATGTTGACGCTATTTCAATATACAGAATATTTTTTTTATGCAGTGGGGTTGCCAGATGTTGCCAATGTTTTATCTATTTTATGCTGTATAAAAATAGAAACGAAATACAGTTGTATAAATTTGTATGAGTGTTGCCACCATCATAGATTCTTTTGAAATTTTTACGTAAAATTCGCTCATGTACCAGAATTTTTCGAATAATCGCTGGAGACGCTCCCTTAAGCTGTCTAAACGCACACACTGGAGAACGAATTTGAAAGGTAACTGGTTTGCCACGAGAGTGGTTGAATTTTGGAATGCACTCCCAGAGAATGTAGTGACCGCACCCTCGTTAGCCTCTTTTAAAATTCGTTATGACAGACATGTAAGATTGATCCAATAACTGGCTAACAAGTCCTAGAGGTGGGGATCACGACAAGAAGTTTACTTATTTCCTCACTGTTTCTCGATTAAGTAAGCTATTGCCGTATTCTTAGCTCAGGATTGACTAAAAACTACGATCACAAGGACTTCAAAATTCATACCTATGTACACAACTCACATTGGATCAATTAGAGAACATTCATCGCCTATTTGGAATTACAGGATACAGAAAGGATGATTTGAAATGACAATTGCCGACAGAATGTTCAGAGACACAACGTGAAGATAGAACCTTTAATACTTGTTAGAAAAACTTGAAATGGCACCCCGTGGGATACCCTATCCTTGTCTCTTCCTCATCCATTCCGAGGTATATAAAAAGCTTAGAGGTTTCTGTATCTGTGTACTTTGTTGGTTAAGATCCTAAATAACCCCCCCCCCCCAAAAAAAAAAAAAAATCCTTAACCATTAGTGAGGCAGGCCTCGAAGTCCAAGTCTCCTGCTCATGCCTCCTGTGCCACGACACAAAATTCTAAAAAATATCCTTTGAACCGCCTAGTGGCCATAGTCCCATCTTATACACAAAAATATTTTTATTTTCCTCAAGACTTCCCTTCCCACAAAAACCGACCCCGCGTACGCGGGTGGTCTTTCCTAGGAAGTCCATAGCCCACTCGAAAAGATTCAACAATCGAAACGTTGTATATTTAATAGTTCCATACTCGCATGGTGTAAGTAAGCTTATTTGGTAAAGAATCAATATACATGAAGTGCAGATAATGACAAGAACACATAATTCGAAATAACAGTTACAATTGCCAAGGATAACACAAAAAAAGCATGGTGTCTACACTGACCAAATAGAATGGACCTACACGAGCCGGAATCAGTATAGATTTCGCGAAAGAAATTGATAAACTTATTGGTCTAGATTATTCTTCAGAAATACGTAGTCTAATTCTGCTTTGTCAAGGGTCGATTAATATGGCAGACTTAATGGAAAGTGAATGCAAGGTCTTACGCCAGTTTCTCCCGATGTTCTATTATCCGTTTTATTCTTTTATTCATTTATCTATTTGTTCATTTACTTATTCATTTATTTACTTATTTATCTATTCATTTATCTATTTTTCTTGTGTATCGTCAGTGGTCCGTCAATCTATGGAACGCGTTACCTTCTTCCATGATCAATGCTTCCAAACCAAATGACATTCAAACCTCGTGCGGCCATACAGTCAATTTCATTTGTGAATGAAAAGCACTTCAAGGAAAAATAGATTACAATATCTCGCGAGATATTGTTACTCTCATATAGGTATTATCAACTACGTAAATACTTTCCAAGATTAAAGGAGTCAAACCAAACCAATATTATCGTTATAATTTTAATAAATCTGTCGTGTCCTTACTACAGTAGTTGGCTCCAGAAGACTTGAAGCACTGAATCTAACTGGGTGATCCGTAAGATGGAGCCAATAAGTTGAGAATTTTTTGGTCGTTGGACTCTTCCCTGGTTCTCTGATCTGGTTGGTCTCAGGTGTCCCTGACACATACAAGCAAGACAAGGGGCTAAGAAGCCGCATTCTGCTGATTCGCCAACCTCATTCTACCTTACATACAAAAGGTGTACTTACAATGGACTACAATACAATGGGCTGGGAAAGTGCAACATATGTAGCAAATTGCATCGTCCGGTCGGGTGATGATATAGTGAAAATTTAATCCTCATAAATATACAGTGAGTCGCTCATGTGCCAGATCAGTCCACCTTTGAGTTTCTGTTGCCTTTAGCTACAACTGGCTATGGGAGAAAAATCCATAACAACATATTCCTAACTGCAAAGAAACGCTTGCGAATATGAAGACGTGTTCTGACGTGAGCTATTTTCTTTTGATGGCTCCTTGTAAAGGAAATCGATGATGTACTACCATGCCTAGTTAACCAAATATCAAACTCCAACATTATACCTTTAACTAAAAATACATTCAAACCTCTAAACCTCTAACCCTTGCAGAATAGTCAGGTTTTCCCAGGCCTATAACGTTCCTTGTGCAAGGTCTTGGACAGACTCAAAGGTAGGTTGTCTAAGTGTCCTAGGTTCCAAACAAGAACTGTATCCCAGTAGAGTAGAGCTATATCCTAGTACTGGCCTAGCTTGTGATATATATATATATATATATATATATATGAGAGACTGGGTGGAGGAAGAATAAGCGAAGATGGGCTGGAACTTTTTATTGCTTATACGTTTCGACCGACTCGGTCTTCTTCAGTAAGCTGTCTACAAACAGTTGGACCACACATTTATACATCCGAGGATGGGAACAAGGACAGGTCACCCCGCCGGCTGTCTGGGGATTCCCTTTCCCGTATCATGCATACGTTTCCCAATTGTATTTATAATTAATTTACTTGTTGCCTTTGACAAACAAACAAAACCTTCCCTGTCATTGATGTTTTCATAATAATTAATGTAGGCAGCTCTCCTTAATCCCGTGTGTAAAACCTCGACTCCATCCCAGTGGGGCAAATGTCCAGACCGGTCAGCATGTTGGACGAGTGAGTTGGAAGTCCTGTGTGAACTCAAGTCTCGTTTGTGCTCAGCTACGCGTTTCTCGACGCCTCGACCTGACTCGCCGTAATACGAAGATGAGCAACTACCGCAAGGAATACGATAGATGGAACTGAGGGCGTTTTGGGACAGTCCTTTTATATTCTTGGTCTTGACCATTTTTCCAATTTTGGAATTGGACGTCCTTGCTATTTTTATCCCACTCTTCCCAAGAAATCTGTCTATGCCTTCAGTTTTTCTAGAGTTAGGAACCGAAATATACTGTACCTTATTATCCTCGGACGATTGGACATTTGGTCTCATGAAAATGTTCCTAGCCACTCCTTTCAGTTTTTTAATCATTCCCCCTGGAATGGACTGTCCCAAAACGCCCTCAGTTCCATCTATCGTATTCCTTGCGGTAGTTGCTCATCTTCGTATTACGGCGAGTCAGGTCGAGGCGTCGAGAAACGCGTAGCTGAGCACAAACGAGACTTGAGGTCACACAGGACTTCCAACTCACTCGTCCAACATGCTGACCGGTCTGGACATTTGCCCCACTGGGATGGAGTCGAGGTTTTACACACGGGATTAAGGAGAGACATGAGGAAGACTGTTGAAGCTGCCTACATTAATTATCATGAAAACATCAATGACAGGGAAGGTTTTGTTTGTTTGTCAAAGGCAACAAGTAAATTAATTATAAATACAATTGGGAAACGTATGCATGATACGGGAAAGGGAATCCCCAGACAGCCGGCGGGGTGACCTGTCCTTGTTCCCATCCTCGGATGTATAAATGTGTGGTCCAACTGTTTGTAGACAGCTTACTGAAGAAGACCGAGTCGGTCGAAACGTATAAGCAATAAAAAGTTCCAGCCCATCTTCGCTTATTCTTCCTCCACCCAGTCTCTCATCTGTCTAAACCATTCATCACATATATATATATATATATATATATATATATATATATATATATATATATATATATACTGTATATATATAGACTGTATATATATAATAATTCCGACTGTCGTCCCCGGATTCGAACCGGGCTCGTGAATTCTCACTGCTGTCGCCTTACCGACTGAGCTACTGACCCTCTAAAATTTTCCAACCTGGAAGTTAATCTACTTCCCGAGGAACTAAGCCGACTGCTAACTGCCGTCCGTGCTTATTATTTTACAGAGAACCAGGGCTACTTGGCTAGTGGATAGACTGGCACGTTTCCTTGATAGACTTATCGTCGTTGTCATACCTGAATAGAATCACCAGTGACGATGATGTCGATCAAATAATTCCGACTGTCGTCCCCGGATTCGAACCGTCACTGGTGATTCTATTCAGGTATGACAACGACGATAAGTCCATCAAGGAAACGTACCAGTCTAACCACTAGCTAAGTAGCCCTGGTTCTCTGTAAAATAATAAGTACGGACGGCAGTTAGCAGTCGACTTAGTTCCTCGGGAAGTAGATTAACTTCCAGGTTGGAGAATTTTATAGGGTCAGTAGCTCAGTCGGTAAGGCGACGGCAGTGAGAATTCACGAGCCCGGTTCGAATCCGGGGACGACAGTCGGAATTATTTGATCGACATCACCGTCACTGGTGATTCTATTCATATATATATATATGTGTGTGTGTGTGTGTGTGTGTGTGTGTGTGTGTGTGTGTGTGTGTGTGTGTGTGTGTGTGTGTGTGTGTGTGTGTGTAAATATATATATATATATATATATATAGATAGATAGATAGATAGATAGATAGATATAGATAGATAGATATAGATAGATAGATATATTATTCGTAAAATTAGGTTCGCAATTAACAGTGTTCTTAAGTTTGCGACGGTAGATATTTTACAAGACCAGCGCGTCGAAATGCAGAGCTGTATACTTCCACTGCAGCAAAAACAACAGAACAATCACGAACATTCCTCCAAGATAAACAACCCAAGCATCCCAGTGAAGGACCATACCTGTGTGCTGGGTAGCACACTGGACAGTGGCCTTATCTGGACTCCACATCTCCATAAACAGGGAGCAAAGGTCAAGGCTGTGTGCTGAGCAGGCTTAAGCGCTTCAAAGTCGCAACACTCACCACCAAACGTTGCTTATGTTTAGCTTTGATCAGGCCGTTACTGTGCCAGTCTCCGAGACTGGGTCAGATGACATGCCCCACAGACAACTACTCACATCAGAGTGTTCAGAATGCCATAGTCCGATTTATCATGGGTTCCCGATGAAGCGACTTCAGAACCTGAGTCTCTACGCCTAGCTGCCAACATCCATCCACTCAACCAACACAAACATAAACTACACATGAGACATCTAGAAAGACTATTTGCCAAACACAAACACCTGATCCGACACATCACACCCAGACCGCACCGTACAGACCATTTGTCTTCTGCACCTCTCCCCCGCTCGGTATATACAAGAAATCGTGTATAAGCAAGTGAATATCGCTCATCATATTTACTGTTACATGCGAGAAGTAAAATCAACCACTTCTCAAAGGAAATATAAACACACTTCTCACGAACAAAATCACCCCCACTTGCACAAACATATACAGTTTTTTTTTCTTCTACAAAGATTCAATTAATTTCTAATTTCTTTTTTCATACTACATCTCATCTCAATTTACCTTTCACTAAAAATCATCCATGTTTCTGCCTTTCTCTACAACTGTCTCTGACCATTTCCCCACTTTCGTTGATTAACACAGATGCAAGCCTCGATGTCAAAGTTTCCTACCACGCGCCCCCTGAGCCGCGACACAAGCCCTAATAAGTATCCCTTATAAAATAGCCAGTGGCATGAGCCTCCTTTTATACATAATTATCACTTAAATTCTCAACATATTTCTCTCCCTCTCCCACATAAACCGATCCCGCGCAAGTAGGCCTGTCCAAGGTAGTCTATAGTCCATAGTTCTAGTTCTGTCAATAAATGACTCTGGTTACCTCTTTTGTCGTCGTAAGAAGTCCGGCGCAAGCTGGTCAGGAACCGCTGCTGGTCCAGAATTTGATTGTAGTAGCAACTACTCGAGCGAGATCCTTGAGGGCTCAAGTGGAGAAGGGTTCTATGTGAACATCACTTGAACATGGTGCGGTCGATCTTTAGCCCAAGGGGAAATCTGCCTTCCACCAAATATTTCTAGGTTATGCCAGCTCTCCAGATCATGTTGCTTCATCTATTAAGGACATCAAGAGCATAAAAGACGTCTCTCTCTGCCCTCGATAGCAATGATGGTACCCACCACTTCACTGTAAACAATTGCAGGCGTCTTTGATGACCAAATCGCGCTGTCCCTGTTTTCGGCGATGCGTTGCGCGATTCACGTCATCGTCAAGCGTTTTCCAGCCAGCCAATCACCATGCAGAAAAGAACGACGTGTACAAGTCCTGAAAAGTTATTAGTGAAGCGCTACCAAAGGTACCTTGGTATGCCCTTTTTTTTTAACTTTTCTTTTGAATTGATCGTATTTGTTTCTTATTCCTCGAAACGCACTGTATTAGGGGACTTATTTTTCATGCATACAAATTGAAATACATTGTACCAGCCAGTTGGGCACTTTTTAAATTAAAACAATAAATACAGTTCCAATTTAGTTCCTTAAAAACAGTTTCAAGATAATAAGGTTATAGAAAAACACATTAATTCTTCAGTAACTAGAGATATATTTACATAGTTAAGATTCCCGTCCCTACTTGGTTGTCAGCTCACGTTCGCGCGTAGTTACCTACGGCAGGAGTCGTCACATTTGTCCTATTAGCTCAGACAGGACATTTGTCATTTGCAAGTATCCAACGGGTCAAGTTCAGCCTTCATGGTCGACTGCAGGACCGGTGTATCCCTCGGAAGGGTAACACAGCCTTTGTGCCCCTCCACGGTGTCTTAGTCCGGATTGTTGATCTGGAGAACTGAGGTGTTGGAACTGTGACGGTCCAAGTTGGACCTCTTGTACACTTCTTTGACGAAGATAAGTGGGAGGATTGACGAAGCACTCGCTGTTACAAGGGTAGCAATCACCCATGTGTACCCTGTAACATTCAAAGACTTAATCTCTTAGAGCCGAAGTGAGGCACAGGCAGAGAAATACCGAAATTCAAGAATTCAGAATAAGTCTAGCTGACACTAGACGATTTTATGAAACTGAGGGAAAGTTACTCCTCCGAAGCGAAAGACATGTCCCCACACATTCTTGAATAAAATATTCTTGTACCTCTCATATGCTTCTCGAGACCTACCTAGCAACCAACCCACATATGCTCGCTTCTTCTCGTCTACTACCACCTTCACCTCTTCATCCCACCATTTACTACCCTTTCCTCTATTCCCAAGAGTTCTCCTCGTCCCACATACCATTTTTACACATTTTGTCACTTTCTTCTGAAAATATATGCATTTCTCTTCTACTCCTACCGTCCCTCTTACCCTCACCACCTCCCATAGCTCTCTCAGCTTCTACTGGGATTCCTTCCATTTTTCCTTATTGAATTTGTTAACTCCATGTAGTTATCTATCTGCCATCTTTTCCTTCCTCCTCCACTTTCCCTCCACTCTCAATATCCTTTCTATCAAAAATGATCCGACACCCCTCATTCTCTCCCCTGAAATATGAACATCCAGAATGAATTCTTTCTATAATTAATTTTTATACCACTACATAGTCCATTAATGTTCTATTAACCACGCTTCCGTCAGCGAAGTTTTCTCTTGTATACTTATGTTTGGTTACCTTCTCAAACATAGTCAATAGATTCAAATGACATAAACAAATCTCTTATAGTGGTTTAGACTTTCTGAAAATATCTTAACGCTGTAATTTGTCTTTTTCATTTGATTGAATCATGGATCAGCTTGTAGTCCAACAACAACAATAATAATCATAATAAAGATGATGATGATGATGACGATGATGATATTACTATATAAACCAAGGACTCTTTATCTCTTACAAGGGAGATAGCTGTGGATATGTTGTGTCTTGCGACACTGCTTCTAACCCAGGGTAGTGGACATGATGCAGGGATGACCCGTCATCCAGGAGGTGCCAAGATAAGAGGGAGGGAAGAGGGAGAGGGGAGTGGAGTATGTAGGGGATGGAATGGGTGGGAGTGGTTTCTATGCCTTTGTCTTTTGGCTACCTCCCGTGTAAGGGGGAAAAGTCCTTGGTATATGTATGTATGTTCTTTGCAGCCAGTCCCTGAATGCTCACCACCATCCTCCTTGTTCCACATACCATATATGTACACTTCCATTCCTCTTCCACTCCTACCTCTACTCTATCCTTCACCACCTCCCACATTTCTCTCAGCTTCTCCCTATATTCGTGCTCCTTTTCCTCCTCATCTAAACAGTTTACTCTGAGTACCTCTCTACTTTCCGCCCCTTTCCTCTCCCTCCACCTATCCTCCACTCTCAACTTACCTTCCACCAAAAAATTATCTGACATTCCTCCACTCTCTTTCTTAAGAACATGGGTATCCAGAACGCTTCATACTCTTCTCCTGGATACCAATACATAGTCCATTAATGCCTTATCAATCCCCCTTCCATCCACCATCCTCTCCCATGTGTACTTATGCTTGACTTTTTTCCAAACACTGTGTTACCTATCAATTCTCTAAACACATATCCACAATTAACTCTCTGCTATGATTTTTACCTTTCCAACCCCTCTATCGAATGGTTCATCCCCTATTCCAGCAGTGAGGTCTCCCAATACTACTGACATTCCTCCTAAAACTCTCTAAGCTCTCAATTAAATCTATCAAAAAAAGACTCCTTTTACTCAACACTCTTCTCACCACCAGACCCACATCTCCCTTCCCAGTTCACTTTCATCCACATTAACCTTGAAGAAATTTTCCACTCTACCACACGCTTACCTATCTTTTTACTTACTAGCAGAGCCACCTCTTCCCTCGTATTCTCCTGACTCCGACACCCCCACCATTACACTCCCAAACTCAAAATCACCACACCCTTTCAACTTAGCTTAACACAATTCCAACACATCCATATTCTTTCTCACAAACATACTGCCTATCTCTTCCCTTTTACTCTCATCTGTACCACACCTACTCTCATTAAGTATTCCCTCATCTGAATAAATTCGCCTGGCGGCATTTACGGGCTACGTACACCTGAGACAAAGGTTACCTATGTCCTTGATGAAGAAGAGGAGAAGGAACACCATTCCGACCATGTTCTCGCCCATGGCGAGGAAGGCGCCCAAAACGACCTCGGGGCACGGGAAGGCCAGTTCGACGGTGAGTTCGAAGTAGAGCGGCACGGCTGCGTACGAAAACGTCATGCCCAGGGCCACCGATGTATAAACTTGCCCTGTGGAAATGTGCAGGTGATTATGCACGCACACAAACACATGTACAGTATACACACACAGGCACACACATAAACACACAAATAGCTAAAATGTGTGAAGGGAATGTAAAAGAAGGATGGAACGTTTAGAGGAAGGAATACTGACTGACAACCAATATGGATTTAGGGAAGGAAAGTCTTGTGTAATCAACCTGCTAAGTTTGTACAGACTGGTTGATGTGCTCCATGAGAGATAGGGATGACAAAGCGCCACACAAAAGATTGATATGAAAGTTGGAAAACGTAGGAGAGAATGAAATGAGGAAAGGACTGTAAAAGTGACAGATGTATAAGAATAGTAGTAAGAGATGTAAAGTTGGACTAGAGAAGAGTTATTCATGGGTTATTAGTATCTGTAATATTGTACATAAGTGATACCATGAAGAAAACAGACAGCTATACAAACTGATTTGCAGATGATGCCAAGATCATGAAGTAGGTGAAGAACGAGAAGGATACACTACTGGGAGACCTAAATAAGGCTTATAATTGGAGCCATAAAAGGAAAATATTTTTTTATGTAGATAAATGTAAATACTGCCAAAGCATAGGAAATATAAAGACCGACGAAAGAATATAAAATGGGAAATGAACTAATGGCAAAGGAAAAGGACTTGGTGACCTTAATCTGGGATAAACTAGTGCCAAAACATAGGAAATACTCGTACAAAGACCGACGAAAGAATATAAAATGGGAAATGAACTAATGGCAAAGGAAAAGGACTTGGGGCCTTAATCTGGGATAAACTAGTGCCAAAACATAGGAAATACAAAGACCGACGAAAGAATATATAATGGGAAATGAACTAATGGCAAAGGAAAAGGACTTGGGTACCTTAATCTGGGATAAACTAGTGCCAGAAAATCACGGAAACCTAGCAGGAGAGACGTATAATTTGCTGAAAAAATGTAAATAAGAGTAGCATTTCACTACATGTAAGTGAACAAGGTGAAGAAAACCATTGAGAGTCTGTTTCATTCCAGACTGGAATACGTAGCGGCGGTGTGTCACATACCTAAAGAAAGATACAAGAAAAATGGAGAGAATGCAAAAGGCGACAACGAAGATTATCCCAAGTCTAAATGACAAGACATATGAGAACAAATAAAAAACAACAGCAGCGTCAACTAGGAGTTCCCATATTGGATGAGCAAAGAGAAAGAGGCGAGATGATAATAATATTTAGATAGAGAAAGGTTTAGGAAATGGACATAAAGGATTTGCTGGTACAGAATAATAAAAAAAGAAGTAAAAATAAAAATGTTGGGAAATATAGCTTTCCGCATAAAGATGTAGAGTTATAAAACAAGTTGTGTAGAAATATTATCCAAACCAACGCCATAAACAAGTTAAAGCAAAGTCTAATAAGTGGAAGCAAAGCGATGGGATTCCATGAACACAAATCCAACCCTGAGTAGTACAACTAAGTAATCACACACAAATACACACACGCGCGCGCGCGCGCGTAGACCGATTCACAGCGAAGATTGGAGCTCCGAAGAAGAAGGGAAATTTTCGTGGATCTCAACAACGAGGAAGTACCTTTTTGTATTATAGGGAAGGGGAAAGCTCGTGGTGTAGTGGGAAGGTGATGAAAAAGGAGAAGGGGAGGGATTACTGAGGGAAATGGAAGGAAATGAGGAAGGAGGCGCAAGGGCGCCACCTGACGGGAAAAAAGTAAACAAAAGGTCAGCTGACGCTGGAGAAGTAAATAATTCCAGTAAAATCATTAAGTTTAGAAATATAAATAAGAACAACAAAATAGAAAGTGGAGATAATAATTTCAATGGATTTAATGAAGGGGGGTGCCAACCTCCCCCTATTAGCAAGGCTAGAGGAAAGACAAGAAAAAATGTCTCAACACTGGGAAAGTAGGCTAGGTGAACTCACTCAGATTGCACAGCGAGTTGATAAATTGGAACAATTAAAGAAGGAAAACCAAAGCCTAACTAAAGAAGTAGAAGAATTAAAAAAACAGTTAAAGGAAGGAAAAGATGAGAATGAGGAATTAAAGAGGAATAATAGAGAGAATAAGGAGTCCATAGCAAAAGAAGCACAGGGTTGGAAGACAGTCAAAGATAACAATAAAATTGCATTTAAAGACATAGTAACACAGCAAATGAAAGAACAAACTGAAAATACAGTTATTAAAGTAATGAGGGAGAAGGAAAATATAGTAAGATACTTAGCAGATAAAAAGAAATATATAATTATATTAGGGATGGAAGAGAAATATAACTTAAACAGGACTACGAGAACTAAAAAGGAAAAAGAAAAAGTAAACAATATATTAGAATTAGTTCAGGAAGATGAACCTGAAATAGGAAAACAAATTGAAGAGATGTGTAGACTCGGGAAATATAGTACAGATAAGACCAGACCAATTAAGATTGAATTCAGGTCACAAACGACAGCAGAGAATATTTTAGCAAAAACAGGAAAACTAGCAGACAGGGATCAATATAAACAAGTATGGATAAAAAGAGAAATGAATAAAGAGGAAAGAGAGGAGGAAAAAACGAAAAGACATGAAGCTAAGGAAAAATATTAGAGAAGAACAGAGTCAGAAAAAGAGGAATTCTATTGGAGAGTAGTGAATATGAAAGTGAGGAAATGGACCATACTAGAGAAAAACAAAAGGGAAACAGAGAATACAATGGAAGTAGCAGAAAATTAAGAGTGTCTTACACAAATATAGATGGATTAATAACAGGCTTGGACGAACTGAATGATTATCTGAAGGAAAAAGAACCGGACATAATGGGAATTGTAGAGACAAAATTAAAAGGTCCACTACCACCCAACAGTGTAGGACATGGTCCATATAATTATTGGATTAGAAACAGAGAGACAAAACAAGGGGGTAGAGTTATGTTCCTGACTAAGAAGGATATAAACGTGAGGTGTGTCACATATGGAAAGAATACAGTAGACATGATTATGATCGAAGTGGAAGACAGAGATAGGAAGAGCAGAAAGTTTGTGATAAATTATGTGCCTCCAAAAACAGCCTCGTGGGAAGAGAGAGAACATAAAAGTATGTTAGAAGACACAAGGATAATGTTAAATAAGATAATGGAAGATGGAGGAAGAATAGTTGTGATGGGCGACTTTAATTGCAAAGAAGTCTGCTGGGAAGAGATGACAGTAAAGGGTGGTGACAACTCATGGGGAAATGTTCTCCTCGAGATGGTTATTGACCATGCAATGACACAATGGATTCAAGAGAACACTAGGTATAGAAATGAAGAAGAACCATCAAGACTAGACCTAATAATCACATCAGAACCCGAAATAGTGGAAAAGATTGAATATAAGACACCAATATGTAAAAGTGACCACATATTGGTTGAACTGGAACTGAATGAGGAAAAATACATGAAAAGAAATTAACAATATAGAAAAGGAAGATTGATGTATGAAAAAACAAAATTTGATCAAATAAGATAATTCTTTCAGAAAGAAGACTGGGAAAGAATATACAAAGAGGAAACAACAATGGAAGAGAAATGGAATATTTTGACAAAAATTTATAAAGGAGTGGAAAAGTATGTCCCAAGACAAAAACAAGAAAAAGAATATGTAAAATTCTGGTACAATAAAAGTTGTAGGGAGTTAAAAGACAAAAGAGATAAAGCTTGGACCAAATTGAAAAAATATAAAGACCTGAAAATGGATAATATATACTAGTTATAGAAATGAATATGTACAAATGTGCAGAGAAGAAAAGAGAAAATATGAAAAAGATATAGAAAAATGTAAAGATCAACCAAAACTATTTTACAGATATGTAAACAACAAATTGAAAAACAAACAAGAATTAGAGAAACTACGACAAGGAGGAGTTGAATACACAGAGGAAATTGAAATGGCGGAAATTATGAAGAAGCATTTTAAATCAGAGTTTTCAAGGGAGAACATACAACCTGAAGAGATCGAAAGGAAAGAGAAAGTCCCCCCCTATGAAAGAAATAGAAGTAACAAGGAATGAAATAATGAAACACTTGAGTAATCTTGATGTCAGAAAATCGCATGGACCAGATGAAATAGCAAACTGGATTCTGAAAGAATGCAGGAATGAACTGGCAGACAAAATACATAGCATAATAAACAGTTCCTTGAAAGAACGAAAAGTTCCAAAAGATTGGAGAAGAGCAAATATAGTACCTATATATAAAGGGGGAAATAAAGAAGACCCTACCAACTATAGACCAGTCTCTAACAAGTACGATAACAAAAATTTGTGAAAGAATTATCAAAAGTAGATGAGTAAGATATTTAGAAAAAAAAAAAAACGTGCTTAATCCAAGGCAATTTGGATTCAGACAAGGACGATCATGCATCACAAACTTAATGTGTTTCTATTCAAGGCTAATAGATATAATATAAAAAAGAGATGGATGGGCTGATTGTGCATTTCTAGACCTAAAAAAAGCTTTTGACAAAGTACCACATAAGAAGTTGCTTAAGAAATTAGAAACTGAAGGAGGAATACAGGGCAAACTGCTTAAATGGATGGAAGATTTTTCCAAAGAAAAATGAGAGTAGTGATATGAGACAAACTCTCTTATTGGGATGAAGTACTAACTGGTGTTCCACAAGGAACAGTTCTGGCCCCAATAATGTTTGCTATATATATTAATGATATGGATAAAGTAATTGAAAGTTATATGAGCTTCTTTGCGGATGATGCAAAACTGTTGAAAAAAGTGAACATTGAAGAAGATTGTGAGTCGCTACAGAGTGATCTCAATAAAGTATGGGAATTGAGTAGGAAGTGGGAGATGGAATTCAATACTAAAAAGTGTAGTATAATGGAATTTGGAAAAAGCAAAAACAGAATATTAGGATCATATAAACTGGGAGAAGAAAAAATAAAAAAAAGTAGAAAATTAAAAGGACTTAGGAGTCATTGTTATGAATAATATGTCACCTGAGAAACATATAAACAAGATTTTTGGAGAAACTTATAATTTAATAAGAACAATCAAAGTGGCATTTACGTACCTGGATGAAGGAATGGTGAAGAAAATACTAATCACTTTGATAAGACCAAGATTGGAATATGCAGCGACAATGTGGTCACCAAGTACAAAAAAATGTATAACAAAATTTGGAAGAATACAAAGAGCAATTACAAAATTGGCACCAACACTCTCAAAACTATCATATGAAGAGAGACTAGCAAAACTTGAGCTACAGACATTAGAGCAAAGAAGAGAGAGAGGAGATTTGATAACTATTTATAGAATCATGAAAGGCTTAGAGACTATTGATAGAGAGGACCTAATAAAATGGATGGTAGAAATACAAGAGGACATGGAAAGAAAATCAAGAAGGACAGTTATAGAAGAGATCTGAAAAAGAACAGCTTTCCCCACAGAGTAATAGACATTTGGAACAAGCTAGATGAGAAAGTAGTGTGTGCAAAAACAATACATGAATTTAAAAACAGTTTAGATAAAATGAGATATGAAGACGCGACACCACGAGCATAGCTCCCCTTCCTGTAAAATACAACTAGGTAAATACAACTAGGTAAATACACACACACACACACACACACACACACACATACACACACACATACACACACACAAATACACACACACACACACACACACACACACACACAATATAAAATTGAAACTATGGAGGTAAAGAATGTGGGATTTGAAAAAGATCTGGGAGTAATTATCTCAAACGACTTGTCCTCTGATAAACAAATACACAAAATTGTCGGAGAATCCTATAACTTGCTAAGATCAATAAAAGTGGCATTTACCTATTTGGACGAAGAAATTATTGAAAAATATTAGTCACACTGATAAGGCCTAGACTAGAATATGCGGCGACATTGTGGTCACCCAGTACCAAAAAGAATGTAAAGAAATTTAAAAGAATCCAGAAAGTAACCACAAAATGGCTCCAGCACTTTCAAACTTGTCATATGAAGAGAGACTGGCTAAATTGGAGTTACCGACTTTGTAACAAAGAAGAGAGAGAGGCGACCTACTGACCATCTATAGAATCATGAAAGGCACGAATTTAAGAGCAAACTAGACACTGCGAGATACAAAGGCGGGACACCACGAGCGTCGCTCGCTTTCCCGTAAAATACAAGTAGGTACAACTAGGTAAATGCACACACACGCACAAACACACACACGCACACACACACACACACACACACACACACTTTCGTCGGATGGACGGCGAGAATTGGAGTTCCGAAGAAAAAGCTAAATCTACGCGGATCTCAACGTCAAGGAAATACCTTATTGTATTTATAGGGAAGGGGAAAGCTCGTGGTGTAGTGGGAAGGTGATAAAAAAGAAGGAGAGTGATTACTGAGGGAAATTGAAGGAAATGAGGAAGGGAAGGACTTGGTCCAGGAGGCCAGGCGTCTTCTTAACAAACGAAGGACTGAGGATTTTGAAGAAGGGATTAACAAAAATGTAAAGATTAGGAATATAGATAAGAGCAGCACAATAGAAGATGAAGATAATAATTTCCAGGGATTAAATGAGGGAGGGGGAGGATACCAACCTCCCCCGATTAGCAAGACTAGAGGAAAAACTTGAAAAACTTACCGAACAGTGGGAGAATAGGTTCGGTAACATAGCAAAGATTGCCAAGAGAGTTGAAAAAATGGAAGAACTAGAGAAGGTGAACAAAAACTTAATTAAGGAAATAGAAGAATTAAAAAGACAGTTAAAAGAAGTAAAAGAGGGGAATGAGGAAATAAAAAGGAATAATAAAGACAATAAAGAGGCCATAGCAAAAGAAGCACAGGGTTGGAAAAAAGCCAAGAAAACAGTAAAGTTGCATTTATTAACAATTAAACAGCAAATGAAAGAACAAACTGAAGACTCAGTTATTAAAGTGATGAGACAGAAAGAGAATATAGTAAGAGACTTAGCAGATAAAAAGAAATGTATAATTATATTAGGAATGGAAGAGAAATATAACCTAAATACAACCACAAGAATCAATGAGGAAAAAAAAGTAAGCAGTTTACTACAATTAGTTCAGCAAGATGAACCTGAAATCATGAAACAAATTGAAGAGATGTATAGGCTCGGAAAGTATAGTACAGATAAGACCAGACCAATTAAGATTAAATTCAGGTCACAAACGACGGCAGAGAATATCTTAGTAAAAACAGGGAAACTAGCAGCAAGTGAACAATATAAAAAGGTATGGATAAAAAGATAAATGAATAAAGAGGAAAGAGAGGAGAAAAAAAAGAAAAGACATGAAGCTAAGGGAAAGAAACGAGAACAGAACAGAGTCAGAAAAAGAGAAATTCTATTGGAGAGTAGTGAATATGAAAGTAAGGAAATACGACATACTAGAGAAAAACAAAAGGGAAACAGAGAATACAATGGATGTGGCAGAAAATTAAGAGTGTCTTACACAAATATAGATGGATTAATAACAGGATTGAATGAGCTGAATGATTATTTGAAGGAAAAAGAACCGGACATAATGGGAATTGTAGAAACGAAATTAAAAGGTCCACTACCACCCAACAGTGTAGGACATGATGCATATAATTATTGGATTAGAAACAGAGAGACAAAACAAGGGGGTGGAGTTATGTTCCTGACTAAGAAGGATATAAACGTGAGGTGTGTCACATATGGAAAGAATACAGTAGAGATGATTATGATCGAAGTGGAAGACAGAGATAAGAAGAGCAGAAAGATTGTGATAAATTATGTGCCTCCGAAAACAGCCTCGTGGGAAGAGAGTGAACATAAAAGTATGGTAGAGGACACAAAGATAACATTAGATAAGATAATGGAAGATGGAGGAAGAATAGTTATGATGGGCGACTTTAATTGCAAAGAAGTCTGCTGGGAAGAGATGACAGTAAAGGGTGGAGACGGCTCATGGGGAAACGCTCTACTTGAGATGATTACTGACAATACAATGACACAGTGGATACAGGAGAACACTAGGTATAGAAACGAGGAAGAACCATCGAGACTAGACCTAATAATTACATCTGAACCTAGAATAGTGGAAAAGATTGAATATAAAGCACCAATAAGTAAAAGTGACCACATATTGATTGAACTGGAACTAAATGAAGAAAAATACATGAAAAGAAATGAACAATACAGAAAAGGAAGAATGATGTATGAAAAAACAAACTTTGATAAAATAAGAGAATTCTTTCAAAAAGAAAACTGGGAAGGAATATACAAAGAAGAAACAACAGTGGAAGAGAAATGGAATATTTTGACAAAAATTTACAAAAAAGGAGTGGAAAAGTATGTCCCGAGACAAAAACAAGAAAAAGAATATGTAAAATGCTGGTACAATAAAAGTTGTAGAGAGTTAAAAGACAAAAGAGATACAGCTTGGACCAGATGGAAAAAAGACAGAAGGCCTGAAAAATGGATAATATATACTTGTTATAGAAATGAATATGTACAAGCGTGCAGAGAAGAAAAGAGAAAATATGAAAAAGATGTCATAGAAAACTGTAAAGATCAACCAAAATTATTTTACAGATTTGTAAACAACAAACTGAAAAACAAACAAGATTTGGAGAAATTAAGACAAGGAGGAGTTGAATACACAGAGGAAATTGAAATGGCGGAAATTATGAAGAAGCATTTTAAATCAGTGTTTACAAGGGAGAACATACAACCTGAAGAGATCGAATGGAAAGAGAAAGTCCCTCCCATGAAAGAAATAGAAGTAACAAAGAATGAAATAATGAAACACTTGAGTAATCTTGATGTCAGAAAATCGCATGGACCAGATGAAATAGCAAACTGGATTCTGAAAGAATGCAGGAATGAACTGGCAGACAAAATACATAGCATAATAAACAGTTCCTTGAAAGAACGAAAAGTTCCAGAAGATTGGAAAAAAGCAAATATAGTACCTATATATAAAGGAGAAATAAAGAAGACCCTACCAACTATAGACCAGTCTCTCTAACAAGTACAATATCAAAAAAATTGAAAGAATTATCAAAAGTAGATGGGTAAGATATTTAGAAAAAAACAACAACGTGTTAAATCCAAGGCAATTTGGATTCAGACAAGGACGATCATGCGTCACCAGTTTAATATGTTTCTATTTAAGGCTAATAGATATAATACAAGAAAGAGATGGATGGGCTGATTGTGCATTTCTAGACCTAAAAAAAGATTTTGACAAAGTACCACATAAGAAGTTGCTTAAGAAATTAGAAACTGAAGGAGGAATACAGTGCAAACTGCTTAAATGGATGGAAGACTTTTTGCAAGAAAGGAAAATGAGAGTAGTGATAAGAGACAAACACTCAAAATGGGATGAAGTAATAAGCGGTGTTCCACAAGGAACAGTTCTGGCCCCAATAATGTTTGCTATATATATTAATGATATGGATGAAGGAATTGAAAGCTATATGAGCTTCTTTGCAGATGATGCAAAACTACTGAAAAGAGTGAACACGGAAGAAGATTGTGAATCATTACAGAGTGATCTAAATAAAGTACAGAAATGGAGTAGGAAGTGGGAGATGGAGTTCAATACAAAAAAGTGTAGTATAATGGAATTTGGAAAAAGCAAAAACAGAATAATAGGATCATATAAATTGGGAGAAGAAGGAATAAAAAAAGTTAAAAATGAGAAGGACCTGGGAGTCATTGTTATGAATAATATGTCACCTGAGAAACATATAAACAAGATTTTTGGAGAAACTTATAATTTAATAAGAACAATCAAATTTGCATTTACATACCTGGATGAAGAAATGGTGAAGAAAATTCTAATCACCCTGATAAGACCAAGACTGGAATATGCAGCAACGATGTGGTCACCAAGTACAAAATTTTTTATAAAAAAAACTTGAAAGAATACAAAGAGCAATTACAAAATTGGCACCAACACTCTCAAAACTATCAAATGAAGAGAGACTAGCAAAACTTGAGCTACAGACACTAGAGCAAAGAAGAGAGAGAGGAGATTTGATAGCTATTTACAGAATCATGAAAGGCATAGAAATTATTGATAGAGAGAATCTGATAAAATGGGATGATAGAAATACAAGAGGACACGGAAAGAAAATAAAAAAAGACAGCTATAGAAGAGATCTGAAAAAGAACAGCTTTCCTCACAGAGTAATAGACAGTTGGAACAAGTTAGATGAGAAAGTGGTGTGTGCAAAAACAATACATGAATTTAAAAATAGTTTAGATAAAATGAGATATGAAGACGGGACACCACGAGCATAGCTCCCCTTCCCGTAAAATACAACTATGTAAATACAACTATGTAAATACAACTAGGTAAATACACACACACACACACACACACACACACACACACACACACACACACACACACACACACACACACACACACACGCTCGAATGAACTTGCTCTGTAGTGTGCGAGTTCATGCACAGTAAGAAACAGAAAACCCTGATGAGTGTTGCTCATTTCTTCTATACTGTAGCTAGGTAAATACAATTACTGTATTTGCCGGCGTATAAGCTGCACCCTCGCGTAAGACATATCCCCTATTTTACAAGAATATTTTGAGGAAAACATAATGTTTCATCATACAATTATTGAAAGATATCTATAGTGGTTTTTGTAAGAAAAGCATTTGATTCTGTACATCTGTAATACGGCTGCATTAGATGCAGGGCAATTATGTGATACGTGGTAAAAAAAAAACGCGTCTTATATGCCGGCAAATACAGTATGTACAATTATGTAAACAAACACAAACACACACACAAATATGAACGCACACATATATGAATTTGAGTTTAGATATGTTAGAAAATTAGAGAGTAGGAGACAGGACCCATCGAGCGTTACTCTTTTCCTGTATACTACATTTAGGTAAATACATACAGACATACATACATACATATACCAAAGGCTTTTTTCTTTTTTACAAGGGAGGTAGCCAAAAGACAAAGGCATAGAAACCACTCCCACCCATTCCATCCCCTACATACTCCACTCCCCTCTACCCTCTACCCTCCCTCTTATCTTGGCACCTCCTGGATGACGGGTCATCCCTGCATCTTGTCCACTGCTCTGGGTAGGTAAATACAACTAGATGAATACATACACTCACGAAACGGATACTCACACATGGTGACTTTGATCATCCCAAGGGTGAGAAGTAAGAACCAGCAGTAACATCCAAGGGCGCCAAATTCAAGGGCGATAATGCTCGCCTTCATGCGACCGAAGGCTTTATCGGTCAGTCGCCCAGAAACCAGAGCCCCCACGCTGGAAGCCAAGATCCCGGTTATTCCGATCCACATGGCCTGGTCCTTTTGGAGGAGTAAGGGGAGAGGGCAACGTGAGTGTGTATATGTTGATAGTGGAGGCAGTACGACCCTGCTTGACCCGACCTAACCTAATCCAGTGCAGTTATGTAATTACGCACCACAGATGACTACCCACGCGGTATATATATCGGCTCCTGGCCACATGTAAAATCAGTTCAGTTTTACCTTACAATTAAAGGAAGCGAACTCATCAAACTTCTTTCTCTTCTCACAGTAGCATCGCTACAGTTCTATTATAGAGCGTGTGTGGTCAATTGCCACTGGGACAATTGCCACTGGAAAAATTGCCCATCTAAGAGTATTGCCACCGCTTTTACTATTAATCTTTCAAAAATTCTCATTCTAATAACTGTTTTGATAACTGTTTATCTCCAAAAATTGCTAGATAGTTTTTCAAACCACTGTTATTAAAGAAATTACTAATTACCCACTTAATGAGTTTATAACAATTGACTTTCCGACTTTTACTGTTTATCGTTAATTTTTTCTCATGTTAATACCTGTTTTGATAACTGTTTATCTCTAAAAAATGGGAGATAGTTTTTCAAACCACTCTTATGAACGAAATTACTAATTACCCAGTAAGTAACGCCCACCCCAACACCTGGAGACTAATTGACACACTCAAAGATGAGGAACACTTAGCAACAGTTAAGTGAATTCTTTTTGAACGAGGTGATTTACTTTCCGATAAGAAACTGCACAAAGATGTAAATGCTAGAATAAAGAATATAATCCTAAACTACAGTACTTATGATGATGAAATGAGGCATTCACGTCCCATTGCTTATAACATGCATATTTTTTAATGAACAAGTCCTGTTCTAATTTTTATGGTATTTTTATTCTGTTTTCTTTTTTCACATATTTGATGAGTTTTTTAAACTAAATATGCAAATGGATGACAATATTCCCGGTGGCAGTATTCCTATATGGGCAATTTTCCTAGTGGCAATAATCCCAGTGGCAATAGTCCCAGTGGCAATATTTCTAGCGCCATTAGAGGGATAAGGCGCATGCAGAACGTGGGATCAGACACCAAGGAACGCGTTGTTTCACTCACATGTCGCCAGTCTTCACCCTCTCTCTGAGCAAGCTCCCATGCAACCACCTTTCACACTTCAAACATCTCTCGACAGATCCGATCGGCTTTCCCCAGCCAAGAATTCCGTGGTGGACCTCTTCGTCTACTCCATCGAGAGTCATCTATTGTGGAGACAATCATGTGAATAGGATCAATATCAGGGAAATGTGCCACATAGCCATGTGACAGGAGTTGGCGTACACGCATTATGTTGGTAATCGGCCTAGAGTGAGTCTAAAAGTAGTCTCTGGTTTGATACAAAGTCATTCCAGCGATACTTCGTGATTCTCCGTGGCCACCTTGTACCAAAGACATTGAGACACATACTCAGGTCAGCATTCAATGTCCATGTCTCACTCGTGTACAGCAGGACAGGGAGCTCAAGTAACTTGAAGATTTGAATCTTAATCCTCCTGCATAACTGTCGACAATGCCATATGCTCTAGTTGAGTGTGTCCATAACAACATGGGCAATACCAATCCTCCGAAGTACTTCTTGACATGACCTACCACTGTCATGCTTTACATTATCAAGTTATGCAAATATTTCCAAGACCTCAATGTCCTAGCCACATGCATGGATAGACTGAACTGTGTCATCCAGTAAGCCCCAAACGCCTCGACTTTAGTCTTGGTCCAGGAGACACAGAGTCCAAGCAGTGTCGCCACGTTGTGCAATGACTTGAGGACTACAACCAGGGCCTCCAACGACTCTGCAAGAAAGACAGCATCATCAGCAAAGACAAGGTCAGTAATTTGGTCTTCTCATTGCCTGGTCTTCTCACCTCTGAGAGAGCCACTATATCCAATCCAAGCTCCCTAAGCTCCACAGAAAAAAATTGTAGTCGATCGTCCTGAGAGAAAGAATGTTCCATGTGCCCACATGGAGAGGCCGTCGAAGATTCACCCTGGGCCTAGCTCAACGTATTTGTACTTCGCAACACCATCGGCAAATCGTGCAATGGGCTTGATGATTTTGAAATGAGTAGGTTCTAAGCCTACCCCCACCATAAGTGGTTGCCATGTTTATATATCTAGAATTCGCCCTCTCACGCCCCCACCCACATCAATCACAGATGCCACGCAACCACCACCTTGACACTTGGGGAAGACAGCTAAAAACTAGGTGTCGGCTCAGGGGGTAGTTGCTTTACTCAGGATATGCCTAACCCAAAGATTCAAGTCAGTCAGACTAGCCCATTTGCTTCTCCGAGCCAAGAGGGGCCATTCGTCCTAACCTGAACAGAGGACCAAAGAGGCGTGTTGCTAGTTCCAGGGTGACACCTGAGAGTAATTACAACACTGGGACATCACTCAGCCTCCAGGATTCCCGTCTCCAGGCTCTGCAGGGATCCCACGCACGCCAAACACGTGGGTTAGTGACCCATAACGGGGTTGGATTATCATTGACTCAAAGATTTCATCAGCTTTGTCGATGGTTTTCATTTTCCTCCATTTGGGTGTCAAACACGCCCTTCGTACTGGTGGGTGACCAGCCGGTTAAGTCACCGACAATCCGATCATGCAGCAGGTAGTACTGGGTTGCATGGTGTAATACCAATAGGACAGCCGCCTCACCTGACACACATGCATGCCTGGGATCAGTTTATAAATGGTACTAAACAATACTAATAAAAATATTTTGGGTTCTTAAATCAATAGCCTATAAAATTTATATTTGTAATACTGTACTCTTTTTTAAACTATTCATAATATAATAACCCAATTATAATCATAGATTCAAGCCCCCTTCAGCTGATCAAAATAGTGTAGCGCTAACTCAAATAAAATCATAGGATTACAAAACGGGCAGAGGTGAATATGTAGACGACCTAAATTGCCTTCCAGTAAAACTGTTTGCATTTGGAAATATCATTTAAGCTACCTTGGTGAAACTCAGTACAAGTTAATATGGTACCAAAAACGTCAAGACATCTCTTCAAATCATTCAGTACCCATTTTCACAACCGTACAACAAGACAGGGAGCATAAGCGCCTTAAAGGTTCGGGTCTAGGTTCTACATAAATATCGACACCCCCATATATTTTGGGTGAGTTAATTCATAATACCATGAGCAATACCAATCCTTCGAAGAACTTTCTGACATGACTGACCGCTGCTATACACTACTTTACCAAGGTCTGGGGAATTGTTCTAGATCTCAGTGTCCTTGCCATATGCATGAATAGACTGAACTATGCCATCCAGTAAGTCCCAAAACACCTGGACCTCGGTCTTGATACAGGAGACCTGGAATCCAAGCGGTATCGCCACTCTCTGCAGATTTAAGAGTTATAACCAGGATCTCCAACAAATCCTCATTAGAAAAAAAGGTCTGTGACCAATGGATGCTCCCTAAACACATTGATCGACAACTCTATCCAATACCTAGTCCATGCATTTGTTGAAAAATATTGGAGCGATGACACACCTATTCCTTCATTCTCGAATTAACCTTAAAGAAGCTGGACACACCGCCATATATTACAGTATTCTTTGTCCCAGAGTATAAGCTAGATATTAAGTCAATAATCTTTACAGAAATATCATGGATCAACAGAAGATTTAAGAGCACCCCAAAATGCACTGAGTGAGCCCCTGTCTTTTAACCAATATATACTACAAGAAACTCCTGTAGGAACTCACATCGGTACTCTACAGTAATGCGAAGCGCTAGGATTCAGTTGTTGACTTGATGGACGTGAGCCTAGACTGCTTAGGTCTCTGCAAACTTTAACAGCAACAGATGGGCAATTATCACGTCTGGCACTCCAAACAATGTAATAATATGGAACCTACTTTATCTATGCATATAAATGCATAAATAAGTAGAATAGCTTAGAAGGTGATATGACCCAAGCTCAAACAATACATGAGTTCAAATCTACCCTGTATATGTGATGATTGGAAACTGCTTAGGGTTTGAAAACAGTTTTATTCAATCGAAGGGTGGATCTGTAAGAAAAATTATATCCCATCACTGATAACCAGCGCTTCTGTCCTTGGGGACAATATTTTACTGGGGATGTGGAGCCACAGAGGTGGTAATATATTTAGGGAGATTAGGAGATGGGAGGGATAGAAGCTGAAAGTGACCAGCATTCTTTTGTGAGTGGTGGTTTTCAACAGTAAAATAATTATACGTGTCTCTGGTCTATAGGGGTGTCATTGGATAGCTTGTTACCAACCATATGAATGTCGAGTTGGAGCAGGGAGAAGTTGAGGACCGACATCCACATAACACACACGCCTTCATTGAATCCATAGGATATCATCATCAGCCACACAGAAGGATTTCTGAGGGAAAAGTCAGGGGAAAAAAATAAATTAAATGATGTAGGTAAAGATCAGGAGGGCGGGGGAATTGTATTCTGGGCAAAGACATCAGGTTGAGGAGTGCACATTTTCTTGTTCACAGAAATAGAACTCGAGCGTTTTGGGCAGTTTGTGTATCTATTTATATATACATATATATATATATAGATATAGGCGCTAGGAATATTGCCACTGGGAAAATTGCCACTGGGTAAATTGCCACCGGGAATATTGCCACTGGGAAAATTGCCCACGTAGGAATATTGCTACCCGGAATATTGCCACTATGATTTTTTTATTTACTTATATTCGAGACTTTTACTATCAGTTTATCACTCAAGATTTTTAACCTTTTTATTTTAGTTAAAAAACTGTTTACCTATTAATATTGCTAGATATATTTCTTTAATAAAAGTGACTTGAAAAAATATAGAGGAAAAAGAAAAAACAAATAAAAACACGATTTTATTACAAGTATTTTAAAAATTTAGATCATAAAGAATACATAAGAGAGAACAAAATTGGTTTATTAAAAAACATGCATGTTATAAGCAATGGAACGTAGATATCTTATTTTATCATCATAAGTGCTGTAGTTTAAGACGATATTCTTTATTCTGGCATTTAAATCTTTATACTTTTTCTTGTCTGGAAGTGAATCCCCGCGCTCAAAATGAATTCTCTTAGCTTTTGCTAAGCATTCCTCATCTTTGAGTGCGTCAATTAGTCTCCAGATATTGGGGTGGGCGTTACTAACTGATTTATTAAGCGCATTGTGAAATGCCTCCGCGTTGTTATTTGTTCGTGGTAAAGAATTTACAACACGGCTATAGACATTCCAGAAACTGATCGGAAACGTAGGTGTAGCTCTTCGTCTGTTATTCCGTGTCCCTCTCTCAATTCCTATGTATGTTGATTCAAAATAGGCAAGAAATTCCTGTGGTATCGCATCATCGTCCGATAGTTCTTCGAAAACCCAAATAACATCTTGGCTTGGCACAAAAGCAAGGGCTGAAAAATGTCGCATTTTTAAAGAAAATTCGTTGTTGTTGTGGTATTCTTGTTTAAAACCCAGCTCAACTATTTTTCTATACAGTGATTGTGATAAATGGAAGAAACACCCATTAAGGGAAACATTAGGGAAAACAGCCATTATTCCATTGAAACAGGCCCTTTCAAAATCAATTGTTATATTTTCGGGCTCTTCACTACTTAAAAGCTCACTCACTTTTTCATAAAGTCTTCTATATGTTAGTTCTGTCTTGTTAGGTAAAAGAGCAAAGACACGCGGGATGCTCAATTTACCTTGCTGCACATGAATGGTTAACAATTGATAATAAAATTCCGGAGCAACTTTAAATGTACCGTCAATTGCCCAGTTCTTAAAGTATTTCAAATCTTGTAGCCCAGAATCAGATGCAAATATCAATATGCGATCCTGATCGTCAATACCTGAATCATATTGAAGGAAAGTTTTCCCGCCATCTATGATTGTAAATTCTAGTGGTATTGCATACCCTGTCCTTCCACTTGGTACGGAAGGAAAATTTGAAAGGTTTTGTCTCCACTTCCTGATATTTCTGCTTATGTTACTTGTATTGGGCATTTGAGATACAACAGCTTCATCGAGAGACGCTGTAGCTTGAGATACCAGGACACGACTTGATTGGTGAGACGTTTTCACTTTTTCTTTTAAAGTTTCATGTGCAACTTTAGCATCTACTTGATCTTTCGTTGATGAGTGCGTGTGTTCGTTTACATGTTTCAAAACTTCAAAGTCTTCGTCCGACGTTTTTGTATGCAGTCTAGCCTTGCAGTGTCTCTTTTTCCGTTGGCTACACACCCAGTATATGACTGTACTGTCCTTGTTTGTCCCATGTTTATGATATATAAATTGTTGCTCATCAACGAGCATATTATTTCCACGTTCACTCTTAATGATCGACACCATTATGGGCTGAAGTTAGCAGAAATACTAAATTGTTAGTTGAATATTTGAACGTTGTCAACTCGTGCGTGTGTTCGTTTACATGTTTCAAAACTTCAAAGTCTTCGTCCGACGTTTTTGTATGCAGTCTAGCCTTGCAGTGTCTCTTTATCCGTTGGCTAAACACCCAGTATATGACTGTAATGTCCTTGTTTGTCCCATGTTTATTTATTATTTCCACGTTCACTCTTAATGATCGACACCATTATGGGCTGAAGTTAGCAGAAATACTAAATTGTTAGTTGAATATTTGAACGTTGTCAACTCGTTTAACCTATACAAAAAGTCAGTTGTTACCTAAATTGGTAATTAGCAATTTCCTAAATAACAATTGTTGGAAAAACTATCTAACAACTTTAAGAGGTAAACAGTTTTCAAAACCGTTGTAGCGTCTGTCTGTATATTTCATAGTGGCAATATTCCGGGTAACAATATTCCTACGTGGGCAATTTTCCCAGTGGCAATATTCCCGGTGGCAATTTACCCAGTGGCAATTTTCCCAGTGGCAATTGTCCCCGCACGATATAAACACATATATATATTATATATATATATATATATATATATATATATATATATATATATATATATATATATGTATATATATATATACATATATATATGTATATATATATATATATATATATATATATATATATATATATATATATATTTATATATATATATTGCTAATGCGAAGCTCTTTATTTAATGTAAGTATTCTTACTTTACTACCTAACATACTAGAATCTCCTTAGCAGGACCGTTTCCGTACTGACCCACTCAGCCAGGGTACCTGGGTTATATGTGTGTCATGTGGATTATCTGACAAAGGGAGGAATGGTTATAGTGGATTGGCTAGTGGGATTGTTTAAAGTGTATCTATGAATGGGGAATGTGCCAACAGGCTAGAAGAGTCCATGTATAGTTCCACTATACAAAGAAAAAGAGACAAATAAGGGAGGAGCGATTATAATGGATTGGCTAGTGGGATTGTTTAATGTGTGTCTATGAAAGGGGAACGTGCCAGCAGACTAGAAGGGTCCACATACAGTTCCACTATACAGAAGAAAAGAGAAAAATATGAATGCAATAGTTTTAGAAGGATCAGTCTGTTAACTGTAATCAGCAAGGCTTTTGGTTATGTTAATTGAGAGGATTGGGAGGGGACCAAAGGGAGTAATTAGGAAAGAGCAGTGTGGGTTTAGGATAGGAAGATGGTACTTAAATAAATATTTCGTAAGCAGATATGCGATAAATTTTGACAGAGGGTAAGGATGGCTTTTGTTCTCCTTTTTATGGATTTGGAGAAGATAAGGCTGACAGGGAGGCGTTATGGGATTTGTTACAATTGTATGGGATAGGGAAAAGCCTGTTAAGAGTGGTCAAAAGCTTTCACATGAGCAGTAGAGTTTGTGTGATGGGAACGGAGATAAAACTTCAGGTGAAGGTGGGGGCTACGCCAGAGTTGTGTAGTATCATAAGGGTTTTCCAACGTGTATATGGATAGGGTAGTGCCAGAGATAAACGCAAGGATTAAAAGCAGTGGGTCAGAACTGATAAAAGTGGAGGGAAGAGGATGGTGAACCAGTTCTTGTCAGAGGGGGAGACTGAAGTAGTTTTAGGCAGAGTTTAGGGAAGCAAACTGAAGACAAATGTGGGCAAAAAGCGATAATATGTAGAAAAGTTGAAGGTGGCAGTGAGTTTGAGATGAGCTTAAAGAGAAAGAGGCTGGAGGATGTGTAGAGCTTTAAGTCACATGTAGCAGGGAATGGAGATGATAGGGTAAAGATTTTGTTGTTGATGTCGTTCCCTAGACTGTCTGTCCGAGCAGTCCCGTCTCCCCAAGGAAGGCCACAGCTGAAACTGGGTTTTCCCACAAATCCTTTATAGAGTGTATGTTGTGTTGTTTGCGTGCATGATTGTGTATAATGCAGTCTTCCATTATGTGTTGTATGGTATGGGGTGAAGTGTTACATCCTGGGCAGCTGTTCACAACACAGTCGTCCAGCCTCTTCTGGTAGCTTAGAAGTGCTGGGTGGTGACCGCATCGCAGTCTGGCCAAGTGGACTCTGTCCTTTCGTGGGAGAGAGGATTCAGAAGGGTGGATATCAGGGGGTCTGGCATGCAGCAGTGTGTTGTCTTTCAGTATGTTAATGGAGCGGTGAGTGATATGATTATGAATATGTTTCCGGAGGCTGGTATTTGGTGGTTGTGGAGGAAGAGAAGAGAGTATCTGTGCGTAATAAAGGACTTTGGGTGTAGTTTTAATGTTTCTTGGTGTGTGTGGGTGTTCTGCTATGTAGTGTAGCGGGTGTGATGTGTTTGTGGTGGCTGCAGCAAGTGTTTGTGTGCCTCTCATGTCGAGGTGGTCCTTGACTTTGAGGACTTTTGTTTCATGGTGTAAATGGTCTGTAGGTGTTGTATTTGTGCAGCCTGTAATTGTTTTTAGGGCTTTGTTTTGTATGATTTGAAGGGTGTTGTGGTGTGTCTCACTGAGATTAGGAGCCCATGCAGGACTCGCATAATTCATCACTGAGCGTATGCATTGTTTGTATATTGTTATATTAGTTTCTTTGTTTTGTCCAAATGTTGTTCCAGTGATTGACTTAAGTGCGTTAAGTCTAGGTGTGCATTTGTTTTTTATGTTTGTGAGGTGTTGTTTGAAAGACATGGATGTATCGTATGTGAACTAGAATGAAGGAACCAAATAAACATCGAGGGAGGTGGGATGAAAAGTGCCATGAGATATGAGTATCGGTATGAACGTAAGGAGAAGACTGCATGGATTGATATCCCCCTCACCGAATGGAGGGACTTGGAATTACAAGGCAGAAAGGAAGAGCCTAAATGTGTTTGAGATGAAGTGTTTCAAGAGTATTTCGGGATTCTCAAGGATGGATAAAGTAAGAAATGTAGAGGTGAGGTAGAGAGTGGGGGTGGGAAGTATTGTCTTATAAATTCTATTTGCATTTTGTATACATGTAGGAAACGAGTAATTGATGCGTCATTGTATGTGTGTGTGTGCGTGCGTACGTGTAATGTATGATTCCAGAACATAACAAATTGCCATTTTCTGTTTAGATAATTAATTATCATCTTATTTTTGTATGCGAAATTTGAATGAATGGGAGATAGATTAGTATATTGTCAAAATTCGATAGAAGGGAACTGCTGTATAGAACTGATCAAGATATACTGGAGTGGTTTAATTACATGGGAAAAATAGTGAAAAAGAAGACTAGCAAAATGAGTGTGGAAGGCAGAGGTGGAGGGAGGGAACTTGATGTGGAAGAGCGAGAATGAGTTGAATGGACAGGATGACAAGGGCATTGGATTAAAAAAGAATGTCTGTCGAGCTGGAGGGAGAGAGGGTAAGGATTAGATATAAATAGTCCATTTATATATATATATATATATATATATATATATATATATATATATATATATATATATAAATGAGCTGTGTGTGATTTTTTTTTTTTTTTTTTTTTTTTTTTTTTTTTTTTTTTTTTTTTTTTTTTTTTTTTTTTTTTTTTTAAGTAAATGAGGTGTGTGTGTTCATGTAATGAACCGGTAGAGGATTGCCTCTGACCTGTGCAGTAGGCAGGGGTACAGGGATGACCTATCTACTATGTGCTAAGATGTGAGGGGTAACGAATGAGTTTCTGGATAAGTGAAGGGTGTGCATGTGCTTTGACGCCTACCCTCTCATAAAAGGCAAAGGACCTTTTGGCATATGTACTACAATGGGCATGAGCTTGTCCTCTCTTTTTAATCACCTTGGAAAAATAACTTGTACAAACATTTACAGAATTTTTTACACAGTAGTTAGTTTTACAGTGAAATCTATTCTGTGGTTAGTACTTCATTCCTGCACTAACATTTGAGATTAATTCCTGCACCAACATTTAAGGTTCATGTCTGAAATCACGAGAAGACTGTGGGGATCAACTGTCCCAGAGAGTGGATATGCAAAAGAAACAGTGTAATATATTTGTTTACAGATAACTGTACTAAAAATGCAACTCGTAGGAAATAATGGGAAGAGAAATTTCATAGAATCATACCATTAAAATCCACCTGAATTTGTTGACTTATTTTTTCCAGAGTGGATATGCAAAAGAAACAGAGTACAACATATTTGTTTACAGATAACTGTACTAAAAATACATCTCGTAGGAAATAATGGGAAGAGAAATTTCATAGAATCATACCATAATAATCCACCTGAATTTGTTGACTTATTTTTCCCAGATTACGTTGTTCCAAATAATGAAGATTCCCTAATCTTAGAAGATCCTAATGGAGATTGTATTGTGTATGTCGGTATAATCTGATGATATGGTAGTTTTGATAACAAGGAGTGGTTGTCAGTCCGCAAACTCACTTGATTATCGCCTTCATGCTTGGCACAAGATTGAGTCGTTCGACGGAGGAGGAGATGGAGGGGGGCAGAGGGGGGTGGGCTGGGAAGTAAACAACCGCTGCAACTAAGACAGCCACGCCGACTCCTCCACCTGTGATATTCATCGGAAAGTTTTTATACAAACATAAGTACATACATACATATATACATATATATATATATATATATATATATATATATATATATATATATATATATATATATATATATATGAGAAATTCGCAAGGGAACAGCGACATCAATTAGATCATTTTTATGGCCGTCGCGCAGAGGACTCGAACATGCTGCTCTGGAGCAGACGAGTTGCGATGGAGTCTATTGGCTCCAGAGCAGCAGGTTCAAATCCTCTGCGCGACGGTCATTAAAATTATCTGATATATATGTATATATATATATATACAGTATATATATATATACAAATATATGTATATATATATATATATATATATTCATATATATGCAAAATAACCACAGAAAATGAGAAAATTGTAAACAGTAAGTACTTTCGTATATTACATCTTCAGACTAAATGACAGAGATACAGATTTGTGTTTAAATGTATCAGGTAGCAACCATAGGGGGGGAGGGGAGACAATACAGTGCGGTTATTTTGCATTTTTGTATCACGGTGATGTAATTGCTTGCGCATATATGTATATATATATATATATATATATATATATATATATATATATATATATATATATATATATATGAAATCTAAGACTAATATTTGAAGACTTTTAAGTAACAGTCGACCAAAATGATGCACGGAAATGCCACATGTATTTTTTTTTTTTTTTTTTTTTAATTTAAGGATACAAGATCAAAATGGTTTTATTTCCCTCGACTTTGCTCAACATCGTGTCAATTCCCTTGATTGATCGAAAAATGCTCCCGAGAGATGACCATTTGATGCTTACCAATATACATGAGGCGCATGATGTCACTGCGGAGCTCTGCCGTGGTGACGTCTGGTCCTGGACTTCGAACAAGAAGCGGTTCCAGGAAGCTCCCGACACCACCAAGTTGGCACAGGACCTGCGAGAAAGCTGGAAAAGGAAGTGTGAGATTTTGAGGAAAGTCATACGAACACAGACGGCCGACCTCGCAAAAGAAATTAAGATTTACAACTGCCATCAGTTAGTGAAGATTTATATCCTAAAATAATGAATGAACAGGACTTGTTCTCTGTACCGCAAAGTTAGCAATCCAAGATACTACTCACTATATAGGCAAGTAATTTATATTCACTTGATTATGGTATACGGTAAATGAGCTACGTTCTTGGGGTCCTATTTATTTCCAACCATCAGCATGGTTTTAGCCTAGGCTATATCGTCTAGGTTATTTCAAGTTTGAAATTCACCTTCCACACTTGGCTTCGGGTATATACATTATCCAGAACTTTTTGTAACAGTCTGTTGTTACCCGCCTCTTTTGTTCCTCCCGTGATCTTAGCATCGTCTACAACTGTGTTAGTGTACCTTGTTACACCTGCCATTATGTGCTAGTGTCCAACTTTCAAGCAGGAAGACAATCAAGTCTCAGGTACAGAAAGGCTATACAATGGAGTTCCTCAAGTTGCAATACTTTCGCCATTGCTCTTCAACCTCTTCATGAGTGATCTCCCAACTCCAGAACCAAAACTAAATACCAAAGTTCTCTCAAATGTAGATGACCTACTTTAATAACCCAGTGCGGTAAATACAAATTAGTACCCAAACCTACTTGAACAAACTTAAACAATGGTTCAAAAATAACAAAATGGAACCTTCACCCCAGAAATCAGCAGTGACATTACTTACTCTAGACAGCCATGACTCAGAAAACACCCTAGAGAGAAAAAATCCTTCCATTGAAAAAAAAACAACTAAGATCATACATCTCACTTTTGATACTCAAATGACATTCAGCCCACATATCAAAGACCTGACATAAAAAATCAAGGCGGAAACAAACTTAATTAAATCCATCACAAGTACGGACTTTGGACAACAGAAAGGAACCCTAATAACCACCTACAAACAGTTCATAAGAACAACCCTCAAGTGCACCTCCACAACATGGTTCCTAACAATAAGCAAAACGAACACAAACAATTTACAAACTACAGGATGTAGCGCTGAGAGTAGAACATAGCACAGGATGCACTAAAACCACCTCAATTGGACACCTACATACAGAATGCAAAATCCTCCCCAGAAACTACCACATGAAAAGGACAAGAAAACTATTCTGAGCCAGAACAAGCACCAACAAAATGTAAAAGATTAATAAATAAATGAATAAAGATACACCAGCAGTGTACTACTCAATTATTTTTACAAACCTATCTCTTATACCACACAAAACATCTACAAATAAACACATACGGGTGCCAGTACTCTTGTGGAGCTCCATTGGTCACTGCTCTTCATCTAGATATCTTTTCCTTTACTAGTGTTCTCATCCATTTTTTTTTTCAGGAAATCCAATGTGTGTGTGTGTGTGTGTGTGTGTGTGTGTGTGTGTGTGTGTGTGTGTGTGTGTGTGTGTGTGTGTGTGTGTGTGTGTGTGTGTGTGTGTGTGTGTGTGTGTGTGTGTGTGTGTGTGTGTGTGTGTGTGTGTGTGTGTATTTACCTAGCTGTATTTACCTAGTTGTATTTTACGGGAAGGGGAGCTATGCTTGTGGTGTACCGTCTTCATATCTCATTTTATCTAGACTGTTTTTAAATTCGTGTATTGTTTTTGCACACACTACTTTCTCATCTAGCTTGTTCCAACTGTCTATTACTCTGTGAGGAAAGCTGTTCTTTTTCAGATCTCTTCTATAGCTGTCGTGATTTTCTTTCCGTGTCCTCTTGTATTTCCACTATCCCATTTTATTAGATCCTCTCTATCAATAATGTCTATGCCTTTCATGATTCTGTAAATATCTATCAAATCTCCTCTCTCTCTTCTTTGCTCTAGTGTCTGTAGCTCAAGTTTTGCTAGTCTCTCTTCATATGATAGTTTTGAGAGTGTTGGTGCCAATTTTGTAATTGCTCTTTGTATTCTTTCAAGTTTTTTTATACATTTTTTTGTACTTGGTGACCACATCGTTGCTGCATATTCCAATCTTGGTCTTATCAGAGTGATTAGTATTTTCTTCACCATTTCTTCATCCAGGTATGTAAAGGCAACTTTGATTGTTCTTATTAAATTATATGTCTCACCAAAAATCTTATTTATATGTTTCTCAGGTGACATATTATTCATAACAATGACTCCCAGGTCCTTCTCATTTTCAACTTTTTTTATACTTTCTTCTCCCAATTTATATGATCCTGTTATTCTGTTTTTGCTTTTTATAAATTCCATTATACTACACTTTTTAGTATTGAACTCCATCTCCCACTTGTTACTCCATTCCCAGACTTTATGTAGATCACTCTGTAGTGATTCACAATCTTCTTCAGTGTTCACTTTTTTAAATAGTTTTGCATCATCTGCAAAGAAGCTTATATAACTTTCAATTTCTTCATCCATATCATTAATATATATATAGCAAACATTATTGGGGCCAAAACTGTTCCTTGTGGAATACCACTTATTACTTCATCCCAATTTGAGTGTTTGTCTCTTATCACTACTCTCATTTTTCTTCCTTGCGAAAAGTCTCCCATCCATTTAAGCAGTTTGCCCTATATTCCTCCTTCGGTTTCTAATTTCTTAAGCAACTTCTTATGTGGTACTTTATCAAAAGCTTTATTTAGGTCTAGAAATGCACAATCAGCCCATCCATCTCTTTCTTGTATTATATCTATTAGCCTTGAATAGAAACATATTAAATTGGTGACGCATGATCGTCCTTGTCTGAATCCAAATTGCCTTGGATTTAGCACTTTTTTTTATTTTTTTTTATTTTACCCATCTACTTTTGATAATTCTTTCACAAATTTTTGCTATTGTACTTGTTAGAGAGACTGGTCTATAGTTGGTAGGGTCTTCTTTATTTCCCCCTTTATATATAGGTACTATATTTGCTTTTTTCCAATCTTCTGGAACTTTTCCTTCTTTCAAGGAACTGTTTATTATGCTATGTATTTTGTCTGCCAGTTCATTCCTGCATTCTTTCAGAATCCAGTTTGCTATTTCATCTGGTCCATGCGGTTTTCTGACATCAAGATTACTCAAGTGTTTCATTATTTCATTCTTTGTTACTTCTATTTCTTTCATAGGGGGGACTTTCTCTTTCCATTCGATCTCTTCAGGTTGTATGTTCTCCCTTGTAAACACTGATTTAAAATGCTTCTTCATAATTTCCGCCATTTCTATTTCCTTTGTGTATTCAACTCCTCCTTGTCTTAATTTCTCCAAATCTTGTTTGTTTTTCAGTTTGTTTTTTACAAATCTGTAAAATAGTTTTGGTTGATCTTTACAGTTTTCTATGACATCTTTTTCATATTTTCTCTTTTCCTCTCTGCACGCTTGTACATATTCATTTCTATAACAAGTATATATTTTCCATTTTTCAGGTCTTGTCTTTCTTCCATTTGGTCCAAGCTTTATCTCTTTTGTCTTTTAACTCTCTACAACTTTTGCTGTACCAGCACTTTATATATTCTTTTTCTTGTTTTGGGACATACTTTTCCACTCCTTTTTTGTAAATTTTTGTCAAAATATTCCATTTCTCTTCCACTGTTGTTTCTTCTTTGTATATTCCTTCCCAGTTTTCTTTTTGAAAGAATTCTTTTATTTTATCAAAGTTTGTTTTTTCATACATCATTCTTCCTTTTCTATATTGTTCATTTCTTTTCATGTATTTCTCCTCATTTAGTTCTAGTTCAATCAATATGTGGTCACTTTTACTTATTGGTGTTTTATATTCAATCTTTTCCACTATTTCAGGTTCAGATGTGATTATTAGGTCTAGTCTCGATGGTTCTTCTTCATTTCTATACCTAGTGTTCTCCTGTATCCACTGCGTCATTGTATGGTCAATAATCATCTCGAGTAGAACATTTCCCCATGAGTCTTCTCCACCCTTTACTGTCATCTCTTCCCAGCAGACTTCTTTGCAATTAAAGTCGCCCATCATAACTATTCTTCCTCCATCTTCCATTATCTTATTTAATGTTATCTTTGTGTCTTCTAACATAATTTTATGTTCACTCTCTTCCCACGAGGCTATTTTTGGAGGCACATAATTTATCACGAACTTTCTGCTCTTCTTATCTCTGTCGTCCTCTTCGATCATAATCATCTCAACTGTATTCTTTCCATAGGTGATACACCTCACGTTTATATCCTTCTTAGTCAGGAACATAACTCCACCCCCTTGTTTTGTCTCTCTGTTTCTAATCCAATAATTATATGCATCATTGCCTACACTGTTTGGTGGTAGTGGACCTTTTAATTTCGTTTCTACAATTCCCATTATGTCCGGTTCTTTTTCCTTCAGATAACCATTCAGCTCATTCAGTCCTGTTATTAATCCATCTATATTTGTGTAAGACACTTTTAGTTTTCTGCCACTTCCATTGTATTCTCTGTTTTCCTTTTGTTTTTCTCTAGTATGTCGTATTTCCTTACTTTCATATTCACTACTCTCCAATAGAATTTCTCTTTTTCTGACTCTGTTCTGTTCTCGTTTTTTTCCTTAGTTTTATGTCTTTT
>NC_134805.1:6523831-6531331 GCF_046742065.1 Oratosquilla oratoria
GTTTCTTGTCACCAACAATGTTGACCTAAGATTTTTTTTTTTTTTTTTTTTTTTGCGACATGACGACAGAGAAGCTTTCTTGTCGACAAAAAAGGAGTCTTTTTTCAATTTCAAACACACACAAAACAAAAGAAAAATACATAAAATATAAAAATAACTATACATATATGTTTATATATATGTATATATATACATATATATATATAAATATATATATATATATACATATATATATATAAACATATATATTTGTGTATTAATGTATAAGGATATTAGAATAAAAAAGACTACAAGAGATCATAAGACCTACACTAGGCAGTTCCATGTCCATTACCACCTATCATCCCCATCCATAAAGTTATCTAACCTTCTCTTAAAACAATTGATTGTTTCAGCGCTAACTACATGGTTATTAAATCTATTTCATTTATGAACCACTCTATTGGTAAACCAGTTGTCGGAGTGAAAGAAAAATTAAAAGAAAAGAAAACGAAATAACTATATATTTAGGCTGCCAACTGCAGCCTACGTCAATAGAGTACAATTCTTACATAAATTACTTAAACCGTTTGGGTACTTTTCCAACCCACCCATCCCGATGACAGAGGGGTATATATAGCTTAAGTAGTTTAGTAAGAACTGTACTGACGAGGGTTGCAGCTGGCAGCCGAAACATATAGATTTTTTCCTCCTCGCCTTTCACTCCGACAGTGAAATTTTTGTATGATATGTATGGATATTCATTACACCCAGGTAAACTCCTGTCCTGGCTTTGATTTAGTTATCTCGTAACGTGGAATTGATTCAAAGAGATGGAGACAAACACACACACACACACACACACACACACACACAGAGAGAGAGAGAGAGAGAGAGAGAGAGAGAGATAGCAATACGTAGAGAGTAGTAGCTATGATAACGTAATTACAAGTGAAACAACGGACTCGTAAAAAATTAAGTCAAGGTTATCATTACCATTGTGTCTCTACAATAGTTCAACAACGTGTGAGCCCACACAGTATCTGTTCTTTGTATGGTCGGTAGACATCTTTTACAATCAGCTAAAGGAGCTTTGGTGCAGCCATGATAGGCCTTGCAAGTCTGTGGTGGCTCGGTACGGCTTCCAACCCTCAAGGAACTGCCTTCAAATGATGGAATGATTCCTCGGAGACGACGGATAATGATAATAATAGTAATAATGATAATGGTAATAATAATGATAACAACAACAACAGTGATACAAATAAAATAAAAAAAAAAAACGCTCGAGATACTTTCATGGAAGAGGGACAGGAAAGAGAAGAGCGCCAGAATCCAGAAGCGGCTCTTGAAGACTTTGGTTTCTTCTTCCTCAGGTTTTTCAGGGTCCTTCGCCTCTTGGTTTCCTTCGAAGGACGCGCCGAAGCCTTCGTCCCTTCGTATGCCATCAAGGCTTCTGATCGTATCTTGAAGAAACATCACAAGAGTAATGAGGGGAGGAAGAGTTCAAGTTAGAATACGTGACCAGGATTTTTTTCACACAAGTTGGAGGGTTCTTATGCAAAATTGAGTCTTGTTTTCACTCTTAAGATTCAACAAAGAAAGTACGTGTGTATTGCATGGTGCTTATCCCACATGAGGCATCGATTGCATTACCTTTAAGACATTGGGAGCTTTAGTTACACCTTTATGCATCAGAGTCACACACCACTCTTTTATAATTGGAGACTAGTCTCCACTCAAAAAAAGAAGGCTGGTCACTTTTAATTCCTACTAACTCTCCTATTTACCTTCCTAAATCTCCCACTAATCCGCCTCTTTGGCGCGATATTATCTCCAAAAATAGAAACGCTGGTTAGCACCAATAAAATACAGTGCATGGTTTAAGTACCATGAACAGACATTATAAACGCAAACATCTTTTGTTCATAAGTCTTACCATTGCCAGCGTTGATAGTGCTCCCTCCCACTCTGATGCAAAGTTGAGACCATAGTGCCTTGTTTTTGTTCATAATTCTTACCAGTGCCAGCGTTGATAGTAACATAATTCATGCCGTTGGGACTCCTTAGCTGCTCCCTCCCACTCTGATGCAAAGATGAGACCATAGTGCCTTGTTTTTGTTCATAATTCTTACCATAGCCAGCGTTGATAGTAGCATAATTCATGCTGTTGGGACTCCGTAGGTGCTCCCTCTCGCTCTGATGCAAAGTTGAGATCATAGTGCCGTGTAGATGCCTCCCCGCCGCCGTGAAAAGTGAAAGGGGCAACGGGTATTGGAGGTCCGTAAAATACGGAGACAACCTGAAAAAATCCGGGACTTGTAAAACACACTCTACGTTTTCTTGTTTTTATTTCTTTTAATCTAAAGTAGATGTATGTTTTAAATTGAAGTGTAGCAGGGCATAGATTCGGGAAGTGTACCGATGAGAATAGACAGTGAGAAGTCAAATGGAAATCACTACTACAGACTCACTAGATACAATAAGTTCCAAATATGTCGAGCAACTTTTTTTTGTGTGTAAGTATTAAGTTCTGATCAGGTAGCTCTTCCTATTGTGCACAGCTGTTCAAAATCTGAACATGGACACAAACGATGTGCTAACGATGGGAAATAGTTCTATGGGAGGCTGTTTCGTTATCTCAAGTTACGTCAACTGATTACAAGGTGAGTGTTACAAGGCTGTACGCACATAACACATAGGCGTTTTAGGGAGGTCAACAATGTGCATGTGATCTGTGTGATGTTTGCCAACGGTAGGGTGTGAGAGTGAGCTCCGTGTGGTTCTATCTCGATGTGTCTTACAACGGTTTGAAGAACAAGAGGACATCCTGTACCAACCCTTTCCTTTCTTTTTGTCACACTTTCGGTACCTCTACTTTTGTTTCACTTCTGCTACCCAAAACACCATCATTTCGCCTATTTTCAATTACATTCTTCATGTGTTTGGAAAACACATCTAGTACACGACCAGTATAACGATTTGAAGAACAAGAGGACATCCTGTACCAACCTATTTCTTCTTTTTGTCACACTTTGGGTACCTCTACTTTTGTTTCACTTCTGCTACCCAAAATACCATCATTTCGCCTATTTTCAATTACATTCTTCCCGTGTTTGGAAACCACATCCAGTATACGACCAGTATAATGATTTGAAGAACAAGAGGACATCCTATACTAACCTTTTTCTTCTTTCTGCCACACTTTGGGTACCTCTACTTTTGTTTCACTTCTGCTACCCAAAACACCATCATTTCGCCTATTTTCAATTACATTCTTCCCGTGTTTGGAAACCACATCCAGTACACGACCAGCACCAGTAACGACCGTCCCACTTGTAGCTGGTATTACTGCTCTTACACAACACTTGCCGACATAAAACACTACACACACACCTGGACCCATACCTCATGATTACTGATGACCTCATTCTCACCTCCCCACCTTCAGCCTGCATCCTCCCCCACACCTCTACCCTTGCCCTCCCCTCTCCCCCCTTACCCTCCCCAATCCACTCCCCCTCCTCCTACCAAACCTGATCCTAACCCTACCCAACCCATCGCAGCAACCTCCAACACGTACAGAACACGAAACATCAACATCATATAATATAACATTGATGGCATCAGCACGAAAAAACATAAACCCGAACACTTTCTCAAACAACAAAACATACGCGTTGTCATCATACAAGAAATAAAACTCCGACACTAACGAAAAACACCCTCATTTGATAATTTCACCACCATCAGACAAAACTGGACCGACGGTGGACTCGTCACCCTTGTCCACCAATCCACCTGTTTTGTGGACACCAGTACCACCACCAAATCCCTCATCCCTCCCACCGACAGCACCACCAAAACCTAATCAATCCAAATCCGAACAGGTAATAAATCCACAATCACAATAGTTAACATGTCCATCCCGTTCCCCTCCGATCATCCCCCGCAATCCCCAAAACCCTCAGGCTTAACTTCAACCAACTCACCATTGTTCCCAATCTTATCCTGTGTGGAGACTTCAACGCCAAGATGTCGGCCTGGTAAGTCAGCAACCCCGACACGGACAGAGGGTTTGATCTACAGAACAAGCTCGACTGACTATCCATCATGAACAAGACCCATAATCATACACATATCCTCCATCAAGCCCTCTACACCCACTCCTCTCCTGACATCACCTGTCTCCCCTGTTTAAACCCAACATCTTCTTGAAAGATGGCCATAGCCCTCGGATTCGTTCATCTTCATATCATCACCAACACACGATACACCCTAGTTGGCGACATACACATACACCAATTACAAAAGAGCAAACTGGGGAACTTTCACTGAAGAGACAGAACAGCACTTCGGGGCCCTGAGCAGTACACCAATCACAACATAGACACTGTTGTGCACACCTTCAACACAACCGTGCAAAACGCAGCTAAGAGATACATCCGCAGACAACAGAAAATCACACAACACAAATTTCAAACCAGTGATTCGAGGCCTCATCAGACACTGTAACAAACTAAAACACGCCACCCCTATACCTATCACTCAGAACATAACAGACCAAATAAAAGTACTTAATACTGAGATAAACAGTATAATACATGAACAAAAAACACTAAACTGGAAAGCATTTGTCAACATAATAATGAAAAAAACAGTACAAGATACTCAACAGCATTACACTATCCATCAGTAACACAGTACACTCTCACACACCAATCAACGCAACAACAGTCCGCCCTCAAGCGGACAATAGCCAAACACTCTCATAAATCACCACGCAGATAATCCATCTCATCCCTCACACTAGCGATCGACGCATCATCCGACGTAATAAAGACTTCCCCACAGACCCAGACTACGTACCCTTCATAGACAACCAGATGAAGCATAACCTCAATCACTCATCCGCTTGTGGTCCGGACAAGATAAGTATCATTCACCTAAAACACCTCAGAATACACGGCATACATACACTCACCAACATAGCAAACTACAGCCATTCACACGGCACCATACCCAACATTTGGAAGCAGGATTGTGGTACTCGCCCAGGCGACCAAAGCCCCTCCTGGGGATAGGTGCCACCTGCGTAGAGCCGGTGTCCAGGGATGCTTGCTGCAGTTTAGCCCCCAACTCTTGGGGTTGGGCGATGGTCCTACGACAAAGACGCTGCCGCACCACGACAAAGAAACTAATACTACAATATACAAACAATTCATACGCTCAGTGATGAATTATGCGAGTCCTGCATTGGTACCTAATCTCAGTGAGACACAACTCAACGCCCTTGAGACCATACAAAACAAAGACCTTAAAACAATTACAGGCTGCACAAATACAACACCTACAGATTATCTACACTATGAAAAAAAGTCCTCAAAGTCAAGGATCACCTTGACATGAGAGACACACAAACACTTGCTGCAGCCTCCACAAACACAGCACACCCACTACACTACTTAGCAGAACAAAACAAGAAACATAAAAAACACCCAAATACCTATATCACACACAAATACTTTCTTCTCTTCCTCCACAACCACCAAATACCAGACTCCAGAAACATATTCATAATCACATCACTCACTGCTCCATTAGCACACTAAAAGACAACACATTGCTACATGCCAGACCCCCTGATATCCACCCCTCTGAATCCTCTCTCCCACGAAAGGACAGAGTCCACTCGGCCAGACTGCGGTGCGGCCACCACCAAGCCCTTCTAAGCTACCAGAAGAGTCTGGGTGATAGCATTGTGGACAACTGCCCAGGATGTAACACTTCGCCCCATACTGTTCAACACATAATGGAAGACTGCATTATACACAATCACGCATGCAAACAACACAACATACACTCTATAAAGGATTTGTGGGAAAACCCCGTTCCGGCCATGGCATTCCTTGGGGAGACGGGACTGCTCGGACAGACAGTCTAGGGAATGACAACAACAATAACATCATTTTGAAGCATGGCAAAATAATCATAATATCCAAACCTAAAAAAAAAAAATAAAACAGCTCCAGCATCACATATACTCTTCCTCCACAACTACCAGACACCATCCTCCAGAAGCAATCCATAATCATATTGCTTAATGCTTCATCAACAAACTAAAAGATAACACATGACTCCCTAATATCCATCCCTCTGAATCCTCCCTCACCCGAGAGGACATAGTCCACGTCGGTTTAGTTCGTGATTTGATCTCTAGATTACTCGTTTTGTAACAAACGGACACTGTTGTTTTGTTGAGTGCACTGCCGCGTTTTTTTCTTTATGCTTCTTTGTTCATTAATCTGGGTAACTGAAATTAGCAGTTATCTCAGAGTTGGAAGAACAAAGCTACTATAACTACAAGCCAAAATTCACGGAGGAAAAAGGAGGCAAGTAAACAAATTAAACGTCGACGCATATCTACACCAAGCCAAGGAATTCAGTTGTTCTGAGAGCCTTCACTCATTGTTCTATATGCCCCCTCCTTCACCAAGATTTTCAACACCTACAACAAGTCCTAGTGAACAACGGCTTTTCTAAAAAGGACGTCCAGTCTATCATCAACCAAAAATGGACACACATTTGAGTAGTGACAACCAACGCTCATAGAAACGCCCTTCGATCCCTTTGCATTATAGATCTTTTATGAGTACAACGTACCGCACCGATGCAAGAGTTTTTAAGGAAATAATTAAACGTAGGACCCCCCCCCCTACACACCCTGAGGACAAGCTGGGGCTCCGTTTTTTATATATAAAAACCTCAATACCTCCAACCCGATCTTAATGAATAACCCTTTCCGTGCCCATAACACCCTCAAAAGTAAACTCGTCTATGAATTTATCTACCCGCACGAGGACTGTAAGATATGTCCTTCTTCCTTATACAGGAATGACGACAACTTCTTTCTCGGCTCCTCACTTCTCATTTACAGAACAGTTCCAAAGATACATTTTACAGAAATACATAACACCTAATTGTCCAAGCAGATCTTAGTCGATTATACTATGATCCTCGACTCTGCCAATGACAGCCACCGGTTATATATATATATATATGTATATATATATATATATATATATATATATATACATATATATATACCATTTGCAGGCGATAAACCAACTAATCAAGAAAACGACAGAATACAATAACCTCTGTGTTTAGCTTTTGTAGATTACGAGGCCTTTTACTCGGTAGAACATATAGGAATACTAATTCGCTACACAAGCAGGGTACAAGCGAACAGATCGTAAGAGTTTTAGAAAAGATTTATGCGAAAGGTACCGCTATAACTCGACTACACAAAGATACAGAAAAGATCAAGATCGAGAAAGGAGTACGGCAAGGTGATCAAATTACTCCTAAACTATTTACAGCTTGCTTGGAAGATATTTTCAGAAGATTGAGTTGGGAAAAGAAAGGTTTAAAGATTAATGGCGAAGATTTGAACCACCTAAGATTTGCGGATGACATTATTCTTATTTCAGAAAGAGCAGAAGACTTGCAAGATATGAT
>NC_134805.1:6533831-6623831 GCF_046742065.1 Oratosquilla oratoria
AGTTGTACCTAGTTGTATTTTACGGGAAGAGAGCCATGCTCGTTGTAACCCGCTTTTGTACTTCCGCATCCAGTTTGTTCTTAAAATCTTGTATAGTTTTAGCACTCACAGTTTCCTTATTCAGTTTGTCCCAGATATCTATCACCCTGTGTGGGAAGCTATTCTTTTTCAAATCTCTTCTATAACTGTCCTAAGTTTCTTCTTGGGTCCTCTTGTTTTTCTTCTGTCCCACTTTAGTAAGTCGTCTCTATCAAGAATTTCCATCCTTTTCATAATTCTATAGATGGTTAGCAAATCACCTCTTTCTTTTCTTTGTTCCAGGATTGGTAGATTTAGTTTATCCAATCATTGTACGTACGTCAAATTAGTGTTGATGCCATCTCTGTCGTTGCTCTTTGAATTCTTTCTAGTTTATGTTTTTTTTAGAACTAGGTGTCCATAATGTCGCAGCGTATTCCAATTTTTGTCTTATCAGTGTAACTAATATTTTCTTTAACCATTTCCTCATACATGTAGTCAAAGGCTACTTTCATTGATCTTAATAAGTTAAAAGTTTTTCCAACTAATTTGTTGACATGTTTGTCTGGTGTCATGTCATTAGAAATAGTTACTCCTAGGTCCCTTTCCGAGCTAATTTTTTTTAACTTCATTTGTACCAATTTTGTATTGACCCGATATTCTATTTTTGTTTTTTCCAAATTCCATTATACTACATTTCTTAATGTTGAGGTTCACCTCACACTTCTGACTCCATTTCCAGACTTTGTCCAGGTCTTCTTGAAGTGACTTGCAGTCTTCCTTTGTACTTTCTTTAGTAGTTTCGCATCATTTGCAAAGAAGTTCATATAACATTCCACACCATCCATGTCATTTATATAAATGACAAACATTATCGGAGCCAGTACAGAACCTTGTGGGACTCCACTTATCATATCTTCCCAATTTGAGTTCTTGTCTCTAAGTACCACCTTCATTTTTCTCCCGTTCAACAAATCTCTCATCCATTTCAATAACTATTATTTCAATTTTTCTTAGTAGCTTTTTGTGTGGTACTTTGTCAAAAGCCTTTTGTAAGTCCAAGAAAGCACAATCTGCCCATCCGTCTCTTTCTTGTATTATTTCTATTAATCTTGAGTAAAAGCATATTAAGTTTGTGGTACATGATCTTCCACTTCTAAAACCAAATTGTTTAGGATTTAGTATTTTGTTCTCTTCCAAGTGTTTAATCCATTTATTCCTAATAACTTTTTCGCATATTTTTGCTACTGTGCTTGTAAGGGATACCGGTCTATAGTTTGTTGGATTTTCTTTGTCTCCTCCTTTGTATATTGGTACAATATTTGTATTTTTCCAATCTTGTGGTACTTTTCCTTCTTTGAGTGAGAGGTCAATTATCTTGTGTATTTTGTCCGTTAGTTCATATATACACTCTTCCAATATCCAATTTGTAATTCCATCCGGCCCGTGTGACTTTCTGACGTCAAGGTTTTTTTTTTATTTGGTCCCTTATTTCTTTCTGTGTTACCGTTATTTCTTTCATTTCGGGGGATCTTCCTCGCTATCCTTCCTTCCAAATTTGTGGGCTTTCAATTGTAAATACAGACATAAAATGCCTGATAATAACTTCAGCCATTTCTACATCATCTATTTATTCTTTATTTCCTTCGCGCAGTTTCACAATTTCGTGTTTGTCTTTTAATTTCTCATTTACATATCTGTAAAATAATTTAGGTTGGTCTTTCCATTTATCTATTATATCTTTTTCGTAGTTTCTTTGTTTGATGTATGTTTGCCATTTGGTCTTTTTTTTTTTTCTTTTTTTTGTCTTTTTTCCTTTTTTTCAGGATTTGTCTCTTCTATTTTTAGCCTCACTACCACTTTTTGTTATACCAACACTTTATGAAAACCCTTTTTTGTTTCTTCTTTGGTACATATTTATCTGTTCCCTCCTTGTATTTTTCTTTTAATATGTTCCATTTCTCTTCCATCTTTGTTTCTTCATTTGAAAAATGTGCCATAAAAATTCAATGGCTCAATATGAATAACATACATTTGTTTTACATGCACCATTGGGATGAAAAATAGAAATATTTTTAGTAATAATAATAATGATAGTATTAGTAATGATAATAATAATAATAATAATAATAATAATAATAATAATAATAATAATAATAATAATAATAATAATAATAATAATAATAATAATAATAATAATAATAATAATTATTATTATTATTATTATTATTATTATTATTATTATTATTATTATTATTATTATTATTATTATTATTATTATTATTATTATTATTATTATTATTATAATAATAACAATAATAATAATAATAATAATAATAATAATAATAATAATATTATTATTATTATTATTATTATTATTATTATTATTATTATTATTATTATTATTATTATTATTATTATTATTATTATTGTTATTATTATTATTATTATTATTATCATTATTATTATTATTATCGTTGTTGTTGTTATTATTGTTATTACTATTATTATTATTATTATTATTATTATTATTATTATTATTATTATTATTATTATTATTATTATTATTATTATTATTATTATTATTATTATTATTATTATTATCATTATCATTATTATAAATATAATAATAATTACAATAATAATAATAATACATACATACATATGCTAAGGGCTTTTTCCCATTTACAAGGGAGGTAGCCAAAGACAAAAGGCATAACAAAGGAATAAATCCACTCGCTCCCATTTCATCCCCACCCACTCCACTCCACTCCACTCCCATTCACCACTCCTCCCTCCCTCTTTTCTTGGCACCTCCTGGATGACAGGTTATCACTGCATCTCGCCCATTGTCCTAGGTCAGAAGCAATGCAGCAAGACACAACACATTCACAGCAAGGCCGTTTCATTCAATCGGAGACCCCCTTACTGTCCCTTCATGCATAAAAAGAGAAAACGGAGAGAAATCCCTTCGGTTTGCATCAAAATATCATTCACACATAACCATTCCCTGACACCCCCAAAACCCCCACCCACTCCCGTCCATGCATCACAGCATCATCCATACACAACCGTTCTCCATTCACCCCTATCTTGTCTTCTCCCTTCCTCAACGCCCCTTTTACCCCATCCATCCATCTCATCCTCGGTCGCCTCCTCAAGTTCACTCCCTCTACCTCTGCCTTCCACACTTCCTTTACTAATCTTTCTTCAGTCATTCTTTCCATGTGTCCAGACCATCTCAATACTTTTTCATCATCCTTGTCTCCCAACTCCTTTTCCATCCCCGCTCTCCTCCTCACCTCGTTTCTCACTCTATCCAGCCTAGTAACCCCTACAATACTTATCAGGCATTTCATCTCAAACACATTTAATTTTTTTTTATAATAATAATTTAAAGATAAGATAATAATAATAATAATAATAATAATAATAATAATAATAATAATAATAATGATAATGATGATGATGATGATGATGATGATGATGATGATAATAATGATAATAATAATGATAATAATGATAATAATGATAATAATGATGATGATGATGATGATGATGATGATAATGATAATAATTATAATAATGAGGTTGATAATAATAATGATGATAATGATAATAATGATGACAACAACAATAATGATAATAATAATGATAATAGTAATAATAATAATGATGATAATAATAATAATAATGATAATAATAACAATAATAATGATGATGATGATGATGATGATGATGATGATGATGATGATGATGATGATGATGATGATGATGATGATGATGATGATGATGATGATGATGATGATGATGATGATGATGATGATGATAGTAATAATAGTAATAGCAATAATAGTAATAATAGTAATAGTAATAATAGTAATGATAATAATGATAACAATGATAATGATAATGATAATAATGATAATAATGATGATGATAATAATAATAATAATAATAATAATAATAATAATAATAATAATAATAATAATAATAATAATAATAATAATAATAATAATAATAATGATAATAATGATAATAATAATAGTAATAATAATTATAATAATAATAATAATAATAATAATAATAATAATAATAATAATAATAATAATAATAATAATAATAATAATAATAATAATAATAATAATAATAATAATAATAATAATAATAATAATAATAATAATAATAATAATAATAACATTAATAATAAAAGTTTCTAAATTATCACTAATTTAACACAATCACTTATTTCCGTTTAAAGATAACGAAATCCAAAATCTCGTACCTCTGCTCCTGTTCTGTTGGGATCCTAGAGCTCACTGTTCGTCAAAATTAACTCACTTCATAGATATGGGTCGCCGCTATATGATTGCCAAATCATGACGCTACCATATAATATTTGCGGTAGACTACACAATAGTATCTAATATTGCCATAGATTTGGTTGTTTGCAGGGGTGGATGGGGACACGTATGGAAGATAAAGAACTAACTACGTAGTGTCTCTGTGCCTCTATTGGCGAAACTTAATTCGCTGATGTTGTCTAATTGTATATTTCCTCCATGTTGTTGCACGTATCGGTGCATTTGTAGAAAATAAATTTTAAGGTCCTGAAAAAAAACATATTATCTATTTCTATTTCTTTACAAAACCCTTGGTGTTTGTTTTATTTAAAGACTTCGAATCATAACTGTATTTGTTAATACAGTCGTCTTATGTTTGATTCATGTAAGAATGCTCCTCTGAAATATCTAATTGTCGATATATTAGATTGTAAATAACTTTTTCTACAATGATAAACAAACACGGTAAACACGGTATGATATTAATCAAAATAAGTTGTACACAAACTATACGACAGTCAGCTCGTACCAACGGCTGCCTTAAGACCAGTTCACCAGTTGAATAGAGTTGTTTAGAATGCGTGTGAGAGAGAAAGGACGGTGGCTTGTCAAAACTGCCAACAAGAATAGTTCTAGATCTGGTGGTAATGTATCCTCATTAGATTACTTTTCTATTTATGACATTGCATAGTCTTGCCTAGGATTTCTCGAAATATTAGGTAACCCAGCCTAGCTAAGCTCAGATAGGTAGGATTATGCAAGATCATGAAAGGAACCGGGAACGTCTATAGTAGCCTACTAACGCCGGTTAAAAGATTGACGGGTCAATTGTAGAATCCTCCTCCCCCCCCCCACCGATCAACTGAAGAACCTCCACCCCAACTGCAATTACAGAATACCCCCTACACTAATCAACATAGGTTTGGTTGGGTCACGTTGGGCTAGGTCAGATCAGATCAGGTTAGGTTATGTTTCACGAACCATAATTAACTGTAGAATGTTAGGTTAGGTCAGTGTATGTGTGCTTAAGTGCAAACACACTGTTTTTTCTGTTGGGAGTTTATTACGTAGGTCTACACACAAGTAAGGCAGGAAGTGATTTCTCACAAGCCGATGCTAGGGATAGTGGTGGGCAGCTACCGGTAAAGTTACCGACTTTATCGGTAACAACCTTAACGGTAGCTTACCGGCAAAAATTCTGCTACCGTTAAGGCTTCGTTAACCGATAAGCTACCATAACACTCGGAGAGCGGTAAGCACGTCTCGGCTTGGTGGTACTGAGTGACGGTACTGACGGTAGTGGATAAAACCCGTAACTACCGGTAGCTGCCCACCAATGGTGGGCAGCTACCGGTAGTTACGGGTTTTATCGGTAACAACCTTGACGGTAGCTTACTGGCAAAAATTCTGCTACCGTTAAGGCTCCGTTAACCGATAAGCTATACCATAACACTGAGAGAGCGGTAAGCACGTCTCGGCTTGGTGGTACTGAGTGACGGTACTGACGGGCCTAGTGTACCGCTAATTTTACCGGTTAAACTTTTACCATTAAGCAAGTATGTACCGCTAAGGTCTCGGTAATTTTTTACCATTGAAACCGTTTTTTCGGCATTTTTGTTAATTTATCAATAGAATTAATGTTCCTGTGATCAGCATACGAAATTATATTAATTGTGAAAGTTTCATCGAAAAATTCCGCGTGTCGCCAAACGAACTCATATATGTATATGTATATATATATATATATATATATATATATATATATGTATATATATATGTATATATATATATATGTATATATATATATATATATATATATATACATATATATATGCTTAAGTGATGAAAATGCCAATATGCTTCTGTTTCTAAATAAGAATATGAACTAATTTGTATGAAAAGATAATTGAGGAAATAAATAAAAAACATGCTGACAATGAAATCTAATATATCCTTGAGTATTCACCTTGGTCTTTGGATCACGTGCTGGGCTAATTTGTATGAAATAAATATTAAAACAAGGGAGCATTAAAAACAGTTTTTAGGAAAACATTTATTACAAATTAGTCAGTTTAGGTTAGTTTTTAAGAAAACATTTATTACAAATTAGTCAAAGCTCATTACATGTGTATGTGTGTGTGTATTAACAAAACTCCCACTCCCACATGCACCCTCCAAACATGAACCCATGCATGCAGACAGACGCGGACGAAAGTTTATACACCACACCCACCCTCAGACACCCTCCATTCACTCGTGCGGTAGATAGCATACCAATTAAAGTATGACTTTTTCCAATTTTTCCAATTAAAGTATGACTTTTTCCCTTTACAATTACATAACAATAAAATTGATATGTAAAATAGAACCAGAGATATAGCTTATTAAATGACAAAAACGTTGATTTTTCGAACTCGACTAGAACTTGGGACGTCACTACTACCTCACGAGTCTTTTACCGGTACACTGCCGGTAATTTAGGTAACGGTATTGTTGTTCACCGGTAATTCCGGTATTGAAATTAGCGGTATTTGCCCAGCACTAGCTAGGGAGGCCCAGCCTTGGGCATGAGCACGCTCTCCCGATCCCCTTTTTTTTATACACTTTTGCCAGGCGGAGAAAAGACCAGGCAAAACAATACAGACAACAAATCTAGATATATACATAAGAATATACAGAAACAAGAGAACAATTACATATAATGAGGAATATGTATGAAAAATGGTTAAGGGTAACGTTATATTAAATACCGTAATGCTATAGCACGTAAAATTGGCATAGACGCATACGCCTGTAGCGTACGCCTAATGACGTATATATAATCGGTTATATAATTGTGTATAGGGCACTTATATAATGTAATGACTACATAGGCTTACTTATGCAATACATTTACAATAAATATTTGTTGATATTAAGTACTCATGTATAACAAAGAAGTATTACATATACAATAAAGGAGATACATATGCAATAAATATATACAATAATTAAGTAAATATGTAATCACTACATATGTCTTTGTTCAGTTGCGCACAAATACGCGATATAGCATTAGAAAATTAAATATTAATTTTGTAAATTATAATACATGAAATGAACGTAATATGCGATTTTCATGGCGGAAATAAAAATAAAAAATACCTTGCTACAAGCAAATATACAAACGAAGTCGCTATCATAGGATCGGGACGCCATCTTGTCGTTTGTCAAGTGTTGTCTGCCCGGTCCAGTTGAGGCCTGGTGCACGCCCTCGGTACTTCCGCCAGTACCTCGGGAGGAATATATTCTTGACGGAATGCTATGGAGCTTGAAATCCATGCATTCCTTCAAGCTATGAGAAACCTATATACCCCGCAATCAGAAAGAGTGGTTGAACAGGCCGCCAACATCCGTGACGACGACGACGATCCGGATGACCTAAAATTACAGGTACCGATTTACTAAATACACGTTAGGTTAGGTTAGACGAATTTATAATCCTTTCATTTCGATCCTATCCGAGAATTGACACCTTGACGTGGTGGATAGGCTTGAGAATCTTAATGAATACAAAAGCTATGTCGATAGAGAAACAATCTCTGCAGGGTCACCCATATCGAACAGGTTTTGTAAGAAAGATCAGACAAAGAGTAGCTCACACGCACAGTCGCAGGACCCACTGCAAACTGGCACGTCCCTGATGGCGAACAGGGAAACTCCTCATAGATATATGGGATATCGTCATAATGACGGGGTGGACCATTGGGTACCCTATGGATATAGGGTTTTCACCGAATATAATGAACAAGATGACACCAAAGAAATATCTCACCAGAAACCAGTTGGGACGGAGGTGAGATTACTGCCAACCCCCCTTCATAGCCAATGTGAACAGCACAACTAAAACAAAACCGGGCGTTCCTGTTGGATCATCGTCTCCTAAAGGTCCAACCGTATTGCCTTGTGTACTTACGGGCAGTGTGCCACCGAATGTGAGTAAGCACTGTCCAAGCAGATCCAAGTCTTGGACATTAAACAACATGAAGAAAATGAAGATCTCTACTTACAGCGTAAGAAGTCTCTCAGAAGATCACAGACTGGAGAGTTTAATGGAAGAATTAGACATCAAGTGGGACATCGTAGGACTGAGCGAAGTCCGAAGAGCGGAAGAAAAGCTGATACAATTACAAGATGGTCACCACCTGTTCTACTATAGAGGTAAGGACAAGAAAGATTTAGTAGAGTAGGATTCTTGATAAAACGAGAGGTTGCTGGTAACGTAGTCAAATTCAGTAGTTTGTCAGACAGGGTAGCTTGAATTGTGATTAGGCTGTGTAAAAGGTACAGTCTAAAAATAGTTCAGGTTTAGGCACCAACTTTACAAAGTTCAGACGATGAAATTGATCGTTCTATGATTATTTAAGTCAGGTAATGGATCAAGAAAAAAGTAAATACGCGTTGGTAATAGGCGACTTTAATGCTAAAGTGGGGAAGAAGATGGGCGATGAGACATGCATTGGTAAGTTTGGAGTAGGTGAAAGAAATGACAGAGGCGAGATGTTAGTCAATTTTGTAGAGAACTACAACATGAGGATAATGAACACTTTCTTCCAAAAGTGTGTAGGTCGTAAATGGACGTGGAGGAGTCCAAATGGAACAACAAAGAACAAAATAGACTTCATATTAGGAGATGAGAGCAAAAACGTTAACAATGTTACGGTGATAAAGTCAACATAGGTAGTGACCATAGAATGGTAGGTTGCACAGCTAGATTCAGTTTCAGAGCCGAGAGAAATAAACTGATTTTAAGAAAAAATATAAGCTTTGTAAAGGTTAAGGATAATAAGAAGAAATTTCAGTTAGAAATTAAAAATAGATTCGAAGCTCTAAGAACTAATGAGGACACCGTGGAAGATATTAATTTGAATTTAGTGAATATCATTAGAGAATCGGCAGAGAAAGTAGGAAGTACAAAAAACATAAGTGAAAACAAATACTCCCAAGCTACAAATGACCTAATTAAAAGAAGGACCATTCAGATTAAAAGCAGGAGAGACGAAATAGAAAGATTAGAACTAAACAAGCTTATCAACAAAAGGCAGAGATTAGAGAAAAGAAAGAGAAACATGGATGAAATAGAGGAAACTGTTTGGAAGGGTAAAAGTATTAAAGTGACCGAGCACAAACATGCTTTAGGAAGACAGCAAATGATATGTTTGAAAGATAAAAATGGACAAATAATTAAATGTGGAGACAAAATGGTAAAAATAGTTGAAGAATTTTACATAGAGCTTTACTCGTCGAAGACCGAAGTTGAATCAGTAAATTCATGTGTAGACGTTAGTAGTGTACCGGAGATTACAAAGGAAGAAGTAGAATTTGCTCTAAAAACTATGAAACGAGGAAAAGCACCCGGGGAAGATGGTATATCGATAGATCTGTTGAAAGACGCAGGGAAATTATAGTGATTTTGCTTCATAAAAAAGGAGACCAGAAGGACCTTAGTAACTATTGACCGATTAGCTTGCTATCAAATAGACTAAGTCAAGTTTTAGATGGAAACCAACCGAGAGAACAGACAGGCTTTAGGAGCGGATATTCGACACTAGACCATTTGCAGGCGATAAACCAACCAATCGAGAAAACGACAGAATACAATATACCTCTGTGTTTAGCTTTTGTAGATTACGAGAAGGCCTTTTACTCGGTAGAACAAATAGCAATAATAAACTCGCTACGCAAGCAGGGTACAAACGAACAGATCGTAAAAGTTTTAGAAAAGATTTATGCGAAAGGTACCACTATAATTCGACTACATAAAGAAACAGAAAAGATCAAGATCGAGAAATGAGTACGGCAAGGCGATACAATTTCACCCAAACTATTTACAGCTTGCTTGGAAGATGTTTTCAGAAGATTGAGTTGGGAAAAGAAAGGTTTAAAGATTAATGGCGAATATTTGAACCACCTAAGATTTGCGGATGACATTATTCTTATTTCAGAAAGAGCAGAAGACTTGCAAGATATGCTGAGTGATCTAAACAAGGAAAGTGTCAAAGTAGGTTTAAAAATGAATAAAAGTAAAACCAAAGTAATGTTCAATACGAAAGTTCAAAGTAAAGAGATTGTAATTGATGATGAGAGTCTTGAGGAAGTTGAAGAGTATAATTATTTAGACCAGATGGTGAAAGTGACGAAAGATCATGATAATGAAATAAAAAGACGCATTAAGATTGGTTGGAAAGTGTTTGGTAAGTATAATAAGATCCTGAGAGGCTCTGTACCGTTATGTTTGAAACGTAAAGTTTACAATCAATGCATTCTACCAGCAATAATCTACGGGTGTGAGACTTGGAAACTAACGAAGGCAATGGAAACAAAACTAAGGACAGCACAGAGGAGAATGGAGAGATCAATGATGGGAATAACGCTGAGAGACCGAAAGAGAGCATGTTGGGTGAGAGAGCAGACTAGAGTGAAAGATATTGTGGAAGCAGTAAAAGAGAGAAAGTGGAATTGGGCAGGTAAGTTAGTGCGAACGACTGATGAACGATGGAGCAATTGTGTTACTAAGTGGACGCCGCGAGATAGAAAGTGTGAAAGAGGGAGACCAGACAGAAGATGGAGACACGAAATTGAGAAGTTTGCAGGAGTGACGTGGCAGAGGATGGCGCGGTCGTGTAAATCATGGAATGCTATGAAGGAGGCCTTTGTTCAGCAGTGGGCTCAGGATGGCTGATTTGACTTATTGATTGACTGATCATTTCTTCGACGTCGGCATCTATCATAAACATGGCGTACCATTCGTCCGGCGCGACTTCGTTACTTACGAAATCTGTTTTAGCAACTTTTTTGTTTTTTATTTCCGCCAAGAAAATTGTATATTACGTTGATACATTATAATTTACAAAATTAATAATTAATTTTCTAACGCTATATCGCGTTCATGTACACAACTGAACATTTACCAAGATCTGTTTGAGCAACTTTTTTGTTTTTCATTTCCGCCAAGAAAATTGCATATTACGTTGATATATTATAATTTACAAAATTGATGATTAATTTTCTATTTCCATATCGCGTATTTGTCCGCAACTTAACATTTACCTTAGTCAAATACATTAACATACATACATACATATACCAAAGGCTTTTTCCCCCTACACGGGGGGTAGCCAAAAAGAAAAAGGCATAGAAACCACTCCCACCCTTTTCATTTCCTATATATTGCACTCCCCTCCACCCTCCTCCCTCCCTCTTATCTGTTGCTGGGTGTGTATCTATCCCCATCAGCCCTCAATTGTACAATCTCCATTCCAAACGCATGTGGGGAAGGTGTGTGTGTGTGTGTGTGTGTGTGTGTGTGTGTGTGTGTGTGTGTGTGTGTGTGTGTGTGTGTGTGTGTGTGTGTGTGTGTGTGTGTGTGTGTGTGTGTGTGTGTGTGTGTGTGTGTGTGTGTGTGTGTGTGTGTGTGTGTGTGTGTGTGTGTGTGTGTGTGTGTGTGTGTGTGTGTGTGTGTGTGTGTGTGTGTGTGTCTACAAAATATTCCTCATTTTCGCAGCTTGGTGGTTTATGAAACTAAGGTGCTCGACGAAACTAAGGCGTCAGACAGCCATAATGGTAAGCAATAAGCACTAATTCTACCACAGAGAATGTGGTCATTCCAATCAAATATTCTTCTATCCAAATCTACATTTTCAGCGCAAAGGCTTAAGTTAAATTTTTGTTCCACTTTGTACACTACACTAATACGCTAGTACTACTACTACTACATTAGTACATTAGAAAATTTGTACTAGTACACGTACATTAGTAACACGTACAATAGTACACTACACGTACACTAGTACTAGAACATTAGTACATTAGTATTAGTGCACTAGTACTAGTACACTAATACGCGAACACTAATACTAGTAAACTAGTACACTAAAGCACTATTACACAGGTACATTAGTACTTACACATTAAAATTACACTAGTACTAGTATACTAATGCTAGTGAATTAATACTAGTACATTAGTACTAGTATACTAGTACTAATACACTAGTACTAGAACAATAGTACATTAGTATTACTACACTAGTACTTATACATTAGGACTAGTACACTAGTACTAATACATCATTATATTAGTACACTAGTACTAATGTACTGGTACACTAGCATTAATACACAAGTGTACTAGTACTATTACAATAGTACACTAGTAATAGTACACTAGTTTACTAGTGCTAGTGTTCATGTAAACTAGTACTAGTGTATCAATAACAGTATTCTGGTGTAATATTACTAGTGTATTAGTACTATTGTAATAGTGTATTAGTACTTGTGTACTACCGTACTAGTAATATACTAGTACTAGTGTGCTAGTATTAGTGTATATTATATTAGTATTAGTACACTACTACTCGAACAGTACATTAGTACACTTGTGCTATTACACGTACATTAGTACACGTACAGTAGTACACTACATATACACTAGTACAAGAACAGTAGTACTAGTAAATTATTACTAATACACAAATGTACTAGTCCACTAGTTCTCGTGTATTAGTACTAGTGTACTATTATATACTACTGTACTAGTGCTAGTGTTCTAGTATAGTGCTAATACGCTAGTACTAATACATTAGTACACTAGTACTAATACACTAGTACTAAAGCACCAGAACTAGTGCACTAGTGACATTATACTAGTACACTGGGGGTTAGTACACTAGTATAGTACATTAGTACTAGTACACGTACTAATACATTAGTACTAATAAAGTAGTACTTGTAAACTAGTACTAATACACTAGCACAATATAACACTACACTAGTATTAGTACAAAAGTACTAGTATACTAGTACTAGTACAAAAGTACTTGTATACTAGTACTAGTATACTAGTGTTAGTAACAGTATTAGTAAACTAGTACTAGTACACTAGTATTAGATCAAGTACACTAGTGCTAGTACACTAGAACTAATGTAATATTGTATTAGTACAAGTGTACTCATATTAGTGTACTAGAGTAGTAGTACTAGTATACTAGTACAAATATACCAGAGTACTATTTTACTAGCACTAATGTACTAGTATTAGTGTACTAGTACTAGTGAACTAATATTAGTGTCGAGCAATAGTTCTAGTGCACTAATATTAGTGTACTAGTACTATTGCATTAGTGTACTAATATTAGTTTACTAATACTAGTGTATTAGTACCAGTGTAGCAATAATATTGTACTAGTGTACAAATGCTTGTGTACTAATACTAATATATTAGTATAGTATTACTAGTGTGCGCGATTTATTCCCTTTGGGGGTAAGTTTGGGAAAAAAAATTATATATATATATATATATATATATATATATATATATATATATATATATATATATATATATATATGATTTATGGCAAATTCCGTGGGTTCCCTTTGATTTTTTTTATACTATTGTACTAGTTACAGTGTACTACCATAGTGTACTAGTACTAGTGCACTAATGTACGACTAGTGTACTAACGCTAGTATACTAGTACAAATGTATAGTATTAGTGTACTAATGTACAATTTTATAAGTGCTAGTACACTTGTACTAATGTAAGATTGTAGTAGTGTATCATTACTAGTGTACTAGTATTTGAGTACTAGTGTGTTTACTATGGTACTAGTGTTCTAGTACTAGTGCAGGTGTATTACTTTTAATGTAAGTGTGCTAGTACTCGTATATTACTGTACTAGTATATTACTACTAGTACACCAGTACTAATGTATTATTATATTAGTACATTAGTACTACTTTACTAGTATAGATACACTAGTACTATCACACTAGTGCTAGTACACTAGTAATACTACACAAATACACGAACTAATACACTAATATAAGTATACTTGTACATTAGTACTAGTACACTAGTGTACTAGTACTAGTGTATTAGTATTATTGTACTAGTGTCCTAGTGACTACCATACTAGTGTATTAGTACTAATATACTAATACTAGAGAATTAATGTTAGTGTACTGGTACTACTGTATTTATGTTCAAATATTAGTGTACTAATTTACACGTGTACTAGTATTCTATTACTAATATACTAGCGCAGTAGCGTATTAAGAACCAGTGTACTAGTATATTTGTGTTCTAGTACTATTATAATAGTGTATCAGTACTAGTGTGTTAATGTGCTAGTACTAATTTACTAGAATTAGTAAGTACTAGTTTATTAGTACTAGTGTACTACTTTACTATTGATAGTATGTTAGTTTAAGGTTGTTGTATAATAGTATTAGTGTACTACTAATTTACTAGTACTAGTGTACTAGTATTGTACTAGTGTATTAGTGTACTTGTAATATTCAAATAGTTTAATCATTCTAGTATACTAGTACTAATATTCTAGTGTACTAGGGATAAGTACTAGTCTACTACTACTTTTACTTTCAACTTTTCATCACTGTCTTTATGTAGGTTAGTCACTCAGTATTTTCCTGTTGGAAGGCCCTTTGCTTGCGATCATGTTACTTACTGAAGTTCCATTACTCTGTTAAATGGAAGGGAATTTCTCTGTCGAAAAAATTCTTGATTTTCTTCACTCGTTCTTCTACAACGTCATTGTCTTTGGTACACTAAAGGACTCCCAACTGCTGGAGTCCTCAATTTGATCACTAGGTCAGTTCGCATTGACGTCATGACTTCTTTAGTCCAATGATCTTTATTCTTGCATCTAAGTGCCTCCCCTATGGGCGTGGCTTTTCTCCCATGAACCAATTGAATTTCCTCCTCCTCCACCCTTTCTCCAATCGGGTTGTTTATCAAATTATATGTGGAGCGAGATTATGCAGCGCCTTCGCCTAAACGGTTTACCAAACATCCAACTGAAAATTAAAATCTCACCACGTACCCCTCTATCTACCTTACTTGTCTACCTACATCTACCAGCCTCTTACAGAGTGTATTAGTACCAATGTTCTATTTTACCACTGTACTGATAATATGGTAAAGGTACTAGTGTACTAGTACTATTGTACATGTACTGGTATACCATTACCAGTGTACTAATGCTAATGTACTAGAACTTATGTACTAGTTCTAGTGTACTATTACTAATGTAATGATACACGTGTACTAGGACAAGTATACTTATACTATTGTATTAGTACTAGTGTACTAGTATGTTGTACTAGTATTAGTGTATTATTAGTAGTTTAATAGTGCTAGTGTATTAGTATACTAGTATTAGTACGATAATAGGACACTAAAACACTAATATAGTATTAGTACACATGTACTAGTACACTAGAACCAATGCATTAGTATTAGTACACTAGTATATTAGTACTAAAACACTAGTCAATTTGTAATATTACACTAGTACTTATTAACTAGTATTAGTACACTAGTACTAAACCACTACTACATTATTACTAAAACACTAGTCCATTTGTACTATTACACTAGTACTATTAACTTTGATTAGTACACCAGTACTAGTGCACTAGTACTAATACACTTACAAGTAAACTAATACTAGTACACTAGTACTAATGCACTATTACTAGTACGTTAGCACTAGCTCACAATTACTAGTACATTAGTACTAGTTCAACAATAGTGCTAGTATGAATACAAGTACACTAGTAGTACAATAGCATAGTACACTAGTATATACCAATACAATAATATAAGTACACTAGTAATACTAACACTCTTGTATATTAGTCCTCGAATATCGTTGTATTAGTATTTGTGTACAATTACTAGTGTACTAGTACTAATGTATTAGTATTAGTGTACTTGTGTAAAAGTTCTAGTGTACTACCATACTAGTGTACTAGTACTACGGGACTAATGCTTGTGTAATACTACTAATATACTAGTATTGAGTGTAGTGTACTAGTGCTAGTGTACTATTGTACTATTACTAATGTACTAGTACTAGAATACTAGTACTAGTGTACTAACATACTAGTACTAGTCTATTGATATACTAGTACTAGTGTACTGGTGTACTAGTACAATAAAACTCTTAGTACTAGTTTACTTATATTGTTAATTTACTAGCACTAGTGTTCTAGTTTACTAGGACTAGTGTACTAAGTAGCACTAGTATACTAGTATTAGTGTACTATTGTTGTGCTAGTATCCTAGTACTAAAGTGTTAGTATACTAGCACATTAGTACTAACACACTAATACTAGTGTATTAGTATGCTAGCATATTAGTGATAGTGAACTATATTAGATATTCTAGTACTAGGACACTAGCACTAGAACACTGGTACTAGTACACTAACAATGCATTAGTACTCTAGTACTAATTTGATAGTACTAGCACTCTAGTACACTACATTATTACTAGTACTAGCACACTATTACTTTACACCAGTACTTGTACACAAATACTAGTTCACTGGGACATTACTACTACTGTACTAATACTTGTGTACTAATACTGATATACTAGGATTAGTTTACTAATATAATAGTAGTAGTGTATTATTGTACTAATAGTGTACTTGTGCTATTATAATAGTACTAGTATTCTATTACCAATGTATTAGTAATAGTGTACAAGTGTACTAGTATTAATGTACTAGTGTACGAATACTAGTGGATTAGTACTAGTGTATTACTGTACACGTTCTAATGTACTGGTACTAATGTACTAATACAATTGTACTAGTATTAGTGTAATAATTATAGTGTACTAGTACTAATGTATTAGTATACTAGTACTGGTGTAATAGTACTAGTGTACTAGTACTATTGTATTAGGACTGTACTAGTACTAGTGTATTAGTGATAATGTACTAGTACACTAGTATTAGTATAAGAGTTTGCTAGTTTATTAGTATTAGTACATAAGCACTAGTACTAGTGGAGTAGTACACTTGCACTAGTACGGAAGTACATTAATACTAATACACTAGTACTACAATAGTATTACAAATACTAGAACAGTAGTCAACTAGTACAACAGCATATTAGTAATAGCACACTATTACTATTACACTAGTACTAATATACTAGTAATAGTACACTAGAACACTAGTACAGGTTCATTGGTAGTGCTACACAAGTACATTAGTTCTTGTATACTAATGCTAATAATCTAGTACACTAGTGCTGATATTCTTTTAAATTGTTATTCGTTCATTAGTGGACTATTCCTCGTGTATTCATACTAGGGTACTATATATGTACTAGTTTACCAGTTTTTATTAGTGTACTATTTGTATACTAGTACTACTGTACTAGAACTAGTATAGAAATACTAGTACTACCGCACTAGTTCTAGTGTAATAGGATATAGTTACTATTGATCTAATGTACTAGTGCTATAGTACTAGTATGTTAATGCAGTGTAGTCAGTACTAGTGTTATAGTACTAGTCTATTAGTGAACTAATATTAGTGTACTATCATTAATATACTTAGTACTAGTGTACTAGTACTAGTATAATTATGTACTAATACTAGTGTATTGGTATCAGTGCACTAGCGTATTAGTGCCACTGAACTAGTTATCTAGCACAGGTGCACTAGTACTAGTTTTTTATTACTGGTGCGCTATTACTAGCACACCAGTGCTAGTAAACTATTATATTAGTACACAAGCACTAGTACACTTGTATATTAGTGCTATTTCACTAGTACTAGTACACTACTAGTACATACTAGTAGTAGTACAACAGTACTAGTAAAATAGTATACACTGTACTAGTACACTAATAATTAGTATTCTACTACATTAGTACACTAGTACAACTACATTTATACACTAGTACACTAATGAACTAGTACTTTTGAACTCGTTCTAATACATACATACATACATACATACATACATACATACATACACACAAACATATACCAAAGGCTTTTCTCCCTACACGAGGGGTAGCCAAAAAGAAAGACATAGAAACCACTCCCACGTTCTAATACAAGTGTACTAATACTATTACTAACACTAGGGTACCAATACGTATGTACTAATATTAGTGTGTTAGGACTATAGTACTAATATACTAATACTAGTGTAATAGTACTGTTTTAGCAGTGTACTATTACTAGTGTACTAGTATTATCTTAGTAATAATGTACTAATACTAGTGGTAATGTATTAGTACTACAATATTAGTAGAATAGTACATTAGTACTCTAGTACACGATTATACTTGTACTAGTACATTACACTAGTACTAGTGCACTAGTACACTACAACTAGTACTCTAGTGTACTAGACTTAGTGAACTAGCACTAGCTTACGCGTACTAGCTAGTACTAGTGTACTAGTACTAATGTACAACTGCACTAGTATTAATGACAAAAGAAACAATATAGATTTAATATATCTAGACTTTGCAAAAGCTTTTGATACCGTCCCACACGAAAGACTACTTACTAAATTAGCTTTGCATGGAATAAGTGGTAGCCTATTAGGTTGGACTAGTAATTGGTTGAAAGGTCGAAAACAGAGAGTTGTTTTAAATGGAAAAACTTCTGGATGGAAAAATGTTGCAAGTGGAGTTCCTCAGGGTTCCGTTCTTGGGCCACTTCTATTCATAGTATATATAAATGATATAGACAATGGACTAAAATCTACTGTTTCCAAATTTGCTGATGATACAAAACTGTGCGGAGTGGCAAATGATCACTCAAACCAATTAGATATTCAAGAAGATTTAGATAAATTACAGCAATGGTCTGAAAAGTGGCTAATGAAATTTAACACAAGTAAATGCAAGGTAATGCACATAGGTAAAAATAACAGTAAGTACGATTACAAGTTATTTGGAAATTCGTTAACAAAAGTGGATAGTGAAAAAGATCTCGGCGTAATTATTAGTAACGACCTCAAATCATCCAAGCAGTGTATTTCAGCCTCTGAGAAAGCAAATAAGATTCTGGGATTGATTGCGCGATCTTTTGATTTCAAAAGTCCATCACTCATTAACAAGCTATATAAATCGTTAGTTCGTCCACATTTGGAATATGCTGTTTCCGTATGGTCACCGAATCTCATTAAAGACATTGACAGACTGGAAAAAGTACAACGGCGAGCCACAAAACTGATTCCAAATATCAAAAATAAATCATACGAAAATCGACTTAAGCACATGAATCTGTTTTCCCTAAAAAAGCGTAGACTCAGAGGTGACTTGATACAGGTCTTTAAGATATTAAAGGGAATTGACAACATCAAAAGTGACAACATTTTCACATTGAATGAGAATCCGACAAGAAACAATGGTCTCAAACTGTCCGGAAATAGATTCAATTTGGAAGTAGGTAGAAACAACTTTGCCAACCGTGTAGTTAATGAATGGAATAAACTTCCTGCACAGGTAGTGCAATGTAGTTCAGTTCGAAGCTTTAAGAATCATTTAGATAAATACCTAAGTAAGATGCTGTAATGATTATAATTTATGTTATATTATTTGTTTTTGTTTTGTTATAATTTGTCTGTCTGATTTTCATTTATTATTAGTTATATGTCAATTTATAATCATTTACTATTTACCTTTTTGTTTGTTATTCAACTATACCTATGCATTTATTTATGTATTTTATTTGTTATTTTTACATTATTATAGTTTTAATTTATTATTAAAATTATTTTTTTTTTTTTTTTTTTTTTTTTTTTTTTTTTTTTTTTTTTTTTTTTTTTTTTTTTTTTTTTTTTTTTTTTTTGCATCCGACCTAGATATGGATCAAAAGGTCTCCTGTCGGCATGCTCCGCCTTTGTAATCCTTTGTAATAGTAATGTACTTGTGTACAATTGCTATTGTACTAATGTACGTTTACTAATGTTCTATCAGTGTATTAGTTTTCCAGTACTAGTGTACTAGTGAATTAGTACTAGTTTACTCTTACACTAATATAAGTACACTAGAACTACCACACTAGTATTAGTACAATAGCACTAGCACACTAGTACTAGTATAATAGAACAATAGTACTAGTACACTGGTAACTAGAGAATACTAATACATTAGTGTACTAGTACAAGTGTACTAGTTTATTAGTACAAGCGTATTAATGCTAGTGTATTAGTAGTATCGTACTAGTACAAGTGTACTATTACTAGTTTACTAATATGCCAGTGTATTAGTACTAGTGTAATAGTGCTGATATCAATTTATACTATTAAATATGTACACTAGTAGTAGTGTGCTAGTGCTGCTGCACAAGTACTAATACACTACTAACCTAGAACATTAGTACTAGTACAATTATACTGGTACATTTGTACCACTACACTAGTACACTAATAGCCTACACTAGTATTGTTACACTAGTGCTAGTGCTCAAAATAGTACATTAGTACAAGGCTAGTACACTAGTATTTGTACACATTAGTTCTAGTATTAGTGTACAAAGATACTAGTGCTAATATACTAGTACTAGTGTAATAGTACTCTTGTAGTACCAGTGTACTAGTAATCTTTTAGTACTAATGTACTAGCAATCTTTTGGTACTAGTGTACTAGCACTAGAGTTCTAGTATTATTTTGCTAAATACTATTGTACGAGTAGTATACTAGTTTACTAGTACTAGGGAACTAATACTAATATACTATTGTACTATTGTGTTAGAACTAGTGTACTAATTCTAGTACATTATTATTAGTACACTAAATTGGTATCAGCATATTGTACTAATAGTAGTATAAAAGTACTAATATTTTAGTACTAGTTTACTAGTATTAATCTATTAGTACTTATACACTAGTGTACTAGTGTATTTAAAGTAATGTACTAGAATACTAATACATTGATACACTTGTACATTAGTACGCAGTACTAGTACATTAGTTCTAGTACACTAATATGATTCTAGTTCACTAGCATTAGAACTTTGTAGTGCACTAGATATATTACACTAATACTTCTACCATAGTACTAGTACACTATTGTACTGGTACTAATGTACAAATGTACCAGTATTAGTTTATTAGTACTCGTGTAGTAATACTGCTGTAGTATTACTAGAGTATCAGGGCTAGTGTACTACTGTACTAGTACTAGTGTGAAAGTACTATTACATATACATTAGTGTACTACCACTAATATACTAATATACTAGTACAAATGTATTAGTGTACTAGTACTAGTGCATTAGTACTTGTGTAATATTGTACTAGTAATGTACTAATAGTAATATACTAATGTAATAGTACATAAGTGCACTAGTATTAATGCACTATAATACAATAGTAATAGTGCAATTGTGCTAGTAAAGTAGTACTAGTACACTAATACTAAAACACTAGAACTTGTGCACTACTAGTACACTAGTACTAATAAATTAGTACTAGTATTATTATACAAGGACACTAGTTCTAGTGCAATAATACATTACTAGACTAGTTCTTTAATACATAATCGTTAGTACATCAGTTCTAGTACGTCAGAGAGCGCCACCAAGTCTTCAAGAGATCTACGTCGCCAACGACGCCCTCCAACACTAAGACCAATCTCCAACAAAGAGCGCCACCAAGACTCCAACAGACCTACGTCGCCAACGACACTCTCCTTACGCCCCCCCCTTTTATATTATTGTCTTTTGTTTACATACCCACACGTAAACACACATATGTATATAATCGTAATATTCTCTCTTCCTCATACACTCTAAACCCAACATAAACACTAACCTTTCCTCACTAATTGCAGCAGTGCCCTTAACCGCAAATTTTGACCAACGGCATCCCCCCCCATCACTGCGACTCTCCATCCCCCTTCCCTCCATACGTCAACCTGGGTAAGCAGATCTTTTTCCGTTTATTTAGCCACCTAGTAGCAACAAGGTCTATTTTTTTTTTTTTTTTTTTTTTTTTTTTTTTTATGAATAGGGCCGAACACCACTCTGACGCAACAAACAGACCCATCACACGAAGCCACTCTGCGCGAATGTCTGAGACACAGGACATGACCACTCAGCACTCAAACAATTCGTCACAAGAGGCAAACACGTCGCAAAGCAACATGACTACCCAAAAGCCAATCACAGTTATAAAGGACGAGACGACCTTGCCACTTTTCAATGGTAGGAACATCCCTGTACACAATTTCCTCACGGAGGTTGAAGCAGAGATAACACGTAGAGGTGCCACTGATGACAAAACTAAAATGTCCATTTTAACATCTAGGATAGACAAACACGACACCTTGGCTGGGTATGTCATTCAGTCTGACGTCTTCTTGGAAACAGATAACTATGCGAATTTCGTCACAGAATTCAAAAAAGCCTTTGCCAAGACTTTAAATCACGGGCCATACACAACTAAGGACAGAGCAGCTAAAAATAGCGTCTACCTTTAAAAAGGAACTCAGGGAAAGCCTTAATAATGGAATAAACTTAGTAACCATGTAGTAAGCGCTGAAACTATCAGTTGTTCTAAGAAACGATTAGGCAACTTTATGGATGGGGATGACAGGTAGTGATGGATACGGAGCTGCCTAGTGTAGGCCTTGTGGTCTCTTGCAGTCTTCTTCATTCTTATGTTAAATTCTCGTTAAGTCGACCACCTCAATGTGACCAAGCAGGTAAAGCCTGATTTAACGTCAAGTAATTCTAGCACAACTGTTCAAACTAACTCTGCTTCATCACACGAAGATACACCAGCTCTTGATGGCACCGACGAACACACACATGCACATGACTCTAATCCTTCCATTTAACTACCAGCTGTAGGAAGACATTCCAAGCGTAACAGGCGCGCACACTCTTCTCGAATGTAAAAATCTGCGAAACGAAATACAAAACACCCAGTAAATAACGTTGATCTTTCACCGGCGGAAGACCATTTATTGCCCCTCTTAGAGGCATTCAACACACACTCCGCTCCAGTCTCGGAAGTGTTATCTACTCTCCAACACACGCACGCAGTGCTTATCAGCCCAAAGACGCTGTTCCCTCGTGAATACACACGGGTACATATACGAGTTTTCCAAGCACAAGACACCGATGTACTCTGTATGCCAGAAATTTGCCGCGTAAATGGTATTTCCCTGATTTCAGCCATCAGCTCTACGTTAAAGAAAGGTCCCACTTGCATCTTAATTGCCAATGACACTAACGCACCCCTCCATCTCAGTTGGTACAAACATTTGCGATTTCCAAGTTTATCCTTCACGTATTAAAGTCATGGATGACAAGTTCCCAACTTCTCAAGTTTGTGCCAGTTTCCGATGTGCCAGGAGCACAGGAGCCCATTGCTGCATCTCAGCTTAACCATATTGATTTCCCTGATGCACAAGCAGACTTACTTGCACTTTGCAACAAGTTCAGAAAGACCATTGCCACGGAAGGTGAACCCCTTGGAGCCACTAATCTTATTCAGCATCATATACCCCTTCGTGAAAACTCAAAACCATGTTACATTTCCGCATACAGATTACCACACAGCAAATGCATGATTGTAGATAACCTTATTCAAGACATGATTGCGCAAGATGTCTGAACCCTCCATTAGCGAATGGAATTTTCCACTTCTCATAGTGCTAAAACAAGACGGGTCCTTCCGACCTGTAGTAGATTTCAGAGAGTTAAATAAACTCACTGTTCCCGACCGATACCCGATTCCACTCCTTCACGACCTCCTCCACTCTGTCGGTGAAAACAACGTAGTTTTCACGACCTTGGACCTTATGTCGGGATATTTCCAGATCCCCCTTGCCCCAGAGTCTAGACCGCTGACAGCTTTTAGCACACCCACAGGACACTATCAATTCAAACGACTCGCCATGGGTCTCATATCAGCTCCTTCAGTGTTCACACGTCTCATGCACAAAGTACTTGCAGGTCTTATTGGTCATTCTGTGTTCAAGTACCTCGATGACGTCATCATAGCTTACAAATCAATTGACGAACATCTACACACTCTGCACATTGTCTTCTCGCGACTAGAACAGGCAGGTCTCAAAATGAAGCTTAAGTATTCTTACCTTCAGAGAGAAATACGTTTCCTAGGGCATGTCCTTAATTCAAAAGGAATCTTAACTTCGCAGGACAATGTCAAGGCAGTCATAGACTTTCCACGCCCTACTTCTGTTGAACATACACGTTCATTCCTTGGTCAGTCAGGTTTTTACAGACGTCACATTCAAGGTTACGCTAGTATAGCAACACCTTTAACGTCACTACTTAAGAAGGACACGCCCTTCAATTGGACACCTGACCAAGAGAAAGACTTTAATGACTTAAAGAAAGCCTTAACCACAGCACCTATTCTTGCCTTTCCAAACCACAAGCTTCCCTTTACAATTTACACTGATGCGTCATATACAGGTTTAGGCGCTGTTCTCATGCAACACCACGACATAAAACTCAGACCAATTGCCTATGCAAGCTGCACACTCAGCAAGTACGAGCGGAATTACTCAATCGCAGAGATAGAAGCCTTAGCAGTGATATACACACTCAAACATTTCAGAGACATCATCCTCGGTTACAAACTCGTATGCCCATTTATAACACCCAAGACTCTAATTTCTGACAACGGAAGTGAGTTCAACAATGAGATTCTTTCGCATATTTGCGATTATTTTCAAATCAAGAAATGTAAAACTACTGCTTACCATCCTAGTTCAAATGGCCTAGTTGAACGATAAAATAGAAAGATTCTCAATGTTATTAGACATCTTGCTTCTGATCTTCAACCTTCCTGGGATGAACGTGTCCCCATGATTCAAGCATGTTTGAATTCTGCGGTAAATAAGTAAATCTCGGAGTCACAGCATTCTGTTATTTTTGGCTCAAACGATTTCCATATGATCTCCTTTCAAACTTACCACCCATTTATAACTTTAATGATTTTGTAAAGGTCAAAGTAGCTAATTTCAATCACTTATTCAAAAGGATACATAATTCCCTCCATCTAACGAACGACGCAATGGTCCGGTTGCACAACAAATCAACCAGAACTGATACCTTTGATATTGGAGACATTGTTTTATACCCTTAACCACACACCCACCTCCAAGCTCTCACTTAAATTCTCTGGACCCTATCGCATTATTGGTCATGAATCTAACAACGGACATCCTAAAATGCGTCCAAACGCGTCCGATGGCGACCTATGGCGCCCAATCACTTTAAATGTTTATCAATTTGGCTAGAAACAATTCAGAAATAAAGATATATTGCTAGTGACCCGGTTCCCCGTGGCTCAGACATAGAAACTGTGCCTTCTCAAGCTCACCCTACTCAGGACATAGAGAACAACCCCCAATCCTCTTCGCAAATTACACCTGTGCCACTTCCCCGCTATAGTCTTCGTAACAGCCACACCTAGTACTTGTACAATAATACACAAAATACACAAGTACTAGTACTTGTACTAGTACACTTGTGAATTAGAATTAATTTATTAGTATTAGTGTACTAATGCTAGTACACTAATACTAATGTACTAGTGTACTAGTATTAGTACATTAGTGCTAATACATTAGTACATTACTATATTAAAACTACACCAGTACAATGATATGAGTAAACTAATACTAATACTCTAGTACTAGTACAGTAGTGCTAGTGCTAGTGTGCTAATACTTGTTTACTAATAATAGTGTATTTATGTAGTATACTAGCATTTGTATACTAGTACAAGTGTACTAATACTAGTGTACTAGTACTAATATACTAGTTTTGATACTAAATACAAAAGTACTATGTACTAGTATTAGTTCACTAGTACTAGCACACAAGTACTAGTACACTAATATGGTTGCATAATAAAACTAGTACTTCTACCCTATTACTTGTACACTAGTGTACCAGTACTAATGTACAAGTAATCTAGGACCTATGTCTAATGTATAAGTACTATTGTAGTATTACTAGTGTACTAGTACTAGTGTACTTGTATACTAGTCTACTAGTACACTAGTGCTAAAAGAATAGTACTAATACACTAGTACTAGAAATCTAGTACTAGCACAATAGTACATTTATACTAGTACACTAGTAATAATACACTTACAGTTCACTAATACTAGTGTACTAATGCTAGTATACTAATAAGGTAATAATAGTAATTTAGTAATAATATTGTAATAGTACTAATGCACTAGTGTACTAGTTATAGTACAGTAGTATTAGTACATTAGTATTACTATTGTACCAGTCTAATAGTACTAGTGTATTTATGTGCTAGTGTACTAGTGCTAGTGTAGTGATGTACTAATATTTATGCCCTAGTACTAGCGTACTAATACTAATAAAGTGTACTAGTGTAGTACTAAACTAGTACACTAGCCGTACTGGTGAATTGGTAGTATATTTGTGTACTAGTACTAATGTACAAGGAATAGTGTATTACTACAAGTGTGTAACTTAATAATAATAATATAATAATAATAAAAGGTTTATTTCTATTACAGTGGTACACTGACAATAATACATTGGAAAAGTTGATTAAAGATATAAAACTTGGAATATATACATGGAGCAATTTTACAATGAGTTAATTATGTGCACAATAGATGGGATAGCACTGTTTTTGTAGCGGTCTGTCCTTGGCGCTTTGATTGGTATGAGTCTATTTTTGTGTCTAGTGGCGTGGCGAGTTGGTGGAGCATCAGGAGGGAGGAGGTGACGGTGTCTAGGGTGGGAAAGCAGGCTTTCCCCAAATTTCCTTAGTGCCTCCCCGTGCTGCTGGGACACCCTAGAGTAAGGGTGGTAAGAGCATGGTCGTAGCTGCTGTACTCCACTCCCAGGATGATCCTGCACGCTCTCTTTTGTACCCTCTCCAGCTTTTGTCTCTGTGTGAGGGTGAGTGAGCTGCGCCAGGCTGGTGAGCCGTACATGAGGGTGGGGAGTATGAAAGTTTTGTAGACCTCCTGTAGCTCAGATGTAGGTGTTCCTAGTGATTTTAACCTACTCAGCATATACAGTTTGTATGACGCTGTCCTGACTATATTGGTGATATGTTGGTTCCAATTTAATTGAGCATCGAGTGTGATGCCCAAGATCTTGGTGGATTGCACCAATTGGAGGGGGTGGGGGCCCAATGAAAGTTGTGGAGGAGGTAATGCTTGGGTGGAGGTACAAAAGTGCATCACTACGGTCTTGTTGGTGTTGATTGTGACGTTGTTGTTTTCCGTCCACATCATGAGCTTGTTCAGGGTGTTTTGTAGTGGTGCGTAATCAGGCCGCCTGGTGTTGATGGGGATGCCTACGGTGCTGTCATCCACGTACTTCCATCTGTGAGGAGTGTCCATGAGGGCGTCGTTGATAAGGATGAGGAAGCATAGGGGACCCATTTTGGTACCCTGGGGGACCCCACAAGTTAAAGGGAGGAGGGGGGAAGTTGACCCTTGGCACCTGACCGCCTGCCGTCGTCCGGTGAGGAAATCTGCCAGCCATGCTATTAGGTGGGGCTGGATCCCCAGTTGGATGGCTTTGGAGAGAACAACATTGTGGCCTTCCTGAAGTCTACAAAGGTAACAGCTAGGGATGTGTTACGCTTGTCTAGGTTGCTGTGAAGGAAGTTGAGTAGGTCAATGAGACAGTGAGTGGTAGAGGAGGATTTCATGTTGCCAAATTGTTGGGCATCTATTGAGTGTTTTATGTTGCTGTAAACGGAGTTAAAAACCAAGTCTTCACATATAAGGCTTGGGATAGGGGTGATGGCGATGGGCCTAAGGTCACTTAGTGATTGTGGGCTGAGGGTTTTGGGGATGGGAGTAACATATGATATTTTCCAGTCGCTGGGGCAGGTGTTTTGGCTTAAAGAGGCATTAATTATGGAGGAGAGTGGGAGGGCAAGTTCAGGGGCAAATTCCTTGTAGATTTTAATAGGAAGGTCAGAGGGGGTTGTGGATCTATTTTGTTTGAGTTTACCCAGCTTAGTAGCTACGTCGGAAACTTGAACTTGAATGGGGGGTGAGGGGGAAGGGAGGTAGGCAGGTAGGCGGGAAGGGTCGAGAGGGGGTAATGTCTGACAGATAGAGGCGAAGTGGGAGTTGATCTCCTGGGCTGCTAGTGTAGTAGTATACTAATATAGTACTAGCGTGTTAATACTAATGTACTAGTATACAAATGCACTATTATAATATAATAGTACAATTGTATATTACTACACATGTACTAGTACACTAGTATTAGTATATTAGTACTACTACACTAATACATTAGTTCTAGTACGCTAGCATTAATACAGTTGTGGTAGGACACTAATATTCTAATACACAAGAACTAGTAATTTTACCCTATTACTTGTACACTAGTGTACTAGTGCTAGTGTTTTTAGTGTACTAGTACATACATATACCAAGGCTTTTTTCCCCTTACAGGGGGGTAGCCAAAAAGAAAAAGGCATAAAATCATTCCCACCCATTCCATCCCTGAATACACTTCACACCCCTCCACCCTCCCTCTTATCTTAGCACCTCCTGAATGACGGGTCATCCCTGCACCTTGTCCACTGCCCTGGGTCAGAAGCAGTGTCGCAAGACACAGCACATCCACAGCAAGGCCGCTTCATTAAATCGGCGACCCCCCCTCTCCGTCCCCCCATTGCATAAAATGAGAGGACGGGGTGAAATCCCTTCGGGCTGCGTCAAAATTTGCTCACACATACTACCTCACCCCCCATCCACCCGCCCATTCCACCTCATGCAATCACAACATCATCCATATACAACCATTCTCCATTCACCCCTGTCTTCTGTCCTCTCCCGTCCTTCCTCAACAGACATTCCCCTCTTCCCCAAAGCCCCCTTCACCCCATCCATCCACCTCATCCTAGGACGTCCCCTCATGTTTACTCCCTCCACATCTGCTTTCCATACCTCTTTTACTAGTCTTTCTTCACTCATTCTTTCCATGTGTCCAAACCATCCTAATATTCTTTCATCAACCCTATCTCCCAGCTCCTTTTCCACCCGTTCTCCTCCTCACCTCCTCATTTCTCACTCTATCTACCCTAGTACCCCCATCATACTTCTCAGACACCTCATCTCAAACACATTCAAACTCCTTCTCTCTTCTTCTCTTATGTTCCATGTTTCTGCCCCATACAGTTCTGTTGGCACACTCACTCCTTCATACAGTCTCCTCTTAGCATCCATTCCCAAATGTCTATTCCTCATTACACTTTTTAATCCACCAAGGCATTTACTCGCTTCTCTCAATCTACATTCTACCTCCACTTTCACTCCACCTTTCCCTGCCACATTTGCACCCAAGTATCTAAAACTATCCACTTCCTCCAGTCTCTCTCCCTTAATGCTCACTTCCAGTCTACTGCCACTTTCACCCCTTGTACATCTCATCACCTTACTTTTACCCACATTTATCTTTAGCTTTCTTCTATCACATACTCTCCCAAACTCTGCCACCAACTTCCTCAATCCCTCCTCCGATCCTGCCACAAGCGCAGTATCGTCCGCAAACAACAGCTGGCTCACCTCCCACTTTTCTCCATTTTCTTTAACCATCTCCAATCCCTTGCCCACTACCCTTGCATTTACCTCTCGCACCACCCCATCCATGTATAAGTTGAACAGCCAGGGCGACATAACGCATCCTTGACGAAGTCCCACCTTTACCTCGAACCACTCACTCTCTCCATTTCCAATCCTGACACAAGCTCTACTATTCTCATAAAAACTCTTGACAGCTCCCAGAAGCTTTCCTCCTATCCCGTATATCTGCATAACCTCCCACACTGCCTTTCTGTCTACCCTATCATAAGCCTTTTCCAGATCCATAAAAGCCCAAAAAACATCCTTCCCCTTTCCTATAGCTTTCTCACATATCTGTCTTACCACAAAGATCTGATCTACACAACCTCTACCCATCCTAAATCCACACTGTTCCTCACCAATTACTCCTTCTGTTCCTCTCCTAATCCTCTCAATCAAGATCCTAACATAAGCCTTCCCAACTACACTTAACAAGCTAATCCCTCTGAAACTACTACATTCACACTTGTCCCCTTTTTCCTTGTAAAGAGGAATTATACAGGCACTCCTCCAGTCCTCCGGCACTTTACCCTCTCTCCAACAAACATTAAATAACCTCACCAACCAGTCCACCATCACTGTACCTCCCTTTTTCAGACATTCCGCATGGCATCCATCCAGACCAGGTGCCTTACCTGCTTTCATCATCTTAACAACTGCCTTCACCTCATCCTTCCTTATTTCTCCTCCATTCTACTAGTACTATACTAATACTAATATACTAGTGTAGCACTAATACGATATTACTAGTACAATAGTATAAATACACTAGTACTAGCATTCTAGTAAAATAGTACACTAGTGTATTAGTACTAGTTTACTAGTACTAGTGCATTAATGCTAGTATACCAAATGTACTAGTGTACCAGTACCATTGTAGTAGCACTAGTTCACTAATGCTAATACAATAGTGCACTAGTATATTAGTACTAGTGCACTAATGTACATGTGTACTAGTACTATGTACTAGTCTGCTAGAACTAGTGTACTTATGTACTAGCGTATTATTACTTGTGTTCTAGTACTAGCGTACTAATAATAGTGTAATAGTACTAGTGTACTAGTCTGCTAGAAATACAATACTTATGTACTAGTGTATCCATACTAGTATTCTAGTACTAATATACCAGTGCCCTAGTACACTAAAACTAATCAAATATTATAATATAAATACAGTACTAGCACACTAGTACTAATACATGAGTACTAGTACATTTGTACATTATTACAAGTACACTAGTGTATTACTACTAGTATACTAGAACTAATGTATTAGTATTTTTGTACAAGTACCAATGAACTACTAGTGTAGTACTGCTAATGTACTAGTACCAGTACTAGTGTACTACTAAAATAGAAATTGATTAATGTACTATTAGTAGTACACTATGGTGGTACACTAGAACTAGTACTTCTACCCTATTAATTGTACATTGTAATAGTGTACAAGTGTATCAGTGCTAATGTATTAAAGGGAGTAGTGCCACTAATGTACTAGTACTAATACTATTGTACTACTGGTGTACTAATACTAGTGTAATAGTACACTAGTACTAATACAATAGAACAAGTACATTATAGATACACTAGCACTAGCCCAGACAGAGAGAGTCGGCCACATTAGACGGCGAGGGAGACGGGAGGAGCGGAGGGGCTTTTGTCCCATCTTTCGCTTTTGAACCTCTGGCACCCGTAGTGTAGTGACACATTACTATTACCGTTAGGTAACCTATAGTCACTCCTTGTCTTTGATGTTTAATGTGCCTTTCTTGCTCAGAGACTATGTTCACTGGCGAGTCATCTCGTCTATGTATAAACTTGTAATTTTATATTTATAGAAAGGGAAGGAATATATTAAAAAAAAAAATCCAAAAGACTATAAACTAACCGAGCAAGTGGGTCTGCCCCACATCTATCATAACTCTTACTTCCTTCCATTTCACTCTTTCCTTCCACTGAACCCCGAATTCCCCCCTCCCTCCCTTTCTCCCATCTTATCTATCCTGCCCTCTAACTAAGAAAGGGAAGGTTGAACCGATCCCGCGCAAGCGGGTGGTCTTATCTAGCAAGTCGCAAGTCGCAAGTCGCAAGAAGGTAGAAATTGAGGAACAAGAGTTTTCTTACTGGTACGCACTACCAACAGTGGCATCCCCTCGCCAGCTACTACAAATTGTAACCCCGGAGAGTTGTTGTTGTTGTTGTCGTTCCCTAGACTGTCTGTCCGAGCAGTCCCGTCTCCCCAAGGAAGGCCACAGCCGAAACTGGGTTTTCCCACAAATCCTTTATAGAGTGTATGTTGTGTTGTTTGCGTGCGTGATTGTGTATAATGCAGTCTTCCATTATGTGTTGTATGGTATGGGGTGAAGTGTTACATCCTGGGCAGCTGTTCACAACACGGTCGTCCAGCCTCTTCTGGTAGCTTAGAAGTGCTGGGTGGTGACCGCATCGCAGTCTGGCCAAGTGGACTCTATCCTTTCGTGGGAGAGAGGATTCAGAAGGGTAGATATCAGGGGGTCTGGCATGCAGCAGTGTGTTAATGGAGCGGTGAATGATATGATTATGAATATGTTTCCGGAGGCTGGTATTTGGTGGTTGTGGAGGAAGAGAAGAGAGTATCTGTGCGTAATAAAGGTCTTTGGGTGTAGTTTTAATGTTTCTTGGTGTGTGTGGGTGTTCTGCTATGTAGTGTAGCGGGTGTGATGTGTTTGTGGTGGCTGCAGCAAGTGTTTGTGTGCCTCTCATGTCGAGGTGGTCCTTGACTTTGAGGACTTTTGTTTCATGGTGTAAATGGTCTGTAGGTGTTGTATTTGTGCAGCCTGTAATTGTTTTTAGGGCTTTGTTTTGTATGATTTGAAGGGTGTTGTGGTGTGTCTCACTGAGATTAGGAGCCCATGCAGGACTCGCATAATTCATCACTGAGCGTATGCATTGTTTGTATATTGTTATATTAGTTTCTTTGTTTTTGTTCCAGTGATTGACTTGAGTGCGTTAAGTCTAGGTGTGCATTTGTTTTTTATGTTTGTGAGGTGTTGTTTGAAAGACATGGATGTATCGTATGTTACACCAAGAATTTTCGGTGTGTTTGTGTGTGGTATTAGAGTGTTGTTGATGTAGAGATGAGGTATGTATTTGTGTTCTTTTGTCCAGTTGGTGAGAAGTGTTGCTGTAGATTTGGTTGGAGCTATTTTGAGTCTGTTTGTGATGAACCATGTGTTGAGTGTGTCAAGGTAAGGCTGGATTATTTCTGCAGCTTTGTCTGTGTTACGATGTGTGCATGTGCCGTTCCCGCTGCTACCCGCCGGGCCTGGTGCTGTCCATCGCCAACCTCACTGTCCGCTGGTCGTCACCGCCCACACCACCCAGCCGCACCCTGTCTCGGACCGCCCGCTGAGTCACCGCCGTCTGTCACGGACCGCCCTTCCTCCTGGTCCCCGCCACCCCCAAGCCGCCGCCCCGACCTGACGATAACGCTGTCTCCAGCCGCCGCCACCGCCCGGAGTTGTCCCTGTCGCCGTCGCCCCCAACCGACTCTGCCGTCACCGCCAGAGCTTCCGACGCCCCCGCCGGACTGCCCGCCACTCCCGCATCCGCCTGCCCCGGAATGCCTGCTGAGCCGCCACTGCCTGGCACGGACCTCTGCACGGTGGGCCATCGCCTCCTCGTCCATGGACTAATGCCGGCAACTCCTACTGGACTGCCGCCTGCCCTGCCCTGCCGGACAGACGCCAGCCGCCAACCGTCGCTACCGGATTGCCAGCCATACCACCTCCTCGTCCACGGACCCGGGCTGCCAGCTAGACCACCCCGCCCGCCCACGAATCACGAACGTCAGTCACTGGACACGCACATGCGTCCAATGCCAAAGTTCCATTGTATGGCGCCACACACGCTCTCCAGCAGCTATACCTGCACCAGCAAAAAAGGTCACTTCACTCGCCAACTTGAAACCATCGAAATCTGCATCGTTCCTCCTTCCTCGTCACAAGGGGGAAGTATTGTAGTGACACATTACTATTATCATTATGTAACCCATAGTCACCCCATGTGTAATGTTCCTTTCTTGCTCAGAGACTATGTTCACCGGCGAGTTATCTCGCCTATGTATAAGTTTGTAATTTTGTGTTAATAGAAATAGAAGGTAAGAAATGAAGAACAAGATATTTCGTAACCTCCCTTTACTAAGTGCTTAGTAGAAGCACTTGGTAAGGCGAGATAGACGGGAGGAGACTGGGCCCAAGGGCGTGATGGTGGCGTCCCTCCAAAGTTGGGCGGGGAGCTTTTGTCCCGCTTTTCGCTCTTGGGCCTCTGGCGCCCGTACTGTTGGCCTGAACGGTGTCCAAGTGGACACCACAGGAGCCCGGGCCCATCTCGACCGGTGGGTGAGATGATGGGTAAATCGGAGCAGGTGACCAAAATGACACCCTAAAATGGGCAGGTGACCGATTTGGCCTAAACTTTACTCAGAGGGAGAGAGTCGGCCACAGTGAACGGCGAGGTAGACGGGAAGAGCCTGGACCCAAGGGCGTGGCGGTGGCGCCCCTCCAAAATTGAGTGGGAGGGCTTTTGTCCCGTTTTTCGCTCTTGGGTCTCTGGCGCCCGTACTATTGGCCTGAGCTGTGTCCAAGTGGACACCGCAGAAGTCCGGGCCCACCTCGACCGCCGTTTTTTGCTTTTGGGCCTCTGGCGCCCGTACTGTAGTGACATATTACTATTACCGTTAGGTAACCTATACTCACCCATTGTCTTTGATGTTTAATGTGCCTTTCTTGCTCAGAAACTATATGTATAAAATTGTAATATTTGTGTTGATACAAAGGGAATTTAGAAATTGGGAAACAAGAGTTTTCTTAACCTCTCCTTACTGGTACACACTACCACCAAGTGTTTAGTTGTAGCAACAATGGCACCTCCTCGCCAGCTACTGCAGTAATGTCGGCCTGAGCGGTGTCCAAGTGGACCCCTCAGGAGCCTTGGCACCCCTCGACCTGTAGGTGAGATGCTGGGTCAATTGGAACAGGTGACCAAAATGACCCCCAAAATTCTGCATGGATTTTACCTAAAATCGGCAGGTGACCGATTTGGCCCAAACATATCCCAGAGAGAGAGAATCGGCCACATTGGACAGTGGGGTAGACGGGAGGAGCCTTGGCCCAAGGGCGTGGCGGTGCCGCCCCTCCAAAACTGGGCGGGGGGGCTTTTGTCCCGTTATTCGTTCTTGGGCCTCTGGCGCCCGTACTGTTGGCCTGAGCGGTGTCCAAGTGGACACCACAGAAGCCCGGACCCATCGCGAACTGTGGGTGAGATGGTTGGTAAATCGGAGCAGGTGACCAAAATGACCCCCGAAAGACTGCAAGGGATTTTGGCCAAAATGGGCAGGTGACCGATTTGGCCTAAACTTTACTCAGAGGGAGAGAGTCGGCCACAGTGAACGGCGAGGTAGATGGGAGGAGCCTGGGCCCAAGGGCGTGGCGCTGGCGCCCCTCCAAATTTGAGTGGGAGGGCTTTTGTCCCGTTTATTGCTCTTGGGCCTCTAGTGCCCGTCCTGTGGACACCACAGGAGCCCGGGCCCATCTCGACATGTGGGGTACATAATGTGCTAATACTAGTGTATTTATACTAGTGCTCTAGTACTAATTAACTACTGTACTATACTAGTACTAATACAATAGCACTAGTTCACTAGTATAAATACACTAGTACAATATTACACTTGTACTATTACACAGGTACTAATACACTAGTACTAGTTTACTGGTAATAATGCTAGTATGCTAATTCTAATGTACTAGTGCACTAGTTTTATTGCACAAGTACACCTGTTCTAATACAATAGTACACTAGTAATTAGTACTAGTGCAGTAGTATACATGTGTACTAGTACTAATGTGCCAATACTAGTTTAGTAATGATAGTGTACTAGTGCACTAGTTATTGTACACTAGTACTAATACATTAATACTAGTACTAATGTACCAGCCTACTAGGTACTAGTGTATTAGTAGAAGTCTACTAGTGCTAATGTAGTAATGTACTAATACTTGTATCCTAGTACTAGTGTACTAGTAAGGAAGACTACTAGTATCAGTTTACAGGTATTACACTAATACATGTATAGTAGAACTACACTAGCATTAGTACACTTGTACTAGTAAACTAGTAGTACACTTGTGTACTAGTACTATTGTACAAGTAATACTGCATTATTACTAGTGTAGTAAAGTGTAGTATACTAATACTTGTACATTAATACACTAGTACTAGTACATTAGCACTAGTACACACCAGTACATACTTTTAGTATGCTAGCATTAATACACTTGCAGGACACTAATATGGTAATACACTAGAACTAGTACTTCCGCCCTATTATTTGTACACTAGTATACTAGTGTATTTATACTAGTGTACTAGTACACTAGTACTAATAGAGTAGTACTAGTACAATAGTATGAATACACTAGTACTAGAACAATAGTACACTAATACTAGTACACTTGTACTAATACAATTGTATAAATACACTACTACTTGCACACTAGTACTAGTACAATAGCACACTAATACTAGTACACTAGTACTAATATAGGAGTACTAGTACACTAGTGTATGAACTAGTTTATTAGTACAAGTGCACTAATATTAGTATACTAATACAAATGCAGTTGTGTACTAGTACTAGTGTACTAGTACACCAGTGCTAATATAATAGTACACTAGTATATTAGTACTAGTACAATAATATTAGTAAATTCATACTAATATTCTAGTATTAGTACACTAGTGTGCTAATACTAATGTATTAGTATTAGTGTTATAATACACTAATACTAATACATTAGCACTAGTACTAATGCATCAGTCTATTAGTACTAGTGTACTAATACTTGTGTCCTAGTACTAGTACTGATAAGAAAGACTACTAGTATTATTTTACAGGTACTAGTGCAGACTACACTAGCATTAATACATTCATACTAGAAAAATAGTGGTTCACCTGTGTACTAGTACTAATGTACAAGTGTATTAGTATTATTGTAATAGAACTAGTATAGTATACTAGAACACTTGTAAATTAGTACTAGTACATTAGCACTAGTGCACTAGTATATAATTTTAGTATGCTAGCATTAACACACTGGTAGGACACTAATATGGTAGTACACTAGAACTAGTACTTTCGCCCTATTATTTGTACACTAGTGTACTAGTATATTTATACTAGTGTACTAGTACAATAGAAATATACTAGTATTAGCACTTTAGTACTAGTACACTAGTGTATTAGTACTTGTTTACTAGTATAAGTCTACTAATGCTAGTATACCAATGTAGTGTACTACTACTATTGTACTAGTACAATAGTGCTAATACAATAGTACACTAGTATTAGTACTAGTACACTACTAGTACAATAGTATTAGTAAACAAATAATAGTACTCTAATACTAGTACACTACTGTGCTAATGATAGTTTACTAATAGTGCACTAGTACTAATGTACTAGTGCAATAGTTATAGTACACTAGTACTAATACATTAGTACTAGTACTAATGTACCAGTCTACTAGTACTAGTGTACTAGTGCTAGTGTAGTCGTGTACTAATACTTGTGTCCTAGTGCTAGTGTACAAGTACTAATAAGGAAGACTACTAGTATTAGTTTACAAGTACTAGTAAACTGGAACTAGTATAGTAGTACTACTACACTAGCCTTAATACACTCATACTAGCAAAGTAGTAGTACACTGGTGTACTATGACTAATGTACAATAGTGTAGTATAATACATTAGTGCTAGTGTACTGAGTACTAGTACACTTATACATTAGTACACTAGTACATAATTTTAGTATGCTAGCATTAATACACATGTAGTAGGACACTGATATGGTAGTACACTAGAACTAGTATTTCTGCCCTAATAGTTGTACACTAGTGTACTAACGTATACATATACTAGTGTACTAGTACAATATACACTATTAGTACACTATTACTAGTACACTAGTACTAATACAGTACTGTTACATTTGTACCTTAGTATTAGTAAACTAGCACTAATACAGTAATAGTACATTTGTACCTTAGTGGTAGTACACTAGCATGTTAGTACTATTTTACTAGTACAAGTGTACTTATCCTAGTATACTAATACTAATGTAGTGTACCAGCAGTATTGTAATAGTACAATAGTGCTAATATAATAGTACACTATTATATTAATACTAGTACACATCTAGTACAATGGTACTAGTAAACTAATACTTATACTCTAGTACTAGTACACTATTTTACATGTGTATTAGTACTAGTGTGCTAATGCTAGTTTACTAATAATAGTGTACTAGTACTAATGTACTAGTCTGCTAGTACTAGTATACTTATGTACCAGTGTAAATTAGTACTTTTGTAGTAATACTAGTGTACTAGTACTAATGTTCTAGTACCAGTACTACATACATACCAAAGGCTTTTTCCCACTTACAAGGGAGGTAGCCAAAAAACAAAGGCATAAAATCCACTCCCACTCATTCCATCCCCACATACTCCACTCCCTCCTACCCTCTAATATAGTGTGTTAATATTAAAATTGAAGTGTACTAGTATTTGAAGCACAATGTGTATTATATATATACATATATATTTACACATACATATACCAAGGCTTTTTCCCCCTTACAAGGGAGGTAGCCAAAAAGATAAAGGCATAAAAGAAATATATATATATGCTAATAAGAACATGGGTAAAGAAACTAATGAAGCAGTGTTTTCATATATTACACCTTCAGTGTAATTATATGATTCTAAAATATTAAAAGGGCAGTTTCAATAAGCTTTCTCTCTTCCCTGAAGAAGCTTTCTGATGACTGTCACAGTCAAAGGATTCTATTGCATCGAAAACTTTTTTCAATTTGATGCAAGATGATTTTGCTCAAAGGAGAGGAACTCCTGGGCATTACTGAATTAAACAGTAAGACCTCAATAAAAAAAAATTGATGAGGACCAAGAAGGTTGAGAAGAGGAATGATCATCAAAATTATTAAACTCTGTAGCCGAGATTTGAAGATGAGCACAACAGAAATGACCCACTCTTTGCTTGGCCATACGTATCCATCGTCAGTTCCTCTAGTACTGTATGATGTAACAAGGAAAAAGAAAAGAATTATTATTCTAAATATTTTATTGATATAAAAATCTTGAATACCCACCACCTTATCCACACAGGCGCGCACACACAGACATACACAGACACACACACATGTACACATACACACACACACACACACATGCACATACACATACATTCATGAAGGGAGTATGTGCATATTTTGTAGGGAGCACATCAAGTTGTAGATTTGCAGAACACCAACTGCAATCCTTTGCTTTTCTATGTTTAATAGTGATGTGACTTTCAAGATTGAAAAATGGAAACATCACACAATGGCCTTGTTTAAACTGTATACATAATTAGATGAATGATACTTAAAAAAGTTAAAGAAAACTTGATATTTTACAAGCTCAAACATTTGCCATTATTGTTCTTATTGACAAAGATTACATTTTTGAATTTGCTTAAGCTCAGATATAAAGCAAGGGAGAGGGAACACTTAGAACTGGTATGTACGGGTATTTACTCATTATCATACCATCACTCTTGGTTGCCACCATGTAACATAGGATGCTTCTCCCTGTGGTCTTTTCCCCTTCTTTAAACATAAATAAAGCACAGAATTGGTATAGGAAGAACTACCAATGCAAGCACAGCACTTATAGCCCCCCTTTCTTTATAAATCAGGTTAACAGTCATAAAGGCAATAAATATTGTTTCATATGATAAAAATAATCAATATTCAGTTTTATATCCTTATAAAATACCACTGCATTACATAAAAATAAGATTAATGATGGCCAATAAACAACATATTTGAAAGTTTGTGCAAACAAATTTCTTCAGCTTCATGGAAGCCAGATGACATTTGAAACTGAAATCACCAAGTTGAAGAACCTTAGGCGATACTTGGAACTTGTTCTGAATACAGGAATGTTCTAAGTCTAAATGTATAAAACAAAGATGAATGTAGCAATGGAATGTTGACTTGGTAGAAGAATCTTAAACATGTGATTAACAAAAGTATCACATAAATTCAACCCATTTTCATCATTGTGGTGTGTTGTCTGAATGCAGTTTGATTTTACACACAGGTAAATTAAACAATGCAACCAAATGTGCAAAGAACTTCAATGTACAAAAAAGCAGTAAAGGAAATATTTGAAACACAATTCAGCCAAACCAAAACTTCAACATATTCTATGAAACTGATACTTCACACACAAGTAATACTTAATGCAGTAGAATCTATAGAAACAAACTATCAGAGTGAAAAGTGAGCTAAGGAGTAAATATAATTTATAGAAACTAATAAATTAAATCTTATCAAATTACTGACAAAAAATAATCTGATATTTTAAAGAGTGAACACCATGTTACAGTTTATAAGTGTACTGAGAAACTATAAAAGACAACTTTTGTTGACAGAAAGACTTTTTGCAGAAAAGTTGCAGAAGTAGGAGTAACTACGACAGACAGCAATGTCAAGAGTGGAAGTAAAGTACAGCAGACATGAATTGCAGATATAACCATTAAAGAACATGCTTGAAAAACCCAACCCACATGACCTTTTCATATTTTTTTCATTAACTGCTGTTGTCACTGCTGCAGTTACAAAATATATAATTATGATATGCCTTCTGTTAGGTTGTACACTGTAATAAGTATGACAACTATTATCTCATTTTCTTCTGCAAGCACACTAGTTCACTGCCTGACTTGATGTCTTTGGATTTCATTACATGTGGTTCCTTGATTCCTACCTTTGAAATTTTCTATATATATATTAATATTCTACCTTCCATCTTAAAAACATCATTCCAAAACATAGTAGGATCAGATTATCATACCTAATTGCTCTAGCACATCTATAACTACATAGATCTTTTCTGTGAAGCTTATTTCTATGCCTTCCTAACATAAATCCTAATAAAGTTGTGCTGTACCATGACTGGAGTTATCATATTCCTATTCTAACTTTTGAAAAATAATGGGACTAGTAAATCAGTACTCTATAAAACCTGTGTATAAAGAATATTTGCTTGATTGGTCAGGAGTGGTATTCTGTGTAACAATGTAAATAATGTATTGTTCAATTGAGAAAACATGGTCTTTGACACTGCACACTGCTACCAATTGTTAGTATTAAACAGGGCTTCAAGTTGCATGTAACTGAAAAACTGTCCACCAGTAATAGTACTAGTAGAAGAAAATATGTTATTTCATTTGTTCATTCATGATAAACTGCTATGGTGGTGTATGGTAAAAGAAAGAAAAAAAAAGAAAGAAAAAAAAAGGTATTGAAAATTAAGACACTTGTTTCCTTAACTGTTTCTTCATTTACACCCATATACTTAATAAACATTCATGAAAATGTAAACCTAAGGATGAATGTATACCTATATTCATGTAATGACAACTGAAATTATGTCCTTTACATCTGTGATATATTAAAAAATAATTGAGACTTTCCTAATTCCATTACCTAATCTCTAAACTATCACATCCCAATATTCATTCTATATAGTACTCACAGTTTGCATGGTTCCCATGTGTTCCACACTTATCTTTTCCCTATCAATTAAACTTTCAGATTAAATCATAAGCAGCAGCTACAACAGCAGTTAATCTTACAGCAGGACACTTTGTGCTACAGTTGAAGAATGTAGAAATGGGAGGGAGGCTGACTACAAAGTAGGGGTGGAGCCAAGCTGGAAGCGTGGGAAGCAACAACAAGAGTTTGGGATCTCTTAGTTGTGGTAATGGAAGGCACTGGCATGGATCATCCGCACGCTGGACAGATATGCTGTAGGAAGATTTGACTATGGAAGTCTTTAGTTGGGAAAAAAAATCCATTATATACATTACACACATATTCACAGTTTGGTATATAATCACATGTGTACATGAGTGAAAATACATATTCACACATACACACACATTTGTTAAGTACATTAATAACACACGTTATTATGTGAGGCTGCTGTTCAATCAAGACCATCTTATTTTCAGGAGACATTGCTGACTGATAACACATTCCAAGATCTCAAATAACCTTATGAAATTTACACACTGTCAAAGGCAAGATTTCCTCGTACCTTCAACTACAACCATTCCTACCAGGTACTCCCACTTCAGCTAACAAAATGAGCAAAAACACTTTCAACTGAGGCAATTCTTTACTGTCCTCATAACAGTTGCCAATTTCATAGTATTATGGGTCGCTGTGGTGAAATTATGAAAATTATATAGTTCCTTAGTATTCATTTCACTGTTTGTCACACAACTATAGTATATCATCACAGTTGGCATTAGTCTTCCCAAAATTAATTGTTTTACACTAGAACAATGGATGCAATAAGAGGTCCATCGGTTTGGATTGACCAGAAATAACCCTCCCCACATGAAAGCAATATTCATGGCTCAAATTTCATCAGGGCCATTATATGATAGGGCACAGCACCAATGCAGTCTACAACAAAATAGCAACAACTTCGTGGAAAAAAAAGAAAAAAAAAAAATTGATAAACTTTAAATATAGCATCGACGACAACAAGAGCACAACAACCAACAGATCTATTTTCATCTTTCAAACAATACTGCACTTCTTGAACTTGTCTCCTCTAGGTTCAGGCTTGGCACACTAGCAGTCCCTCCCTTCTCTCAAAGCCTTATGTATATAGACTGCTTGAACATCCCAGATCACTATTTCCAATAATATATTGGTTGAACCGTTACTTAATGGCATATATTGAAACCTCATTCTTGAATTCAACGCAGACAAGTGCGTACAAATGCAAATTTATATGTACGCTTGTTCTGGATACACACATATGAACTAATATCTTGTTGTACAGACATGTTCTAGAGTCAAATGTGGCTGGAATGTTTTCCATTTAATGTTCATATGCATTTGTCACCTGGTAAGTACAGACTTGATTCCTTCCAGGGAATTCTTGCTTCTGAGAGGTAATATTCACAACACAAAACTAGTTTGGGTATCAGGCATATACCATGCCATATTCTGTGGGTATACAACAAATCTGCAATATTGCACATTTAATTAGCCTGCCACTTGAACGATCCTTTCATGATCCATCGTTGCATACGAGATCTGTCACAAGGTCGCAGTACAGGTAATGTCACATCTCTTGCATCAGGCTTTTGCAAACACCTTCCAGAGTTTACATGACGAATAGAACTATCCTGAAAATAAATTAACTACAATGTAAAAGTATCTCAAAACATGAAGGGAAATGAAACCCATATAGTACTGCACTATAAATATATACATTAAAATAGCATCAAAAATCTTTTAATCTTCATATGAGGGGATGACCAATCAAAGCATATACCCACCCTACACCCATCCCATACTCATCAAAAACCCAGACATTATCCCTTCCCATCTTAGTACTTCATGGATAAAGGGTCATCTCTAATCCCTTTCACACTGCTTTGGTCAAAGGCAATGCAACGAGACATAGTGATTCCACACCAAGGTCTGATAGCTAGAACTGGCTTCCCCTATATCAGTGATTCCCAGACTATGGGTCGCGACCCAAACATGGGTCGCAAAGTGTTCAAGAATGGGTCGCGAGACCTTGTTAGAAAAAAATATTTGTACCATTGTATTTTCATTTCATTGTGTTTTCAATAAAAGAAGACTTTCGAAATTGCTTTTTGATGCTTGGGTTGCCACATCTTCACCAGATCTGGATTTGGGTCGCAGCCAAAAAAAGTTTGGGAACCACTGCCCTATATGGTGACACCCCACCCAATCCATGAAAAAAATCTTCATCCATTTACAACTACTTGCTATTCACTCCTATCTTTTGCACTATCTCTTCCTTCCTTGGCAAACATAGGGTCTGACAGCTGGAGCTAGCTTCCCCTACATGGTGATACCCCTACCCAATCCATAAAAAAAATCTTCATCCACTTACAACTACTCCTATCTTCTCCACATCTCCTCCTTCCTTGGCAAACATTTCTCTTGCATCCAATGCCACCTTCACCCCATCCATACATTTAGCATTTAGATACCCCCAACACCACTATGTTCACTTCCCATAACTCCTCTTCATATGTATTTACCAAAAGGGGAATTCCTAATCCCTTCACTCTATCCCAATTAGCTGCCTACAGTATGCATTGTAATATGATGGTAAACACCATGTGATGTTCGCTTGTTACAGGCTCTGTACTCGCATGTTTATTTTGACAGACTAGTCAGCAATTGCTACTTTCATACAAATATGGTGGTAGTATTCTTCTTGTTCTACTGGAGTGACCAACATTAGGATAACATATTTCAAGTGACAAAAATAACATTCCTAGACTTCAATTTATTAAAATGCTCAAGTATCTATCTTAATAGAATAAGTATATTAACTCCACCTTTCTCTACAAAAATAATATATCTAATTACTTACTGTCTCATCATATGTCCACAACTGGTTGCCTCCCATGCCATGGCAGCGCACTAGCTTAACTGGTCCACTTGGATTTGAGGCATCAAGACAATTATCATCAGACATAATCTGCTGTCGTTTAGTGTAAGCAAACACCTGTAAATAGAGCAGTGAATAAATTTACCAGAGCAATTTTTTTTTCAAAACAGTTTTAATGTAAAATTAACCTCCATTTCTTAATAAACACACACACAAACTTAACTATGATACACCATAGAACTATCAGCCAGTGTCATTGACCAGCACAATAGTGAAATTACGTGAAAGGATTGTGAAAGATCGGTGGGTAAAATATCTAGAAGATATGTATATTTTGATGGACAGTGTTTAGATCTGGAAGGTCATATGTGTCAAAACATATGTACCTGGATCTAGATAGGGCTTTTGACAGAGTGGTTCACAAATGTCTTATGTGGAAATTGGAGCATATTGGAGGACTAAGAGGCAAACTACTTGAATGAAAGCTATTTTTTAAAGGAAAGGTACCTGCGGACAGTAGTAAAGGATACTATGTCAGGGTGGAGAGCAGCAATCAGCAGAATTCCACAAAGTTCAGTGGTAGCACCTCCAATGTTTCTTATCTATGTCAATTACACAATGGAAGGTACATGTTTGCAAATGACGCAAAAATCATGAAAAAAGTGTAAAATGAGGATGACTGTAAGCTATTGAAAAACGATCTAGCAGTTATTTTTGCCTGGAGCCAAGAAAGGAAAAATAATTTTAATACTATAAAATGTAAAGTACAGGACTAAGGCAATAACTACAAAAGAATATCTTTAAGCTATCCTTAGGAAATGAATCCATTGCAAAAGCAAATGAGAAGAAAGATTTGGAAATGTTAATGAAAGACAACCTGTCTCTTGACAGACATAGCAGGATTGTAGAAGAGGCATATGGACTTCTGCAGAAGATTAAAGTGGCTTTTCACTATATGGATGAAGTGGTAGGGAGAGGAAAGTGACTGCCAGCTGTTAGCTCTCAGCACAAGAAAAAGAGGGTAAGAATTAGAGTTGAAGTTCAAAAAGAAAGATCTTGGGCTCAGTCTGGAGAGTGAGTGTCAACCCCTCAGGGCTGCATCTCCTCATGCAGTTGAGAGGGTTGATGGGTTTTGGTAATGAAAAAGTGGGCTCCATTTGAAGACTCGAGTATCAGCACCCTGATGGAGGAGTGTGCTTAATTTGTTTTGAAGATAGGTGAAAAGGAGATTACTCCCTCCAATGCAGGTACCCATTGCAGGTTCCTCACTATAATATGCATGGTAATACTATAATTGCAGTAAGAGAGACACAGCAGCTGAGATGATGTGATCAGTAGAGCCAGCAAAATTAACCATTTAGTATGGCAATTTCCAACCCAGGGGTCACAATCCAATATGGAGTTCCTTAAATTTTTTATTGGGATTGCCAAGCTTTCAATATACCAAAAACTGCAACACTTTTTGTCATAACTTATACCATGTACATTTTGATCATATTATGGCTACACCAAACTTCTATGGGATACACCAGTAGGGTCAAAGTTGTGGTCTGAGGTATTTAACTGTAGTCTACAGGAAAGGAACAACATTCATGCAGTCCCATCTCCTCTCCAATTTATCATACCTAGCTTGGTTTTCATCATCTTGGCTATTCCAAGTATTTATGCATGTTTATAGAAAACTATTTCTTCACATCCTTTATACATGTAGTCTTTCTTTATTTGTTCTCATGACCTTTTAAAACTCTCCTATCCCTAATCAAGACCTCCCTTCTCCCAATGTAATATATCCTCTTTGGTGACCAGAATACTGTGATCATATCACCTCTTTCTCTGCAATCTTTAAATGTTGGCAGACCCAGTTCTTTTAATCTCTCATATGGTTTATCTGTTAGGCTAGGAACTAATTTGGTTGCTGCCCTTCTCTAGATCAAGGTACACACAGTCCACCCAGCCTTCCTTCTCTTGCAGCATATCAATCACTCTCAAGTAAAAACTTAAAACATATGATCTTCCAGAACTAAAGTCATAGTGTCTGCCAGAATGTTCATTTCTTCAAAATATTTAACCCACTGATCTTTCACAATCTAGATGTGTGATTGGGGCTACAGGAGGAAATGGAAAAAAAGTTCAGGAATTGTTGATCTAGTGGAAACAAGAAAAAGCAACTGAGCACTTCCATTTATGTTCACCATATCATGGATATTAGGAAACTAGCACCAGGCCAAGCATTGTTTTGAACTTAACCATTTACTTCAAACCAATAACAAAACATGTTGTTCCAGTTCCAATATACCAAAGGGCTTTTCCCTCTTGTAAGGGAGGATGGCAGTCAATGACACCATTCCAAATCACAAACAAACACCCATCCACTTTCTATTTTGTCACTTTGGGGATGAAAGGTCTCTCTGTCCCCCTATACTCTAGGTCTAGATCAATAGCCAGAGCTGGTTTACTCCCTCACTGCTCCACAGTACAGTAGTCCCATCCCCCTTCAGCCACTCATAATGAGAAACTATATGTATTTCAAATCTGTACAAAAAGAAAACAGGTCAGTATCATAATTTTTTGCCAGAGTAAACATCATTTGAGGAAGACTTTATCGCATTACAAAATTTTGTTCATAGCATTTTGAAGTACAAATATGCAGAATGCAAACTCTGAGTATACAAAAGCTTTGGAACTGACAGAGATTTGGTGAGTAAGGGACAAAGAAGGGTTGTAGATCACATGGTTGGGGCAACTCATAGATGGTCTTCCGAAACCTTTTTTCACCATGAAATATATCAATTACTAAGGATGCAATGCTACACTATTTGACCTTTGAATAACCACTGCTTCCAGACATTTACTCTTTATCCTTTTGTTTTCATATATAATTAATTTAGCTTTGTTCCACATACATTATTGGCAATAGGCCTACTATTTTGAATGTCACTGATATTCATAAATACCTGAACAGGACATTTCACAAATATAAGACATGTTACATCTCTTGCATAGAATTTTGTAGACACAAGCTTTAATGTCCTCATCCTTTTTCTCTTTCTATTTCATAAATTCTTTGATTGTCTTGTTGGTCTGGCATACCATTTTTGTATCGCTAGACTTGAGCACCTAAGCAAATGTTGTGGCATCTTTGGTCACTAGTACAATCCTAGAGGCTGGTTTACTGCACTGCTGATGCTTGTTCATTATTCTATCCTATTTTATTTCTAGGCTACCCCCTGTGTAAGGGGGAAAAAGCCTTTGGTATATGTATGTATGTATTTTCATTTCTGCTTTTCTCCTGTCCCATTTGATGGCAAACTTTGGGAAACTCTATTTTGTAAACACTTGGATGTTGGCTTTCTTATGCTGCAGTTGGAAACAGGAACTTACAATATGCACCTCTTGATTTTCTTCTATTGTAATGGGAGTATCGGTACAAATGTAACAAATCATGTCTCCCTTATATGAGCAAAGAAGCCTTTTGATACATACATAGAGATCTTTATTGGTAGGCTTCCTATACATTTTGAATTTAAGTTGGCAACACTGTTTGATGATGAGTGTCCAATGACAGAAGAGCATTGTCAGAGTCTTCTAGTGTAGAATTAAAGTTCCCACACTGTTGAATGATATCTAGCAATATCAAAGTGATATGCCTCCAGCAAGACAACCAAAGAATTCATAAAAGTGAACACGAAAAAGGAATGAGAAGTACTACAATGGTGTTTACAAAATTCCATCTAAGAGATGTAATAAGTCTTATATCAGTGAAATGTCACATTAGACCTAAAACACACACTTGTGAACATTACAATGGAGGGGACAGAAAAGGGGGGGTTGCTGATAAAATGAAGCAGCCTTGTTGTGGATGTGTTGTCTTTTACTGCATTGCTTATGACCCAGGGCACTTGACAAGATTCAGGGATGACCTGTCACCCAGGAGGAGCCAAGAAGAGAAGGATGGTGAATGGGTGTGGAATATGTGAGGATGGAATGGGTGGGAATGGAATTATGCCTTTTGACTTTGGTTACCTCCCTTGTAAAGGAGAAAGAGCCCTTGGCATATGTATGTATATATGTACAACAACATTTGAAACAATAACACCATTAATATGTGTAACACACCAATGCAGGAGGAATGAATAAATATGTGAAACCAATATGACAAGGAAGAAATGTATGGAAGTAGCAGTTATTTGAAAGTGAAATACTGCAGAACAGAATAAGGATATCTTCAATATTGCACCCTTAGTAATCAATTTCTCATGATGAAAAATAGTTTGGAAGGTTGTCCTTGAGTTACCCCTACCATGTGACATCTCATGACTGTGGTGTAATTGGTAAGCATGCCTACCCGTAGAGTGGAAGGTCTTGGGTTTGATTCCTGGGCTGTGCCAGCTTTTCAGTCAGTATCTACCTAATTGTTCAATACCTTATGCCCTATTAGTCGGACCAGACTTTGTTTGCTTCTCATGAGTTAAGGACTCGAACCTAGAACGATATGTTCCTAGCTCACCACCCTTGCCCACTGAGCCATGGAGTGTATGTATCTACCTAATTGTATTTACTTAACTGTAGTATACAGGAAAGGTGCAATGCTCATTGGGTCCTGTCTCCTATTCTCTAATTTTCTAACATACCTAGATTCAAATTCATGTACGGTTCCAACTTTGATTTTGATTTCTAATTATCAAAAGATCCTAAACCTTTGTAGGACACACTCCCAGACTGGCCTCCTGAGGGTGAGGCCAGGAGGGGGAGATGTGCAGATGGTCACTGAGGCTAGTGTGGTATAACTGATAACCACACCTGCCTGGAAAGTGGGAGATCCTGAGTTCAATTCCTAGGCAGTACCAGCTTTTCAGTGACATTCCCTATCCTCCCAATCAAACAATGACCTTCCTCATTTTTTTATGACTTTATTTACTCAGAGATTTGAATTAAGGCTTCAACTTACAATGATGTTTACTCTGCCAAAATTGACAGTTGGCATCTTGAAACAATTATTTTCTTTTTAAAATTCAAACAAGTCAATACATCTCTCTTATTCTCTGCAAAAAAAATTCATTTAGTGCAGTGCAAAGAAAGAAAAATAAAAAAAAGGCAGGATTGTGTGTGCAACACGTGATTTATTAGATAAAAATTTCTGAAACCCAGCACCAAACAAGCACACACATTATGATAAAAATTGCACACACAACAAAAATGTGCTGTCATGATACTTTAATTTGCTGTCAAACCTGATTATAATATTTGCCACTCCCAAAACACTCTGTAAATAGTGAATAGTCGACTTTAGGTCTGTGGCAAATTCCAAGCTCGTCGTCTGTCTGTTTGGATGGTAACACAAAGGAGATGATGAGCACAATGAAATCAGACAACTGAATGAGTAATAAGTAACGTTTATGAGGAATAAAAGCTACAGAAATTAGTTCCAAGTCATTTCCAAGCAACTGGACAAAAATGATACTGTGTGGCTGCTGTGCATATTCCTTTTTTTTTCTATTATGGAACGTCAATATGTATCAGCTCAAAAAATTCTTGTTTTGATATAATGCATTATAAATGCTTATAAGGGACTAATGATGGAAACCTGCTTGTGTTGGTGCTACAAGATGGAGTCAAGATAGAAATCATCTTCCTGTTTCCCATTTTCAAAACCTGTCAACCACACTTGATCTGGATGTGCAGATGACACTTGGTCATTGGTCCCAAGATATCTACTGTATATTATTATTGTTATTATCATTTAATACATGAAGAGCTAACAATTGGTGACTGTTCCCTTCCTTGTACTACTTTCAGCCAGTGACAGTCCCACACCAGTGCAACACAATCTAGAGTTTCTTACCCAAGGGATCTATGAGAGGGCCAAGGGACTGTTGCCAGCCATTGTGGGACTGCAGGTTTCCAGTCAGTGAAACTTAAGGCAACAGTTACATTATCAAATGCTAATAAAGTACCATCCTATATACTGTTATGGATCCTATAACCATCTGCACACACCAAACTCTTGACAGTTTGTAATTTGTGATGCCTTGGCATGGTAACCATCTCTGAATAAACCAGCATATTCATCATCTATCCATTTTCCAAGGTTTCTCTTGCAGTATACCCTAACTCCCAGGTAATTGGAAACAGCCACTGGATAGACCCACAAGTCACACAAGGAAAAAATATTGTAGGGTCTGTGTATGGTTAGACTGGGCAGTGTAAGATGAGGTGTTTGGTATCCTCTGGATGATGGTTGCATCTAAGTGTCCTGCCTGCAAGAAGCCACTCTGCCATCAAAGAAAGGATGGAGAGGATGAAGAACCCAACTTCTTACTGCAGTTGACACCACCTGGATGCAAGAGGAAACAAATGCACCACTTCAAGCTGCTTTGGTAACTAATCACAAGTCAATCCCACTTTTTCTTTTATGATTAGTGGCTGCATTCCTGCAACTCTTTTGTGCTGGCTTATTCTTGTTCTCATATTTATAATTTTGTAATGCATCACGATATAACAGATATTTCTGAATCTTGTTTTAAATTTGTGCATCTCGAGTTTTTCAAAATATGCCCAGTTATGCAAACTATCTTGGAATTTACATAATTTGAGAATCTGGATAACTAGGAATCATGAGAGCCATAATGTGCCAAGGCTCAGTATACACTGTCATTCTGTTAATATTTGTTTTTGTAAGGTTAATCATTTCTGATATGGAAAAGAATTCTTGGTTATTTTACCTCTTCATATTGAAGGAAAGTGTGAAGTTCAGATATTCCTCATCCTAAACTTGCTTCTGAGTAGAGACCAATGTTTTCTAAGAGTACTGACTTTTTAATGACATGAGAATCAAATTCACACAATAAATATTTTTAGATATTGTGCCAGAGGACTGGAGGAGTGCCTGTATAGTTCTGCTTTGCATGGGAGGGGGGAGGAGTGTGGGTGTGGTGGTTTCAGAGGGATTGGTTTGTTGAGCATGGTTGGGAGGGGGGCAGAGGGGGTTTAGGAGGAGTGGGGGTTGCATGGATTGCATTTTTGTGGTGGGGCAGATATGTGAGAAAGCTTGGGGAAAAGGTAAGGATGTTTTTTTATGAACCTTTGTGGATTTGGAGGAGGTATATGACAGGATAGACAGGAGGATGCTGTGGGGGGTTTTGTGGTTGTGTATTTACCTAGTTGTATTATATGGGAAGGGAGCTATGCTCATGATGACTCGTCTTTGTATCTCTCAGCATCAAGTTTTTTCTTAAAAGCTTGAATAGTGTTTGCACACATTGTTTCTTTGCCCAATTTGTTCCAAGTATCTATCACTCTGTGTGGGAAGCTATTTTTTTCAGATCTCTTCTGTAATTATTTTTTTTTTATTCTTTTCATGTCCTCTTTGTTTTTCCATTGTCCCATTTCAATAAATCATTCTTATCTAAGATTTCCATCCCTTTCATTATTCTAGTTAGTAGGTTTCCTCTTTCCCTTCTTTGTTCCAGAGTTGGTAATTCTAATTTGGACAGTCCTTGTTCATATGTCATTTTGGAAAGAGTTGGTGCCAGTTTTGTTGTTGCTCTTTGTGTTCTTTCTAATTTTCTTATCTTCTTTTTGGTACTGGGCGTCCATAGTGTTGCTGCATACTCGAGTTTTGGTCTTATTAGTGTAGTTAAATTTTTTTCTATCATTTCCTCATTCAAATAGACAAATGCCACTTTTACTGACCTCAATAAATTGTAGGTTTCTCTGACTATTTTATTAATATGTTTGTCAGGTGTCATGTCTTTGCTGATCATCACTCCAAGGTTTTTTTCCGAGTTTACTTTTTTGACCTCTTCTTCACCAATTTTATAATCTCTCGATATTGTTTTTACTTTTCCAAATTCCATTATACTTCATTTCTTGGTATTGAATTTCACTTCCCACTTTTGAGTCCATTTCCAGATCTTGTCCAAGTCTTGTTGTAACGAGTTGCAATCCTCCTCCATTCTTACTTTTAGTATTTTTGCATCGTCTGCAAAGAAATTCATATAACACTCTACTACTTCATTCATGTCATTTATGTATATGGCAAACATGATTGGGGTCAGTACTGATCCCTGCAGGACACCACTTATCATTTCTTCCCAATTTGAGAATTTATCTCTAATTATTACTCTTATTTTCCTCCCAGTCAGGAAGTCTTTCATCCATTCCAATAATTTTCCTCTGATGCCATCTACTGACTCTATTTTCCTCATTAGTTTCTTGTGTGGTACCTTATCAAATGCCATTTGTAGGTCCAGAAAGGCACAGTCTGCCCAACCATCTCTCTCTTGTATTATATCTCTCAATCTTGAGTAGAAGCAGATCAAGTTTGTTGTACATGATTTTCCTTGTTTGACTCCAAATTTATTTGGATTCAGTATAGTTTTTTCTTCCAAATGTTTAGCCCATCTATTTTTGATGACCTTTTCACAAATTCTTGCTACTGTGCTTGTCAGGGAGACTGGTCAGTAATTTGATGGATCTTCCTTGTTTCCTCCCTTATAAATCGGTACAATGTTTGCATTCTTCCAGTCCTATGGCACCTTTCCTTCTTGAAGTGAGAATCTAATTATATTGTATATTCTATCTGTTAATTCCTCCATGCATTCTTTCAGTATCCAATTTGCAATTCCATCTGGACCATGTGATTTTCTGATGTCAAGGGTTTTGATTTGGTCGCTGATTTCCTTCTGTGTTACAATTATTTCTTTCATTGAGGGAGATATATCTCTATTTCCTCACAGTTAGGCGAGTTTTCTATTGCGAATACTGATTTGAAGTGGTTGTTCATAATTTCAGCCACTTCCAGTTCTTCTGTATATTTGTATTTGTCTTGGCACAGTTTTTCTATTTCTTGTTTATTCTTCAGTTTGCCATTTACATACCTGTAAAATAGTTTGGGTTCTTCCTTGCATTTTTCTATTATTTTTTTTCGTAGTTTCTCTTTTCATCTCTGCGTATTTTTACACAATCATTTCTTAGTTTGATGTACATTAACCATTTGCTTGTTTTCTTGTCTTTTTTCCATTTCTTCCAAGCTTTGTCTCTTATATCTTTAGCCTCGCTACATTTTTTGTTGTACCAGATTTTGATGTATGTTCTTTCCTTTTTTTGTTGTGGTACATATTTATTCATTCCTCATTATAAATTTCTATTAGTATATTCCATTTCTCTTCCATCCCTGTTCATTTACACATTTTTCCCAGTTCGTGTTGCGAAAGAATTTTTAGAGTTTCTCAAAATTTGTTTTGTTGTACATTAGTCTTCCTATTCTATGTTTATCATTTCTGCTTTGATCCATTTGCTCTTTCAACTCAAATTATATTAGTACATGGTCACTCTTTCCTATCAGAGTTTTGTAATCAATTTTGTTGACAATTTCAGGCTCTGTCATAAGTATTAAATCCAACTTTGATGGTTCTTCACTACCTCTGTATCTGGTATTTTCCCTTATCCACTGAGTCACTGTGTATTTGATGGTCATGTCGAGCAGGATGCTGCCCCAGAGTTCCTCTCCACCCTTCACTGTCATTTCCTCCCAACATATTTATTTTGAATTAAAGTCACCCATAATTACTATATTTCCTCTGTCCTTCAGTATTTTAGTTAATTCATATTTTGTATCTTCTAATATTTAGGAATGATCACTTTCTGTCCAGGACTGTGTTTTGGGGGGCACATACACCACTACAGATTTTCTACTCTTCATGTATCGTAATTGTATCATAATTGGTTCTACATTATTTTCTTCTTCAGTTATTTTTGTTACATTTAAATTTTTATTAGTCAAAATTACTACTCCGCCACCTTGTTTATCCTTTCTATTCTTTGTCCAACAATTGTATAAACCTTGTACCACAGTGTTGGGTGGTAGAGTACACTTTAATTTAGTTTCCACTATTCCCATTATGTCTGGTTTTTCTAAGGCCAGATAATCATTTAATTCATTCATTCCTGAAGTTATTTCATCTATATTGATATAAGCTACTTTTAATTTCCTTTCTCCTCATCTTTTTCTGTCTGCTTTGTTTCCTTTTTCCTTATATATCATTTTCTCAGCCTCAGGTCCACCACTCCAAAAAAAAATCATTCTTTTCAGTTTCAGTTTTTTTTTTTTTTTCATTCGCTTCATTTCCAAGTTCTTTTTCTTTTTTTGTTCTTCACTCATTTATTTTTTTATCTATATATTTTTGTATTGTTCACTATTTGCTAATTTCGTTGTTCTGGATAGTACTTCCTCTGCAATTGTTTGTGATCTAAGCTTTACTTTCAGTGGCCTATATTGTTTTTCTTTAGAGTATCTACCCATTCTATAGGTCTCAATTTTTCAATCCAAACCTTGTCCTTCTGCTTGTAATTCTTTCAGAATTTCCTTAGCAACCTCTTTCTCCTCCTTTTCCCTCTGGTATCTAGGTACATCATGCTTCTCTTTAATGGCATAGATTACAATGCATCTTTTTTTATCCACTGTGTCCCTAAGTTGCCTTTCTCTTTAATTACTTGGATCACCATTTTCTTGACATTCTCCTTGACCTGTTGCTCCACTATTTCTTTAAAGGATACTTTTTGACAATCCTGTTCAACTTTCCACTGTTTCTTTATTTCTTGTAAGTCATTTTCTTTGATTTTTTCTTCCACCTTTTCAGTCACTGCTTGCATCTGATCTTTTATCTCCTTTTTTAATGCCTCATTGATATTTATATCTTCCCTTTTCAACCTTTCATTTTATCCCTTTAATTTATTAATTCCTTTTTTAACCTCTTCACTCCGGGGCACATCGCACGTCTGGCAGCATTAGCTGCCCGATGTGCGATGTTGCGTCATAATAATCGCATTATAAAAAATAAAGTCAGTGCTCAATCATTCGTTCTCTTTCACCTGTGAATTTTGATAACCATAGAAAATATGATGAAGCCAGTTTAGAGAGAATGAAGGTTACGTAGGTACGACTACAATAAATATAATCAAAAGGCCGACGTCAGCATCATCACGTACCCACTTGCTCCTCATGACGCCTACGTGTGCGGCACCGCATGGAAGTGGTTAAGTCATCTATCTCCCTATTATTCTCCTCATTGGCTTTCCTTAGCATAGCTACTTCTTTGTACATTATTTTAAACTCACTTTTGAGCTCTATTAATTCATCCAAAATGTCATATCTCTATTTCTCATTATATTTCTATACCTGGGCTTTCTATCCAATTCTAACCCTCTATGCATAATATTTCCTTCCACTTCAACCCCCCCCCCTAAAAAAAAAAACTCTTTCAAACCTTTGGTATTCCCTTGGTGTTTGAGAGAGACACGTCTTCTTTCAAATGACACAAAGTGGAGTCTCTATTCTGCTTTCTTCCAAACATCTTTTTGCTGGTTTTTTGTCTTTCAGAGTTTCTTTGCTTCTTTCCATTTTTTATATAAAATAAATAAATAAAATGGAGATACAAAGATGTTTCCATTCTGGTCACAGCGAATACATTTTTCCCTTCAATGTATCTTTGTAAACAACTGGGCCTGCTTTAAAATTCGTTCGTTTGTGAATCGCTAAATACCGGGTTCAGTGTTTGTTCCGGCATGTCTTGCTTTGACCATGGTTGGTGTGTGAGATTGGGGAAAGGCTGTTAGGGGTATTCTGGAGTTTTTGCAAGAATGATGGAGCCTGTGTTAGTGAGAAATGGAGAGAATGGTTTGAGGAAAAGGTGGGACTGCATCAGGGATGTGTCATATTGTCATGTCTATTCAATGTGTGCATGGATGGGGTGGTGCAGGAGGTAAAGGCGAGGGTGGTGGGCAGGGGACTGGAGATTGTTAGAGAGGGTGGAGAGAAGTGGGAGGTGAGCCAGTTGTTGTTTGCTGATGACACTGCACTTGTTGCAGGGTCAGGGGAAGGGATTAAGGTAGTTGGTGATGGAGTTTGGGAAGGTATGTGATATGAGAAAGTTGAAGGTAAATGAGGGTAAAAGCAAGATGATGAGATGTACCAAGTTAGGATGACAATGAGTTGGAAGTCTAAAAGGAGAGAGATTGGAGAAAGTGGATACCTTTAGGTATTTGAGGTTGCATGAGGAAAGGGAGTAGAGGTGGAGGAAAATTATAGACTGAAAGAAGCAAGTAAATGTCTTGGGAGATTAAAAAGAATTATGAGAAATAGGCATCTGGGAATGGATGTGAAGATGAGATTGTATGAAGGAAAAGTTTAAATGTGGATGAAATGAAATGTCTGAGAAGTACGATAGAGGTTACTGGGTTGGATAGAGTGAGAAATGAGGAGGGGAGGAGGAGAGCATAAGTGGAAAAGGAGATGGGAGATAGGGCTGAAGAAATACTATTGTGATGGTTTGGATACATGGAAAGAATGAGTGATGAAAGATTAGTAAAAAGTGTGGAAGCCAGAGGTGGAGGGAGTGAACTTGAGGAGACAACCAAGGATGGGATGAATGGATGGGGTGAAGGCAGCTTTGAGAAAAAGGGGAATGCCTGTTGAACAAGAAAGGGAGAGGGCAGGAGATAGGGATGAGTGGAAAGTGACTGTGTATAGATGATACTGTTATGCAAGGAAGGGAAGGGCATGGGGACAGGGGGTGCTTATGTGTGAATGATATTTTGATACAGCCTGAAGGAATTTCTCCCCGTCTTCTCTTCTTCTGCATGAGGGGATTGTGAGGTGGGGTCTGATTATTTGAAGTGGCCTTGCTGTGGATGTATTGTGTCTTGCTACATTGCTTCTGGCCCAGGGCAGTGGGCTGGATACAGGGATGACCCATCATCCATGAGGAGCCATGATGAGAGGGGGAAAAGGGTGGGAGTAGGTATGTGCCTTTGAGTTGGCTACCACCTTATAAGGGGGAAAAGCTCTTGTTATATATATCTTTTATGACAGAAATTTACATGCATGCACACAAAGACATGTTTATAAAGCACAAATACATAGTATGTTTACATATGATTATAGGTTGGCAGACCTAATCTTGAGAAAAATTATGTTTAATTATGTTTAGTTATGAGACAGTGATAAAGTGTATGACCCAGTGTTGTGTTCTATGGTACACATGGTCAACATCCTGGGTCTAGAAACAATTTGTCACACAAAGGATTACAAAGGTGGAGCATGCCGACAGGAGACCTTTTGGTCCATAACTAGGTTGGAAGCAAACAAAATTATAACAATGATAGATGAATAAAAATTATGACAATATAAATAATAATCTATAAAACAAATAAATGCATAGGTATAGTTAAATAATAAACAATTAGGTAAATAGTAAATAATAATAAATTGACAGATAACTAACAATAAATGAAAATCAAGGAAATAATAATAAACAGACAAATAATAACAAATAAATAAACAAGTAACATAAAATAAATGGCAGTCATTACAGGATTGTAAATGGGTAGAGGGATAATTCCAGCACCTATCCAAGTGTAATTTAGTTGCACTACCTATTGGAAATTGGTCCCATCCTCTTGTTCTCATATGAGCCATGACTACTAGCTTCACAATCACTTAGGTAGTACTGGTACCCCCAGTAATAATAAAAATCATTATTACCTCAACTTTCAGAATGGAAATGTGTACCTCCACAGTAACAAGCAACAGTGGGATCAACAATGTGAACCTGCCAGTAGTAGTTCTGCAATCTGACAAATGTCAAGAATCATCTCTTGTCATTTGACTTCAAAACCTGTCAATACCTTTACATCCATCTGGCCTAAGATCTTTTATCAGTTTTGTTTTCCCTCCACCTTTTCACATAAGGGGAACTGAAAACTAGCAACTGCTCTCTTCTTCCTATTACTAAGCCATTAAGATAGAAACAGTCGCACACTAACACAAGAGGGGTGACAGCACAACATCTGTTCCCAGAGAGATCTATGGAAGGGCCTGAAGTCTTGCCAGTTATTATAAGGATGTAGATTACCAGAATGACATTTGAGGCAACATCTGTTATGATAAGCAACAGTCCCTGGGCCCTCTTATAGATCTCTCTGGGGAAAAAAATACTGACTTTTGTTTGTGTTAGACAAGTACTAAGGTCTCTCTCAGCTTTATCTTTCTTCCACTTTTTCACATAACAAATGCTGACAATTGATGATTAATCCCCTCCTCCTCCTCCTCCTACCAGCCAGTGACAGAAGCAGGCCACCCTAATTAAACACAAATAACAATCCAACATATTTTTCATCTCACCACAATGAGGATTTATGGGAAATAAGGGTAATTATGGAATAACGTCTATGTATTATGTTTTTAAGGTCACTAAAAGCTACTGGACATTACCTGATTGCCTCCAAGTCCGTGACAGTAGGACATGCCCAGGTTCTCCCCGCTCTTGCGCCCTAAAGTGTCCAGACAGCTCTGTGTGTCATCATTACGTATCTGCAAAGTCAAAATGAAGCATGACCATAGAATTCTTCCTGCCTGCCTGTAATAGCCAATCTTTAATTAGTTAAACTTTAACTATTCCATTTAGCTGTCCTTACATGTCTGTTCAAGTATCCATTTTGATACTAAATTTTAGTGGGAGGTACAATTTATTCTTTTTCTTTTGCTGAGAAGCTTCATACAGGTTATCATGTAATTGAGTAAGTTTCTCACAATATCACAAGCTTCTTCCAAGTACATACAGAAGACATGGAGTCAGTAAAATGAAATCTTAATCCCCTTTTAAGGTCAAGTGACTTATACTCACTCTTCTAGTACTCAGTACTGTACAAGAACTACTCTATTCTTTTAAGCACATCAAAAGAAGTATGTATGTATAATATTAGTGAGACTTTACTGACCTCTCCTAAGTAGTAGTAATCAAGAGGCATCTGTGATTCTGGATAAACATTTTCCAAGTACCATCGGAAACTCTTGCATTTAAGTTTTTGGCGAAGATGGCGACGTGGTGTAACATCTCCATAATCAACACTTCGTGCTCCTGAGGTTTGCAGCAAATAATAACATTAGCTATTCATTTAATGTCATTCTAAGCATCATGGGTGGAATAAATTGATTAATGTATTCAAGTAAATACATTGCTAACTAGAATAGATACAAGTACAGTGTAACCCAAGCTATCTGATATTCACATTAGAAAAAAGAAAAGCAATTGGGATAAAATATATATATATCTATATGTTAATTACTTTAATTTTCCATCACTGTCAGCACTGGATGTACTTTCTACTATTGTTTACTTAATAGATAAAACTATGGCTGTATTTATCTAATTGTGATAAACTGGAGAGTAGGAGATGGAACCCCACAAATATTGCTCCTTTCCTGTATACTACAAATAGGTAAATGCTCATTGGGTCCTGTCTCTTTTATCTCCTGCTATCACACCCAATCTTGAATTCACTTATGGCTTTAGCATGGGCTAGATCATCATCAATGATATTCCAAGAGCTCAGGTATCTGTATGGAAAACTGTTTCTGGACATCCTTTAGACATGTAGTCTTTTTCAATTGGTTCTCATGATTTTCTTATTCCAATCCCAAACCAAGAGACCTTTGTCAGTTTTATCTATTCCCTTTAATGACCTGAACACTATAAAGTCACCTCTTTCCCTTCTTTCTCTTTCTGCCAATGTATTTTGATTATTTCCTTGATCATTTGCCATGGTAAAGGTGCTAGGCAAAGGTATATATGTTAAAAGTGAAGAAAAAATTAACATAGGCCTATGCAAACATTTTGAGAAGGGTGAGAACAGGCACAACTTGGTAGACAAGTGAACACAGCCTTGTCTAGTTCATGTGAATTAAGTCTAAAATTTCAAGCTCAAGGAGTTTTATCAATGCAGAGTGTTGTGACAAAGCCTTAGGCAATAGACATACTCCTCATACAGCCATTGGAGGATTGGAACCAGATTGAGCAAAAATGGTCCTTCAGTGAGTAAGCTGTGGGTAACGAGGGTAAGCCTGTACTGGGCTCATTTCTCATGGTTCAAGCTTTCACAACACATGATGAGTTCAGCATCCAGGAATAATGTGAACTTTCTCATGGCTGGCTTGCATGCTCTAAAGTCTAGTCCTTTTATTTGTTTTCTATCTCTAAGTGCAAGCTGACCCCATAAATTTGTCCTTTTATTTGATTTTTTCTATCTCTAAGTCCAAGTTGACCCCATGAATTTGTGTTAAAAGGTTTTCCACATTGCATGAATTACCTAACTACATGGATTCATGACATAAGTAGTTTTGTCACTACAATTAGCTAGCACTTTCTTGGTAATGGTCTGTACCACCCTTAAAAATCAAATAAATGAATAAATAAATAAAATATAATAAAAGAATAAATAAACTATCTTACAGGAGACCCATGGCTCCCAAGTAACCAGCAGCAGCCACCAGAATGGCCCAAAGTTACTCAAGGATAAAATATTGTGTTCTCTGAGTATGGCTAGGGTGAGGCAGTACAAGATGAAATGTTCAGTGTCTTCTGTGTAATAAGAACATAAGAATGAAGGAGACTGCAAGAGACCATAAGGCCTACATTAGGCAGTACCATGTATATGACCACCAGTCATCCCCATCCATAAAGTTTTCTAACCGTTTCTTAAAACAACCAATAGTTTCCGCACTCACTACATGGTTACTAAGTCTATTCCATTCATTGACCACCCTATTAGTAAACCAATTCTTTCCTATTTCCTTCTTAAATCTAAATTTGTCCAATTTAAATCCATTACTGTGAGTCCTACCCTGTTGTCTTAATATGATGACCTTGTTTGCATCACCCTTGTTAAAGCCTTTGATCCACTTGGTTGAAGACTGGGCAGTTTGTCTCAGTGGTCATTCCTATTCTGTGCTGGTACTTGGTGCTTTCATTAGATGGATATTGGCTATAAATCAAATTAATATTTGTAGTGCACTTCCATGCAGTTACAAATATAAAATAGCATTTACTAAAAAAAAATTTGCCTAATCTTCCACTGATTTTCTTAGAAAGTATACCAATAAAAATCACAAACTATGAAACTCCATGGTGTTAAATGGTATTATGTCATTATAAAGACATGTGATGTAAATTAAAAATTATCCTACCAATAGGGGGGAGTTTGTGATGTTAAACCATATCATCATCCTCCTCACATGTTCATATGTCACAAGTACAGAATAGCATTTAGAGATGATGAATATTTGCACAAGAAACTACATAAGCAATGATCACAAACTGTGCAAATCACTACATTGTATCATATGGGGGCATCAATCAGTTAAATATACTTCATCTTTCATATTTTTGTCAACCATTCCAACACTATTGTTCATATGTCTCTTCAATTCTCTATTGCTGTATTTCATGGTAACACAAATGAGCAAGACATCCAGTAACTGAAATGATCTTATTAACATGCACATGTTTTTGGAAAAGCAGATTTGTGAATCATGAAATTTTAGGGTCAGTCTGTATTCCTTAGATGTAGAAAATTGATAGAGGTTCCTGGCCACCCCCTTTATGAGGGGTAAAGGTCCTTTTGGTATATATATGTGCAATTCAAACAAGTGGAAAATACAGATACCTGGCAGACAAAATTCCCATGGGTATTGAACAGCTGGAGTTACACTTTACTATGTCATATTTCATAAAAGAAATTCATATTTCATATTCAATATGAGTACAATTTGCTGAATATCAATATTCTACACATTCTATCTATACTACCCTACTTTACATATACCACTACATTGTTTGCTTTTGAAATAACTCACAATATTCAATATGCTTTATGGCAACTACTGGATACTACTACAAACTGTACAAAAAAAAAGTATGGTGAACAAGTATAAAAACACTTTTAAAATAGCTCCACCATAGTGTTATTCATGAAAGAGCACAAAGTCTAAACTTTATCAATTGCTCTTTGTTATTGTGTAGGATTGTCTATATTTACTGTCTAAATTTGGTCCTTCTTAGTTTTCATAGCCTACTCTCTGTATGCTGTTCTATGGTCAAATTCCTTAGTAAATTTGGAGGTGTCCTTGTCCATTGTCATAAGTCTCTCTTTTCTTGTGGGGATCATTATTATACAATGGCAATGTGATTGGTGAAATATCATGAAAGGCATGAGCCAACACCCATTCCTTTACTACAGTTTACATGATAAACATGCATAATTCTTTACATTAGCAAATGCTATTACAGCTAGATAGACTTCTAAAGATCTATATATTTCAACATAATTCTAGGAATGGAGAAATGACAATATAGACTATGTAACCACCACCATGACTCACAAGAAAGGTATGTGAACACAAACACACACATACACGCATACACACACACAATCTTTAAACTATTCCTTGGGACGTGAACCCGTTACAAAAGCAAAAGAGGAGAAAGATTTGGGAGTATTGATAAAAGACAACCTGTCACCTGACAAACATATCAGCAGGATTGTGGTAAAGTTGTACGGACTGCTGCAGAAGATTAAAGTGGCTCTACACTACATGGTTGAAGAAATGATGAAAAATCTCACTGAAACCATATGTCCATGACTGGAATATGTGTAACTGGTATGATCCCTACACAGTGAAGGATATAAACAAGATCGAGAGAATACAAATGGCAGCAACCAAAGTGGTCCCCAGCCTGGAAAGTAATCCATACGATGAAAGACCAAAAGCATTGGGTCTGCCACCATTGAAAAATCAAAGAGAAAGAGGTGATATGATTACAATAGGGAATAGATTACATTGACAGAAGAGATCTCTTGATTAAGAATCCATAGATTCAAATCTAAATATGATAACTGAAAATCTAGGGTATAGATTAAATTGGAACTGTACATGAACTTGAGGCTAAGTATAATAAATTGGAGAGTAGGAGAAGCGACCCAACAAGCATTGCTCTTTTCCTGTATATTACAATTAGGTAAATAAATACACATACACACACAAAAGCAAGAGAGAAGATTTGGGAGTGTTGATAAAAGACAAAATGTCACCTGACAGACATATCAGCAAGATTGTGGGAGAGACATATGGACTACTGCAGAAGATCAAAGTGGCCTTTCACTATATGGATGAAGAGACAATGAAAAAAATTATAGAAATCCTGATCCATCAAAGACTAGAAAAATTTTCAGTGGTGTGGTCCTCATTCAGAGTGAAGGATATAAGCAACATAGAGACAATACAAAGGGCAGCAACCAAATTGGTCCTCAGCCTGGCAGATGAACCATACGAAGAGACTAAAAGCACTGGGTCTACCAACATTGAACAATCAAAAGGAAAGATGTGATACTTTTACAGTATTTAAGTTATTGAAGGGGAAAGACTACAATGACAGAAGAGATCTCTTGATTATGAACAGAATGGCTTTAAAAGTCATGAGAACAAATTAAGAAGAACTACATGTCTAAGGGATGTTCAGGAATAAAATTTTCTATAGATACATAATACTTGGAATAACTTGATATAGCTCAAACTGGAACAATACACGAATTGAAAGCTAAGCATGATAATATAAGAATTTGGATCAAGTTGGAACCAGACATGAATCTGAAGCCAGGTGTGATAAATTGGAGAGTTGGAAACAGGACCCCACAAATGTTGCTCTTTTACTGTATACTACAATTAGGCAAAGAAATATGAGGACACAATAAGAAGCTAAAGAAGGACACTTACACAAGAGACCTGAAAAAGAACAGTTTCCCGCACACAGTGATCGATGTCTGGAATAAACTAAACAGTGAAACAGTGAATGCCAGAACTATACACGAGTTCAAAAATAAACTGGATGTGGAGAGATACGAAAACGGGTCACAGCAAGCATAGCTCCCATCCCATAAAATACAACTAGGTAAATACATACAAATACACACATGCACTCACATACACACCAACTTGTTGATATAGTGGTGCTGAATTTGACTGCTAAGCAGTCCTTGGTTTGGTCTCCATCTAGGAATGAAAAGCCTCACAGCACTGATTGTTGGCACCCTATTCTTATGGACAAGGAGTTTGGAAGGTGGGAGGGTTGTAAGGTCACAGCAACAGCATTACCCACAGATTAGGCAATATATGAGCTCTGAGCATTTATCAGGGAAGCCAATAACTGTTGATCATGAATCATGTGATCCAAGGCAATGATGAATCACACAACCACCCTATTCCTTTCTGTACACACAATCATACAGTGTGATTGAAATTATGCTGTGTAAAAACTATTAAAATCTGAATACATTAGTTTGTAGTGTGAACACATGTAGTGTACAAAAAGTAAGACTAAGCTATATGGAAGCAATCTTCACTCTCATAACCTGAATGTGCTTTGACAATGCCTATATGGTAAAGTGTTTAGGGTGGGTAGCATGGACAGATTCCCAGCATCACACAAAGGGTCACCATGAATGCTGAAACTATTTCACTTATTGTTCAATGATCTACAAGTCTGAAAATCTTGTACAGTATTGTGGAATTTTCCATAAACGTTATCAAATATCAAAATTAACTACTAAGCAATTTCATTGTCCCCTTTGTTTGAAGCTGGGGGTGCAAGCTTTGGTGCAGAGTGCACGCAGCATGTTCCCTAACCTGGGTTAATGCTGTAATAGAATTCTTTCCAATTGTCCAACCAAACTTCGGCTAGCCTGGCGTTGTTTTTATTTACTATTTTGGAGGTGCCCCCTGGGAAGGTATAAGGCGTGGACTTGCGGAATACGTGACCAACATGGGAACATGTGGCTATCTCCAGTGTGCCTCCACACATCCACACCTGAAGCATAACACACAGACACATCAGATCTGAGTGAAACAAGGTGAAGTTGAGGAGGCCTGAGGGAGGTTCTTGAAGGTAAATCAGGAGTACCAGTAAGATTTTAATACCGTAAGATATAATTTGCTCTTTTTAAGCTCACGAAGCTCGCAATTCTTACAAACTAAAGTTTTCACCTTACCCCTTCAACTAAACTAGTTGCTCTTCATATCCTGCTCAATTGCAGTCTTCATTCAGGTCATGGTAATCTCACTACACCACTTCAGTGAATAGCTTGAGGTTAGTAAAAGTGGACAGAATAATCTACAATTTGTTAATTAACCATACCCCATTCTTTTACTTACAACACCTTTGTTAGAGGAAATGGTATTAGTAGATCACTACAAGCATACCCTAAACCAGTACCTCACCAAAATGGAAAGCATCATTTTCCTTGATTACATCATTATATTAGGTACTAACTCATCCACTGGCTGCTGTAACCAGATTTCATACATCATAATAGAATAATCAAGCTTAAATGATGCTACCCATTGTATGAAACTATATGAGGTATCTACATTACTGTTAATATCTACTCCATTTCAGCAAGCAGTAGTCTGTAACATTATAAATGCTTGTTAGTATTGGTTCTAAGGTTGGCAGAAAAAATATACCTAAACCCCTTCCATACCAGCAAGTATTTTCTATCCTGGCTGTCATCAGGTTATTTTGTAGAATCTTTTCAGTAAGGAAAAGGTTAAGCCTACCTCAGTTAATCCCCTCCATACTAGGAGGTAATTATTAGCCTTTTGTTCTGGTTGCCACATGGCTACCAATGAATGCCTTTTGGCTCCACAACTCTGGTAAGGAAGGGGGGTTCACATTTTACAGGATTAGTACTGCTTGTATGTTAGCCTTAGAGTAAGATATAGGGGATGACAGTCTACTGTGTGTCATACAGTTATAACCATGTTTGAGTACACTGAAGTAGATGTTTGGCAAAATACCTGCAAAAAAATTTAAGACTGTGTACTTTTAGTCTGTCTGTAGTAAATGACTGGTCTCTGTAAGAAATTCAAGTGTTAAGTCATAAGCTAAAGACAAAGGTAGTCAATGTGAACACGCCATGATCATGTAGACCAGTGGGGTTGTACGGGTCCTGGATAACGGAGGTCATGAGAAAGAATTTGGAGCAGATAACTTCTTTTCAAAAGGTACAATCATTTAGATGGTCTTGCATCAGTCTCAAATGTTGGTTTTGGGGAACATGTGCAATGTCAAAAGTAGAAAGGTATTTTCTTTAAGGTAAGTAGGAGGCAGTGGATAAAAGTTATCACTTGTCCCTGTCCTGCAAGGAATGAGGGGTAATTGGTCAAGTGGTACCTGGATAATAAACAATCACTGGGTATGGTACCTGGATGAGATAATCATAAGATACCTGGGTTCATTTCAAAGAAAAAGTCTCTCCACTCGTCCATCCAAACTGCAGCAACTCTAGCAGAATTTTTCATGACCACTTTGACGACGCCCCCCGGGAAGGAGTAAGGTGATTTGTCCCGGAACACATGGCCAACATGGGAACATGGGATGATCTCCAAGACTCCACCACACTGCCAGATCTGTTATATTCAGCAGCTCCATTGTTAATCCCAAAATACACCAATACATAACAAGTTTTCACAAAATCCATTAATGTGATCTGTAGAAAAGTGTTAAATTACCAAGATGGAAAATGCAAAATATAATATTGTATGGTATTAAAATTATGGATTTATCTGAAATTAAATGCACTTATAACCCTTGTGCTTGTTGTAAATGGGTTCTTTACCAATCTGAAGGGATCTCATGGAGCCACATCTACTCACTTAAATCTAAACATTGAATGGAGAAATTACAATGCACTGGGAAAGAACACCACAGGCCTCCTGCAAGAGAGATCTGAGGCAGCTGATTAAACAACTTTAATATATAATATCAAAACATGTGGGGAAAATTAATACTTCAGTATAAAAGTATAATTTACAGACATGTTTTAGGTTATGAGGGGTGATCTAACACTACAAACAGTTGTTGCTTCAAGTTTTCCCAATTGGAAAACTGCAGCCCCACCATCACCGGTAACAGTCCTCTGGCTCTTCTGTAGATCTCTCTGGGAAGAGAAATCTTGGTCTGGGGTGTTTTGCAAGTGTGGGAACTGTTTTTATTTCATTGGTAGTGGTGGTGGTAGTGGTGCTAGTGTTTGTACTAATAGTAGTAGCAGTAGTGGTTGTAGAAGCAGTAGTGGTTGTGGTAGCAGTTGTTGTTGTAGTAGTAGTGATTGTAGTAGTAGTAGTGGTGGTTGTAGTACTATTGCTTGTAGTACTATTGGTTGTAGTAGTAGTGGTTGCAGTAGTATGCCTGTGAGGTACCAGGTCCCCACCCCCTAAATAAACACATATAACCTTGATTTTGAGCAGACTGCAGTAGAGTAGGATAAATGAACTTCAGTATTAGGCTTCATTAAAGTGAAATAATATAAAAAGGTAGTCAACCACTGTCTTTGGTGAGAGAGGGGCCAATGAACTGTGTCTGTAGAAGACAGATCCTGACTGCTTTTACCACACAGTTCCACAAGGTTGGAGGTCATTTCTAAATGTAGTAGTAGTAGTGCTAGTGGTGGTGGTATTACTGGTAGTGGTGATGGTATTACTGGTAGTGGTGATGGTATTACTGGTAATGATGGTGGTGGTAGTAGTGGTGGTGGTGGTAATAGTGGTGGTGATAGTGAAGGGTGGTGGCACTGGTGGTGGTGATGGTCATGGTGATTGGTAATGGAGGTGACAGTAGTAGTAGTGGTACTGATAGTAGTAATGGCAGGTGGTCATTGTGAGGAGGAATCACTAGTGCCGGTAGTCAAATCTCATTACATGTTATGGAGATGATGGTTATGGAGATGATGGTGATGGTGATGATGGTGATGATGATGGTGATTGATGATGATGGTGATTGATGATGATGGTGATTGATGATGATAATGATGATGATGGTGATTGATGATGATGGTGATGATGATGGTGATTGATGATGATGGTGATTGATGATGATAATGATGATGATGGTGATTGATGATGATAATGATGATGGTGATTGATGATGATGGTGATTGATAATGGTGATTGATGATGGTGATTGATGATGGTGATTGATGATGATGATTGATGGTGATTGATGATGATGATTGATGGTGATTGATATTGATGATGATGATGATGATGATGATGATGATGATGATGATGATGATGATGATGATGATGATGATGATGATGATGATGATGATGATGATGATGATGATGATGGTGATTGATGATGATGGTGATTGATGATGATGGTGATTGATGATGATGATGATGGTGATTGATGATGATGATAATGATGATGATGATGATAATGATAATGATGATGATAATGATAATGATGATGATAATGATGATGATAATGATAATGATGATGATAATGATAATGATGATGGTGATTGATGATGGTGATTGATGGTGATTATTGATAATGATGGTGATTATTGATGATGATGGTGATTATTGATGATGATGGTGATTATTGATGATGATGGTGATTATTGATGATGATGGTGATTATTGATGATGATGGTGATTATTGATGATGATGGTGATTATTGATGATGATGGTGATTATTGATGATGATGGTGATTGATGATGATGATGGTGATTGATGATGATGATGGTGATTGATGATGATGATGGTGATTGATGATGATGATGGTGATTGATGATGATGATGATGATGATGATGATGATGATGATGATGATGATGATGATGATGATGATGATGATGATGATGATGATGATGATGATGATGATGATGATGATGATGATGATGATGATGATGATGATGATGATGATGATGATGATGATGATGATGATGATGATGATGATGATGATGATGATGATGATGATGATGATGATGATGATGATGATGATGATGATGATGATGATGATGATGATGATGATGATGATCTTCAGCCCCACCATGGCTGCCAATGGATCTCATGCCCTCCCACAAGGTCTCTCTGGGAAGAAACTTTGAACTGCTATCAATGTTGCATTGTGGGACTTTTTCTAAGTCACCAGCTGAAAGTAGTAGGAAGGGTGCAGTCACCAGCTGTCAGATTATACAAGAAGGTGAAAGAAATGCAGCTGAGGATGAGACATATTTTGGGCCCGTTCTATAGACAATGTCAATCCCTCTTGGGTGCAACTCCAGCTGGAGGGGAGGAGGTTGACAGGTTTGAAAAAGGGCAGTAAGGAGACAATTCTCTTTGCCGTCCATCCTGCAGCATTACCACAAGCAGATGTCTGTTAATGTCCCCTGGTATGTGAATAACTAGCGCAAACAATAGTAAGATATCTTGGTCCCAATGCACAGAGTGAGTGCCAGCCCATTAGTGTCATCACTCTGTGGAGGTGAAAGTGTTAATTTGATCTAGATATAGGCAGCCAGGATAAGATCCTCCCCAATGTCTGTCTTGCAGAACCACCTTATGGAGGTATCTCTGGTCCCACTCCATACTGAAATGACACTACTCTTTTTCAGCAGAATAAAATTATCAGGAATAAAGAGATCTAACAACCGATGACTGTAAATTCTTCCTCCTCACTGGTGACAGAAACAAACCCACAATACTGATATGAAACAGATAATGACCCAATGTTTCTTTACAAAGAAATCTATGAAAGGAGCCAGGGACTGGTGTTGGTCACTGTGGGACTACAGGTTTCCATCAGCAAGACTCAAGCAATGGTTTCATTCACTAAGAGATCTCTGGGATAGAACAGTGACCATGGACACTGCTTGAAGTCAAAAGGAGTCCCATGGGACTAAAACTATGTTTATAGGCAGACTGAAGAACAGGAGCACACCAGAAACTGTAATCAGAATTTGTATTATTGAATGGTGTATGATAGTGTAATTAATCTGCTAACAAATTCCTGACTTTCTGTAAATCAAGGACATTCAGTATGTTCATAATTACATCACAGTGAGCATAGGACATGCAACATCTTCATGGGTTAAGATAAAAAAAAAATCAATAAAACTGCAACAGTTCAACATTAAAAATATTTGAAAAGAATAACTGATTAATATTGATGAAATATAACTGAAATGATGATTAATGAAATAATATTTGTTAAAAACATATTTAATATATAAAACGAAATATAAATAATACATCAAGTTCTACACTGACTGCAGTGATAGCACATTTTAAATTCATGAAATTGTTCATGCCAAATGTTGGCCGACTACAATTTGACCTTATGAATTTATTTCATCCAAACATATCCCCTTAAAAAAATCAGAATAAAAGACAATAAAAACACCTTAAACTTAACTTTCTGAAGTAGATAAGAGTTACTTTTCAAACTTGACATACAAGTTCTTACCCTAAATGACATTTCAAGGTTTTCTCCTCCCCAGATGTCCATTCCTTCATCATAGGTGCCAATCTTTTCAAAATAAGACTTGTCAATGGCGAAAAGCCCTCCAGCCATGGTCGGAGTACGAAGAGGCTGTGTTCGATCACCACCCCTGCGTTCCATTTCCCTCTGAGGAACACGGTACCTGAGGATAGCCAAGAGTTGGAGAATTAGAGTACGAAATATTTCTGAACATTAATACCATATCTTAATTTACAAGTACAGTACTTGAGGCACTAATATCCATCTATGTCTTGTTTGCAATTACCTGTTTGTGATTTACACAACCGAGTCATACCATTTCATTCAATTCTCTTCAATCAAAATTCTCTCAGCCTCATAATTCATGAAAGCTAATAGTGTCTCTTGTTTACTAGAAGTAAATCATGAGGAACATATGTATCATGCACCCAATTATATTTATCTAACTGAATTGTACAGGAAGAGCTCCACTTACTGCAGCCCACCATATTTCTTATTAGTCCATGATAATAACAAAGGAAAAGTAAAGTAGTTCATGACACAATAGTACAACTGAATGGTAAAAACGAGTCTAATGTAGTCTAGTTTAGTATTGTGCTGTGCTGTCTGGTGCTCATTCAATATACGAATTGTGTACCGGACTTTTCGAGCTCAATGGAAGCAAGAGAAAGTGAAAAGCCTACACCAGGAGGCGAAGTGCGTAGCTGCGGCCGAAGCCGTCACCTTTGCCCTATGTGTTTGGACTGTCCGGGCAGGCAACAGTCACTACTGAGAACGGTAGAGGTGTGCGGGAGTCTAAGCGAATGAGAGACCAGCATGCTTTGGATCACGCCAACAGCGTTCGTTAATCGGTATCTCGTTATTATGCATACATACCAAAGGCTTTTTCCCCTACACGGGGGGTAGCCAAACGAAATTATTTCCCACCATCGACTAACCCCCGAAAAAACTAAAACTGACTTCCCGGTAATGATATACTGGAAGACAGTGTTAATACAGGAGCATGTTGTTCCAAAACGTCAGATAAACTCAGCGGTGGAACAAATCATAACAACATGACCGCACGTTTATAATTGCAAACTTAAATCTATACCAAGGAGGTCAATGAACTTGAGCAAAATCAGTGGTAAAAAGTAAATACAATAAGGTATATTGGTATGCTACAGATTACTTAGTGATAATTGGATTGTTTTTGTCGTTTCGCTGTCTGCTGCATACTGGATTGTTTTTGTCGTTTCGCTGTCTGCTGCATACAAATTGCAATTGGCATTTGACTTCTTGTCATAAGTCTTACAAATACATTAATCTGCGCGGCAAAACTAAGTGATAGCAAGAGAAAGGAAATCCGACAATGAAATATAGTGGTGGATGACTGACTATAAAACTTGTTGATAACTGAATCCTAGTTTCTGTATCATTTCCTTGTAAATATTCATTCGCTTTGCAAGTACCCTATATTAGTGTGTTCAAGTTAACACGTCACGGTGTATTACAGTAACGTAAACCATAAAACGACACAACCTAGATAACTTTTGATTTACAAAGATAGCGTTTTATTGCAAAGACCATATTCATGCGTGCTTTTATTTCACATGCGAGCACGGGCGCGCGCGCACACACACAAAGTGCATTTACTAAAGATAATAAGAAAAATGTACAATATGTGATAAACATTAGTCACTGGTAAAAACCGTAAATATGAAAAGTAATCAAGTGAATCACCCAGCATGTGTAAACGAAAACGCCTTCCACAAATGGCGCTCCATTATGACTATTGCAACTTAAGACATGAGAAATGGATCACTTAAGCAGGAATTTCGCTTCCTGTCAATATCTTAACACCCAAAGTGCATAGCCTGACTAAAAACGTTCATTGTGATACCCTGGACGACATTAATGATTCTAAATTGACACGTAAACTGCGTAAAATCACGACTATTTTTCGATTCTAATGGCGGGCAGATACGACGCGATGGCTGTTGGAAGGTACTTGTTCAACAAACCGTGGTGAAACCTTCAAGATCTCATATATGGACGTTCTCGTTACCTGGGTGTTTGTTTAAACGGAACCCGCATATTATGGACTTTATAACGAGGTTTGTGTGTTATATGAAATCTTCGGGATATAACGAACATTCGGCAATAACGGACATGTGCTTCCCTCAAATGTGTCCGTTATAACGAAATTCAACTGTACTGTGACCTATTTTCTGTAAGCCTTAAGCAGTACTATACAAGTTTTATTTATTTACTTATTTATTTATTTGGTACTGCATAATTACATGCTTTTAATACTTAGACTTTAACGGCACCTTATAGGTCCGAACAACGTAACGTTTTTATGTTTGGAGACATACATAAAACGTTTACAATTTTCTTTGTTCCTGCTGTTCTTAAATTTGTCCTGTATCGCTCCTAAGATACTATCTCTTCTCATGCCTTTGTGTTGGGGGATAAGAATGCGGGCTACCTGTTCCCATGTATGTCGCAAGAGGAGTTATGACATGCTGACTTGGTTACTTTTCCTTACAAGGGTGAAAAAGCCACTGATGTGTGCAGACGCACACACACACACAGTCCCCGACTGTCACTACGGCGGTCCGGGTTCAAATCCTGCCCAGGGCTGAAATAATTTCAGTATCGCTGCGCTTCGAGTCGTTACTCCAACTCTCGTGGGAGGGGAATTGGGTGTTTGTGCGAGTGTAAGGTCACAGCATTACCCATAGATCAGTCATACGAGCTCTGAGCTCTCTCCGGGAGGGAAAAAGCAGTCGATCACGAGTCCAACACGTGATCTAAAGACCAAGGCGATTACACACACACATTACACCCCTTGCAGAAGGTTGTTAACAATTTCCTAACAAGACATGAAACACAAATTAAATGGCCCTCTTTTATGATTTCTTCAATGTTTACTTTCTTTCTGGAGTTCTCCCTTTGTTTACATTTATCCATGACGTCACTAGCAAGTGGTCTCGTGCGCATGCGCGTTTATGCAGGCTTCTATGGAATTATGCGCAGGTATCTACTAAGTTTTTCAATTGGGTATTTTATGAAAAATGTAATATTTTTTTTTCTTTTTCTCTCTCTCGACGGGTTGGGGAGACTATCCTCTCCGACACATATTTCTCGGGACTATTTTGTGCCAGTGTCCGAAGCTGCCCCCCAACCTCCGTTTTCTTTTTTGTCACGGTCTGTGAACAGCTGAACATGTATACTTAATTGTCTACTCCATTCCCAAACCGTTAATAGTCTGTTCCAGAAGAACCTCACTTTTCGTATCTTTCCACTCGATGAGAGTTCATCCAGTGGAAAGATATGAGTATTTGCTTTCCTCCTTATTACCACAAGTCTTCCATTCATTTCAGAGTGATGCCTTTGATTAATAAAAAAAAATATATATATAAAAAAAAAAAAAAATCAGTCCCACCCATTTTTTTTTTTTTTTTTTTTTTTTTCAGAGTTCGTGGTAAGACAGGTCACAAGCTGGACGGTTGGACGAAACACATGACACGCCAGGTCCCAAGGCGGCTCGGGACAAAGGGCTCCTTTGTAGGTCCAGCCGCGGGTAACACGTCTTTGGGGTTCCAGTGTCAGCGTCGGGTCAAAAGGGGTGCCAGGCAAACCAACAACGTAAAGGTTTAATGGATTACAAGCGACCGAGAGGTGAGTCATCACACTGAACAGAGGGCTAGAGAAGGTCAGTTACCGGAGGAAGAAGTGACGGAGGACGGGAGTGCCAGCAACTTGGCACTCGTATCTTAATGACCTTTGGCACCTATGAAATTGGGCCAGGGCTATTGGGTAATGTCCACTCCATTCGAGTAATGTCCACAAGAGAGATTTGGTAAACGCATCATCATATTTCCTATCATTGTGCCTCCCAAACGCTAAACTAAAATAACTTTCAATCCGCCTATTATACCCATTTTAGTGGAACATCATTACCGGCTTAAATTGGGTTACAATAACTCTGCAAGGTTGGGAAAATATGAAAAGAGGAGGTCCTTCCTTATTCTCCCTCGTGTTTTATTGACCCCACAGCGTCTGGCAACGGACCCCGGGCACTTCCACAATCCTCTGGGAAGAGTCTTTTATGTGAAAAGATAAGAGGAAAATATAATCGAAGTAGACACACTTTGGGCGCGATCTGGAGACTGGATGTTGGGCCCTCTGTGTTTTTATCTCCCTATGGAGGGGGGTGAGGGTGTTACAATTACATGGAGTTACGCGGAGTTACATGGAGGACAAACAGTAACAGACCTACTGGTCCTTACAAGGCTGTTCTTGTACTTTCCTATTATTATCATTTTTACCTGTCTATAGGTTACAAGCTTGTTCTGGTACTGTTATTTTCATTTTCTTTTTACCTATCTAGAGGTAAAAAAATCGACGGGTTTCGAAGAAGGGCAGCAGGGAGATGATTCTCCCTGACGTCCGTCTCTCAGGGCCATCGGATGGAGGTCACTGGTTCATGCGTAAGATGTTTGCAGGGCCGGATTAAGACCCTTAGAGGCCCTAAACACTTACGAGATTTTGATGACCCTAACAACAACAAAAAAGCTGAATCCTTATATGTTATAAATTTAACTTTTTATAGCTAAATCACACTAGAAAAAACATAATCCCTATTTAAATCATGTTACAAAAAGTAAATAAATATATGCAAAAAAGCCAATTAATTAAAATTTCTGTGATGCCCACCTTCCCTTGATGCACTAAGCAGGTGCTTACTTTGCTAGCTAACCCAGCACTGGGCATCGTTCCACTCCGTGTGACATGTCCTGATGGATTTGAGGTTCCGAGACTTCTTGCGTAAAATTTGGCTCCATTCTCTCGTGTCGTTTTTCCAGTGAAAGGATTTCGTGAGAGTCCATCCATTTCGTGAGGGTCCATCCATTTCGTGAGAGTCCATCCATTTCGTGAGAGTCCATCCATTTCATGAGGGTCCATCCATTTCGTGAGAGTCCATCCATTTCGTGAGAGTCCATCCATTTCGTGAGAGTCCATCCATTTCGTGAGAGTCCATCCATTTCGTGAGGGTTCACCCATTTCGTGAGGGTCCATCAATTTCGTGAGAGTCTATCCATTTCGTGAGGGTCCATCCATTTCGTGAGGGTCCATCCATTTCGTGAGAGTCCATCCATTTCGTGAGAGTCCATCCATTTCATGAGGGTCCATCCATTTCATGAGAGTCCATCCATTTCGTGAGAGTCCATCCATTTCGTGAGGGTCCATCCTCAATGGCCCCATTTCAGAACTGGGCTATCCTAGGGGGGTTTCGTTCAGCCTTTATACTTAGCCACAGTGGCTTGTATCTGTGCATGGGTGACTATACACGCCCAGTTATGGTTGTGCTGGAATTGTCGTAGTTGTGAATGTGGTCTGAGAGCAGCGTGATTAGCTGGGCCAGACTGATTGAGGAGCACCACTAGTACACCCCGCTTCTGATGTCCGGCAATACATGCAGCCTATTATTGTCCTTGAGACTCTTTCGCAATTACACACACACACACACACACACACATATATATATATATATATATATATATATATATATTTTCTTCTTCTTCTTCCTCGAGTTCTTAATCGTAAGGTACCAACTATGCATAGCTGGGTATGGTGCGTAGACAAACAGCTTGTGCAATATAAAATCCTGCGCTTGCAATCGTCTTGAATATTTTTTCCCTGTGATGTGTGTGTGTGTGTGTGTGTGTGCGTGTGTGTGTGTGTGTGTGTGTGTGTGTAAATTTTTCCTCAGCCAAGTAATGCCATACTAATTTACTGGATCTGTACCCCCCAAACACAAAATTACCTCTTACCAACTAATTTAATTGGTTCCCAAAATCAGAACGAAAAGACTACTGCAATTAATAATAATAATCTATGAGTTCCATCATTACCCATGATTTGAACGCAATTACGGAAAATGATATCATTGATAAAATCTACGAACAAGTCCATTTATGCATAATTCATCAGCCTTAATTTTGCGAACATGAAGACATCGAGAAAAGAATAAATAATATGGGGAAATTCATCACCGTTTCAGAAGAAAACGAACACTTACCATCTAAAGTTGAGTTTCCAGTTGAAGCCGCCCCACGTCATGTCTGAGGCAGTGACGTATTCAAACGTCTCGTCCGATATGACGTCAATGATGGGACAGACGACGCGTGTCCTGCGAAATTGTACCACAAATAGGAATCATCCAAGTTTCTCTTAAGTACCTAATGTTCCGGGTTCAAAATAATAAATACATTTTCTGTGCAACATGCTAAGACGTTTGACAACCTGGGAGGAGGAGGAGGAAGAAAAAGATGAAAAGAAGGAGGGAGAGAACTAGAAACAAAGAGAGGGAGAGGAGAGCGGAGGAAGGAGAAAAAGAAGAAGAGAACTACAAATAGAGAGATGGGGGGGGGGGAGAAACTGCCTGAGGGTTAAACAAACGTCCATAACCGTTTATATTTCAGAGGTAAACACACTAAGCATATCTCCACATTTCCGAAGATCCCGTCCCCTCCCAGCCCTCACCTGTCTTCAGCAATACGAGCCAGCAGGGGCTCTAGCCAACCCTCGGTGCACTCCACGTGAGCGTCAAGGAAGGTGATGACTTGACCGCGGACGTGTTGGGCGCCAATGAGTCGAGCTCGGATGAGACCCGACCTCTTTCCCGTTCTCAGAACGTGCACTGGGACAGGTAACGTGGCGACGTGGTCCTCCAGCTCCTTCCCCAAGTAATCTGGAAGATGAAACGCCAGGAAGAGATGTAACTAAATCTAATTTTCGAAACCTGGCTGGTCACCACCCCAGTGCAGCTATCAGCATCGGGAAATTAATATAATTATATCAAGTATAAGCTGCCGGAGCGAAGGTAAAAGCCAACGGCCAATTAATTTGCGCATCGTCTAAATTCTCCCTCCCCCCCCAAAGCAAATTAAACAAAATGGCAATACCTTATTAAATCTAATAACAAAAAATTACGGCAATTACATTCTCCCCTTTATTTTTTCCTAATGAGACTATTTTTTTTAGATGATTTTGTTTCAATCAGGAAGCCAACCCTTGGTTGAATCAAAACCCTCTGATGATTGATAAACACACATACACATTATATATATATATATATATATATATATATATATATATATATATATATACATCTGAATAGAATCACCAGTGACGGCGATGTCAATCAAATAATTCCGACAGTCGTTCTCGGACTCGAAGGCCTTACTTCTCGCAACCCTTCAGTTCGAGTCCGGGGACGACTGTCGGAATTATTTGTTATATATATATATATATATATATATATATATATATATATATACATATATATATAAATATATATATATATATATATATATATATATATTACACACACACACACTGGGAGGTCATTTAGGATACAAGTTTTGTTAAAATAAACAGCAGTGCAAACACTATTTCATTAATAAAGTTCTCTGGGTACGGTGTATCTGATGAGAGGCTCTCATTCTCATTCATGCCTCCATAGCAATCAGGAGCCCCTGAAGATGACTCCTGATTGGGTCGAAAGATGTCTCGAGCAAGTTAATGAACATGGGTGAAGTTATAAATAAGCCGAATATCAACTTGGTCACTTTCATAACAAATAACGAGAGAATTTCGTAAAAGTTAAAGCTTTATACGTACGAGTTTTACTGTTAATAGTAATGATAATAATAATAATAATAATATAATTAATAATAGAAATAATGAAATCATAATAATAATAATAATAATAATAATGATAATGACGATGAATACAACAACAACAAACCTCTCTCGGACGCGTCGTCGACAAGAATGATTTCTTTGAGGAGATGCCGAGGCGACCGGTTGATGATGGACCAAACGGTCCGCAGGAGCGTCGACCAGGCCTCGTTGTGGAAGACGATGACGATGCTCGTGTCAGGCATCAGCGGCGGGTACGTCTTCGTCTTACACCTGCAGGAGGAAAGGTTTATATTTTTCTTAATCATTCTGTTTGTCGCCCGGCTATTACTCAGTAGCACCCCTTTGGTAATGACAAGGTTAATGAAATTATAACATGGTAGTGTCCTACAGAATGGACATGAATTCACTAGAATCAATACAGAGAAGAATGACCAAAATGATACATGGACTCAGAAATTTGTCTTACGAAGAGAGGCTTAGGCACCTTAGCTTACACTCTCTGGAAAGACGCAGAGTGCGGGATGATCTAATAGAAGTGTTCAAATGGATCAGAAGTTATAACAAGGGTGAGGCAAACAAGGTCATCATAATAAAACAACAGGGCAGGACTCGCAGTAATGGGTATAAACTGGACAAATTTAGATTTAAGAAGGAAATAGGCAAGAATTGGTTTACTAATAGGGTGGTCAATGAATGGAATAAACTTAGTAACCATGTAGTAAGCGCTGAAACTATCAGTTGTTTTAAGAAACGATTAGACAACTTTATGGATGGGGATGACAGGTGGTGATGGATACGGAGCTGCCTAGTGTAGGCCTTGTGGTCTCTTGTAGTCTCCTTTATTCTTATGTTCTTACATAACTTATTTATGAGAGCGCTGCCGTCTTGACAGTCCTCCAGGTCCTATTCTTAAATTGGTAAATACTTCCTGATGCAGCACCCCTTAAGCTCCAATTTCGCAACCATGCGCCACTCATTTTATTATCTTTTTTATCTAAACCCGGGATGGTTTGTGTACAGAACAAAATGTCTGCGTCAACCATCTCTAATGCCTTGTCAGTGGATGCCTGTGTATGGTACTTTCGTTTTCTTCAACTAACAACCTGTTTTACTAGCATCCTGTCACCTCTCACTGTTCTCAGTCACGATGAAACACTTGTTATTGTTATACATAAGCTGTGGCCACGAAGTTGTGCTGCAGATAAAGAATGTAAACAACGATGCTGCGAAAGCTAGACATCCAATATGGCGGACTAACGGCAAGTCACGTGATAACGTAGCGTGGGTGAAACTCGTCAATAGGAGGGTACTGCTCTGGGTTTGTGAATAATTAATAATAATAATAATAATAATAATAATAATAATAATAATAACACTAATAATAACAATAATAATAATAATATACGGTTTATTGGGTATAGCAGCAATACTGCTGAAAATATACAGCCTACAGAATTATAAAATTATAAAACTATGACAGTGAAAAGATGTTGTTACAAGCATTAAATAACTAAACAAAATAGTAAGCTAAGGAATAGCTGTGTGTGTGTGTGTGTGTGTGTGTGTGTGTGTGTGTGTGTGTGTGTGTGTGTGTGTGTGTGATTCACCATGGTCTTTGGATCACGTGTTGGACTCGTGATCGATAGCTATTTCCCTTCCGGAAGAGAGCGCAGAGCTCATTTGACCGATCTATGGGTAATACTGTGACCTTACACGCATACACACACCCAACTCCCCGCCCACGAGAGCTGGAGTAACGACTGGAAGTGCAGCGGTACTGAAATTATTTCAACCCTGGACGGGATTCGAACCCGGACTGCAGTAGTGGCGACCGGGAACTCTAACCACTGTGTGTGTGTGTGTGTATTTACCTAGTTGTACCTAGTTGTATATTACGGGAAGGGGAGCTATGCTCGTGGGGTCCCGTCTTCATTTCTCATTTTATCTAAACTATTTTTAAATTCATGTATTGTTTTTGCACACACCACTTTCTCATCTAACTTGTTCCAACTGTCTATTACTCTGTGAGGAAAGCTGTTCTTTTTCAAATCTCTTCTATAGCTGTCTTTTTTTATTTTCTTTCCGTGTCCTCTTGTATTTCTGTCATCCCATTTTATCAGATTCTCTCTATCAGTAATTTCTATGCCTTTCATGATTCTGTAAATAGCTATCAAATCTCCTCTCTCTCTTCTTTGCTCTAGTGTCTGTAGTTCAAGTTTTTGTAGTCTCTCTTCATATGATAGTTTTGAGAGTGTTGGTGCCAGTTTTGTAATTGCTCTTTGTATTCTTTCAAGTTTTTTTATACATTTTTTTGTACTTGGTGACCATATTGTTGCTGCATATTCTAATCTTGGTCTTATCAGGGTGATTAGGATTTTCCTCACCATTTCTTCATCCAGGTATGTAAATGCCACTTTGATTGTTCTTATTAAATTATAAGTTTCTCCAAAAATCTTATTTATATGTTTTTCAGGTGACATATTATTCATAACAATGACTCCCAGGTCCTTCTCATTTTCTACTTTTTTAATTCCCTCTTCTCCCAAATTATATGATCCTGTTATTCTGTTTTTGCTTTTTCCAAATTCCATTATACTACACTTTTTTGTATTGAACTCCATCTCCCACTTCTTACTCCATTCCTGTACTTTATTTAGATCTCTCTGTAGTGATTCACAATCTTCTTCAGTTTTCACTCTTTTCAGTAGTTTTGCATCATCTGCAAAGAAGCTCATATAGCTTTCAATTCCTTCATCCATATCATTAATATATATAGCAAACATTATTGGGGCCAGGACTGTTCCCTGCGGGACACCGCTTATTACTTCATTCCATTTTGAGTGCTGGTTTCTTATCACTACTCTCATTTTTCTTTCTTGCAAAAAGTCTTCCATCCAATTTAGTAATTTACCTTGTATTCCTCCTTCAGATTCTAGTTTCTTAAGCAACTTCTTATGTGGTACTTTGTCAAAAGCTTTTTTTAGGTCTAGAAATGCACAATCAGCCCATCCATCTCTTTCTTGTATTATATCTATTAGCCTTGAATAGAAACATATTAAATTGGTGACGCATGATCGTCCTTGTCTGAATCCAAATTGCCTTGGATTTAGTACGTTGTTTTTTTCCAAGTATTTTACCCATCTATTTTTGATAATTCTTTCACAAATTTTTGCTATTGTACTTGTAAGAGAGACTGGTCTATAGTTGGTGGGTTCTTCTTTATTTCCTCCTTTATATATAGGTACTATATTTGCTTTTTTCCAATCTTCTGGAACTTTTCCTTCTTTCAAGGAACTGCTTATTATGCTATGTATTTTGTCTGCCAGTTCATTCCTGCATTCTTTCAGAATCCAGTTTGCTATTTCATCTGGTCCATGTGATTTTCTGACATCAAGATTACTCAATTGTATCAATATTTCATTCTTTGATACTTCTATTTTTTCCATAGGGGGGACTTTCTCTTTCCATTCAATCTCTTCAGGTTGTATGTTCTCCCTTGTAAACACTGATTTAAAATGTTTGTTCATAATTTCCGCCATTTCCATTTCCTCAGTGTATTCAACTCCCCCTTGTCTTAATTTCTCCAAGTCCTGTTTGTTTTTCAGTTTATTGTTTACAAATCTGTAGAATAGTTTTGGTTGATCTTTACATTTTTCTATGACGTCTTTTTCATATTTTCTCTTTTCCTCTCTGCACGTTTGTACATATTCATTTCTATAACTGGTATATATTTTCCATTTTTCAGGTTTTCTGTCTTTTTTCCATCTGGTCCAGGCTTTGTCTCTTTTGTCTTTTAACTCCCTACAACTTTTGTTGTACCAGCATTTTACATATTCTTTTTCTTGTTTTTGTCTTGGGACATACTTTTCCACTCCTTTTTTGTAAATTTTTGTCAAAATATTCCATTTCTTTTCCACTGATGTTTCTTCTTTGTATATTTCTTCCCAGTTTTCTTTTTGAAAGAATTCTCTTATTTTATCAAAGTTTGTTTTTTCATACATCATTCTTCCTTTTTTATATTGTTCATTTCTTTTGATATATTTTTCTTCATTAAGTTCCAGTTCAATCAATATGTGGTCACTTTTACCTATTGGTGTTTTATATTCAATCTTGTCCACTATTCTAGGTTCAGATGTAATCAATAAGTCTAGTCTCGATGGTTCTTCTTCATTTCTATGCCTAGTGTTCTCCTGTATCCATTGTGTCATTGTGTGGTCAATAATCATCTCAAGTAGAGCGTTTCCCCATGAGTCATCTCCACCCTTTACTGTCATTTCTTCCCAGCAGATTTCTTTGCAATTAAAGTCGCCCATCATAACTATTCTTCCTCCATCTTCCATTATTTTATTTAATGTTATCTTTGTGTCCTCTAACATACTTTTATGTTCACTCTCCTCCCATGAGGCTGTTTTTGGAGGCACATAATTTATCACAAATTTTCTGCTCTTCTTATCTCTGTCTTCCACTTCTATCATAATCATCTCTACTGTATTCTTTCCATATATGACACCTTTCACGTTTATATCCTTCTTAGTCAGGAACATAACTCCACCCCCTTGCTTTTTCTCTCTGTTTCTAATCCAATAATTGTATGCATCATGTCCTACACTGTTGGGTGGTAGTGGGCCTTTTAATTTTGTTTCTACAATTCCCATTATGTCCGGTTCTTTTTCTTTCAAATAATCATTCAGCTCATTCAATCCTGTTATTAATCCATCTATATTTGTGTAAGACACTCTTAGTTTTCTGCCACTTCCATTGTGTTCTCGGTTTCCCTTATGTTTTTCTTTTGTATGTCGAACTTCCTTAGTTTCATGTTCACTACTCTCCAATAGAATCTCTCTTTCTCTGACTCCGTTCTGTTCTCGTTTTTTGCCTTAGCTTCCAGTCTTTTCTGCTTTTCTTCCTCTCTTTCCTCTTTATTCATTTCTCTTTTTATCCATATCTTTTTGTATTGTTCACTTGTTGCTAGTTTCCCTGTTTTGGATAAGATATTCTCTGCCGTTGTTTGTGACTTGAATTTAATCTTAATTGGTCTGGTCTTGTCTGTGCTATACTTTCCGAGTCTAAATTTCTCTTCGATTTGTTTCATAATTTCTGGTTCATCTTCCTGAACTGATTCTAGTAATTGGCTTACTTTTTCATTTTCCTCTTTGATTCTTGTGGTTCTATCTGTGTTGTGTTTCTCTTCCATTCCTAATATAATTATACATTTCTTCTTGTCTGCTAAATCTCTTACTATATTCTCCTTTTGTCTCATCACTTTAATAACTGAGTCTTCAGTATGTTCTTTCAATTGCTGTTTGACTATGTCAGTGAATGAAACCTTATTTCCTTCTTGGGTTTTCTTCCAATTTTTACTTTCTTTAGCTATCGTTTCTCTGTTTTCTTTACTATTCTTCTTCAATTCCTCATTCTCCACCTTTACCTCTCTTAACTGTCTTTTTAGGTCTTCTATTTCATCAGTTAAGTTTTTATTCGCCTTTTCTAATTCTTCCAATCTTTCAACCCTTTGTAAAATGGTGTTCATATGACCTAACCTACTCTCCAAGTCCTCGATCACCTTATCAACCTTCTTCTCTAGTCTTGTCAGTCGGGGGGGGGGTTTGTGTCCCCCCCACTCTCTTTAAATCCCTTGAAAATATTCTCATCACTTTCTACTGTATTGTTCCTATCTATACTTCTAATCTTTACATTCTTATTAGACATTCCGTCGTCCTCCAGCTCGTCTTGTGGTCGTTTGTTTACTTTTCGGCGGTCTGTTTGGACCAAGTCCTCTACTTCCTCATTACCTTCCATTTTCCCAGCAATCCCTCCCCTTCTCCTCTTTCCTTACTTTCCCACTACCCCACGAGCAATTTCCCCCCACCCTGTAAATACAAAAAGGCACTTCTCTTTGCGTTGGGATCCACAATCTGCACTTTTCTTCAGAACGTTCTTCAAGCCGTCCGTTCGTTGAAAGTGTGTGTGTGTGTGTGTGTGTGTGTACGTGTGTGTGCAAGGCATCAGGCGATCCCGACAGGGTGCAAACACACGTACATGTAAACCCTTACCAGTTTCCATCACATTCACAGGATTTCACCTCGGGTGTGATGCGAGAGCGTTACTCCGAAGCCATCCTGGCTCCGGTGATGAGGGGGAAAAGAGGCGAGGGGAGACGAGGAGAAGAGGGGAGACGGTCACACGGAGATGAACGAGACAGCAGGGGTGGGGAGGGGGGGATTAAATAGATTTAAGCCAAGGGAGACGAAAGTGGATGATGAGAAGAAAAGGTTCGATTAAGGGGGGTGAGGGAAATAAAACTGTGTAAGAAACTTGGAGCGGAGGAAGTGGTGGTGGTGGTGGTGGTAGTGATGATGATGATGATGATGGTGATCATGATGATGAAGTTGTCAACGTAGGAGATCAAGATGAGGGAGTGAGGTGGGGTGGGGAAGACTTTATTTATTTACTTATTTATTTATTTATCTATTTTTATTTTATTTTTTTTCACTCACGGGCTTTGATCCCGTGAGGTGGGGAGATGATGAGCAGGTCTGTAAGGCAGGAAGGAAGGGGAGTGGAAGGTAGGAAGGAGGGAATAAGGAGGAAGGTAGAGGGATGAGGTGAGGAACATAAGAACGGAGGAGACTGCAAAAGACCATAAAGCCTACACTAGGCAGTTCCAAGTTCATTAACATCTCTCTTCCCTGTCCCTCTTAAAACAAATAATTGTTTCAGTGATCCCTTAAAGGGCCATTCACACGGTCAAACGGTTGGTCAAACTCGGTTCGTCAAACAAGCGTTTGAAGTGATGTTTGACCGTGTGAATGGGGTATTTGGTTGTCAAACACGTTTGTCAAACGTGTTTGGCAACCAAATACAGCATTCACACGGTCAAACATCACTTCAAAAATTTGTTTGACAAACAGTTTGATCGTGTAAATGGCCCTTGATTGTGAGCGGGGAAGAAAGGGTAGAAGATGGGTGTGGAAAAAGAGGACTGGTAATGGCCGAATTTGTGGTGGTTCATCAAGTGTTCCTTTCTATTGGGAATCTATAAAAAACTAGAAATTTCTTATTTTCGGATCGAAAAACTCCGAAAACCAGAAATTCGCTGAGCAATTCCTAATGTTCTAGTATAGATTCGAAATTATTTTTTCGTTCCTAATTTTAGCGATTCTCAATAGAAATTTGTGTATGTTCTTCATAAAATTCTTTCCGAAGTAGTGACCCGTTTTTTTTTTTTTTTTTTTTTTTTTTTTTTAAGACAAGACCCGGCCCTGAGTGACGGAATGTTGTCCGTTCCTCCCCTTCTTCTATTTCAACAGTGTTTAAGCCGCAAACAACTCTTGTATCTTGTACTTTCCTGAAGAGGGCTATAGATATTAGCCTAAATATAGAAGTTTAACTACCTTCTTAGTTTCCTTTTCAACTCCGACTGTGGGTTCTTCGTGTAAGGAACAGTGTTTAAGCCCCAAACAACTCTTGTGTCTTGTACTTTCCTAAAGAGGGCTATATATATTAGCCGAAATATAGAAGTTTAACTATCTTCTTAGTTTCCTTTTCAATTCCGACTGTGGGTTCTTCGTGCAAGGCTCTTATGTGTTGACGTTATTGAATTGACGTCTCATAATTATAAAATCTTGTGTATTACAGTCTACTTTTTCATTAAAAATACTTAGTTCCTCCTTCCTTTTATTCTTTCACTCATAAACCTGTGAACAAGTTAGAAAGGAGAGAGAGAGAGAGAGAGAGAGAGAGAGAGAGAGAGAGAGAGAGAGAGAGAGAGAGAGAGAGAGAGAGAGAGAGAGAGAGAGAGAGAGAGAGAGAGAGAGAGAGAGAGAGAGAGAGAGAGAGAGAGAGAGAGAGAGAGAGAGAGAGAGAGAGAGAGAGAGAGAGAGAGAGAGAGAGAGAGAGAGAGAGAGAGGAAAAGGAAGAAAGAGAAGAGAGGGGTGGGGAGAGGGGAGTTGGAAGACTGAAATTACGAGGATGAAAATGTACTACCACGAGCACCCAAACCTAACTCATGCTGTACAGAACCAACGCAAATATATTTCAACTGTTGATCAGCCGTCATATTTCTATATACAGTCATATTCTTGTAATAACGTCCATTTTATGTAATAATAGGAAAGAACTGGTTTACCAATAGATTGGTCAACGAATGGAATAGACTTAGTAATCATGTAGTAGTGAGCGCTGAAACTATCAGTTGTTTTAAGAAAATGTTAGACAACTTTATGGATGGGGATGACAGGTGGTTATGGACATGGAACTGCCTAGTGTAGGCCTTACAGCCTCTTGCAGTCTTCATTCTTATATTCTTAGATAAAATGTGTTATGGTACTGCCCACAATAAACATTGGAAATTAAATGGCCTCTTGCAGTCTTCATTCTTATATTCTTAGATAAAATGTGTTATGGTACTGCTCACAATAAACATTAGAAACTAAAACGACAAAAAGAAAAAACAACACAAGAAAATAAATCTAAAATAAATATTGCATCTAGGTGACAGCAGTAACGAGAGGATGGCAGCAGAGAACTCCAAGAAATTGAATTATTTTGCGAAATTGCACGAATCATTTTGCAAACGTGCTAGTACAGAGTGTCAAATGTTATTTCAAAGTCGCGGCCTTTAAGCCTCGTAATGTTGTCTTAGTCCAATTAAAATTAAGAAATATTGTATGTTTTAGCACAAAAGCCCCCCAAAAATTCTGTGTGATTGTTAGATAATGTTTATTGCTCGCCCATTATATACGCTTTTTTTTTTAAACAGTTACGTTGTTTATATATAAAAACATAAGTCGTGGTACAACTCTAATCAAGTCTCATTCACCACGTCGTCCATTGAAAATTCTTTGTTTTAAGTGAGGAACGAAAGCTACATTTGCGTGTATTCACCTTGGTCTTTGGATCATGTGTTGGACTCGTGATCGACAGCTATTTCCCTCACGGAAGAGAGCTCAGAGCTCGTATGACCGATCTATGGGTAATGCTATGACCTTACACACACACACACACACCCAACTCCCCGCCCACGAGAGTCAGAGTAACGACCCGAAGCGCAGCGATACCGAAATAATTTCGGCCCTGGGCAGGATTCGAACCAGGTACTGCGAGCACCACCGTGCTGACAGTCCAGCGCTCTACCAACCGCGCCACCGAGTCGTTGTGTGGGAGATTGCAAGAGGAAGGAGGGCTGGGAAGGGAAAGGGGAAGGGGAAGGGGAAGGGGAAGGGGAAGGGGGGGGGTGACAGAAGGCCAAATTGAAAAAGACAAAGTAAATGGAAGAAGAACAGCATTAACTCAAGATGTCGAGGTCATTGCAAAGTCGAAGGGATTCAGTTCCCGTGTCCGACTCTCCTTCATCTAATACGCACACCAACACGACTGCGTATATAAATATAATTCGTCCGTTAATAAATGAAACGATATTAACTGTGAATGACAGGAGGTAAATTTAGCGACAGGTCTTGTAATTGAATTTCGTCCCCTTTTCTGTTCCAGCGATTTGCAAAATTGATAATTGTCACAGTTTCATTGTTTCAAATTCCGGGATTAAAAAGTAAAATAATATAAATATATACGTTTGTGGACATTTCTGGCGGAAAGAAAAAATGCTGTTAAGCAAAGATGGCGTTCAAGTGTGAAAAAAAAGCGCATCGGTTTTCATCCCTTGTTGCTATGGCGACCATATTGTGACGTCATATGGCCATAATGAATTTCGCATGTGTGACGTTGTTGGTAGGAGGAGGCGCGACTCTCACCCCTATACTGCTTAACCATGTGTGTATATGTACACACGCACGTACACATACATTCACACATATAGCGACCAACAGCGGAAGCCTACACACGGTGATCCTGCGTGACGGACGTCGGGTGGAGTCATCTCCCCACCGGTCGTCTTTAAGTCCCACCAACATCATCACCTGTATTAGGAGGTACAACCCTGAGGGGCTGACACGCGGTCCCCGGACCGGGTCAAGGTCTCTGTTAATTCTGGACTACTTGTACCCTACTTTACACGTACTCCTTAACCCCTCCTCCTCCTATTAGGGAGTAGCATTGAACCTGAATTACACTGATACATCGCAGATATGTAAGGGAACAGTGCACGAGGATAATGCGGATCTGCAGGTTTCCAGCCAACGATATTCAAGGTAACAATACTACTACTACTACAACTACTACCACTACTGCTACTACTACTACTACCACCATCCTCATAATCAGTATGATTATTACATTTTGTATTCACTTGTTCATTTATTTAGAACATCCACGTAGAACGTATCTGTTTCTGCCTGGAAACAACCGGGATGAATCGGAAGTCTCCCTGAAAGCTTGACCGCGATGATCCTAGCCAGAGAAGTGTGCGTGCAGCTGTGTTGTCACGACGCTCGTTCTCATTGGCTGATAAGATTAGTGCAACCCACTCCCATCTACCTCAACCTCCATCCCCTCCAGGATAGAACCCGGACCTCTGTGAACCGCATCAAGGAGAGAGCATATCGGACCATGACATCTGGGCAGAAGCTCCCATGTCCAATTTTGTCCAGATGCCAAAAATTCTCCCAAATATAAAATAATAATAATGATGATAATGACAACGACGATAGCATCACCATCATCTATAACGAAACTGGTGAAAATCATGACGACAAAGATGGCGCGTACTTGTCATGGAACTGCCTAGTGTAGGCCTTATGGTCTCTTGCAGTCTCCTTCATCCTTATTTTCTTATGTACCTAACGCAGCAAGAGACCCATCACCCGCCCACGAACGACTACAAGGATACATCGGCGACAACGCCGTCAGGAAGGTCCTACCGATTCAACATCGATCGGGTTGGGCTCCCTCGCGTCCCCCAAATTCGAGGCCATGTCCCTCGAGGCCACGACAAGGGTAACCGCAGCACGGGGTCTGTCCCTCGGGAGGAAGACTCCCCCCCCCTCCCGCCTCCTTCAGTAGAGGAACATGCTGCCTCCCTCAAATTCCACCCCCCTCTCCTTCGTGCAGGTCATTATCGTCATGCCTCCGAATCCATCTGACGCGCAGAGAGAGAGAGAGAGAGAGAGAGAGAGAGAGAGAGAGGAGAGAGAGAGAGAGAGAGAGAGAGAGAGAGGGGAGAGAGGAGAGGAGAGAGAGAGAGAGAGAGAGAGAGAGAGAGAGAGAGAGAGAGAGAGAGAGAGAGAGGAGAGAGAGAGAGAGAGAGAGAGAGAGAGAGAGAGAGAGAGAGAGAGAGAGAGAGAGAGAGGATAGAGGAGAGAGAGGATAGAGGAGAGAGAGGATAGAGGAGAGAGAGGATAGAGGAGAGAGAGAGGAGAGAGAGAGGATAGAGGGTAGAGAGAGGATAGAGGATAGAGAGAGGATAGAGGAGAGAGAGGATAGAGGAGAGGATAGAGGAGAGAGAGAGAGAGAGAGAGAGAGAGAGAGAGAGAGAGAGAGAGAGAGAGAGAGAGAGAGAGAGAGAGAGAGAGAGAGAGAGACTCTGACTCTGAAGGAAATAATCATCATAAGGTTCCCCCTCCACTTTCGCCTCTTTTGCTGGTTCCCACGTACCAATTCTGCGTACGAAGTCTCTATCTTACTGTATCACGGTGTATCGCCTGTATCACAGTGCAAGAAGGCGCGCGTACACACACACACACACACACACACACACACTATAAGCCATACGAGAAGAGACTAAAGCCAATGGAATTGCCAATATTAAAAGATCGAAGAAATAAAAGCAACTTGATCACAGTGTTTAGGTCACTAAAGGTGATAGGCTACA